>NC_141687.1:2100510493-2100887993 GCF_964263255.1 Lissotriton vulgaris
AAGGCTGGATGCCCTTCCCACTACCCCCTTCCAATGGCGAGGGATCATTTTCAGAGTGGAGCGCTGACATCAATGTGACATCACAGAAGTCATAGGGATTGCAAAGAATCCAAGCTTCACATAGACAAGAACAAGAGTAGTAACTGAGCCACGCCCTTTCAACAATGGAGTAGTGAGGATGAAGTTTGCGTTTGTGGTGCATGTTCAGGGCTCGAGTCGGGGGTACACGCAGGTACCGGCGTCCCCCCACTCTTTTCACGGGGTGGACGCCGTACCCCTGCCAAGAAGCTGGGCCCCACAGAAATATGCTGAGCTTGTCCCGGTGTAATTTTCAGACACCTGGACACATTCACTAATTGACGTCATGAGGCCATTTTCATATTGTCAGTCCCCCCACTTCTTTTTATAGGACTTGTGCCCTGTGCATGTTAGAGGACACTAACAAATATATTACGAAATCACGGTGAGGTGGCCACTGTCATTTACAGACAGCACATTTTTGATTGAAATCCCCACCAAATCTGCGCACAGTTTTTATGCTGAGAACGAAGACTTGCTTCAGCGAATATATATAATTTGAGCATCCCCAAGTAAAGTGTCTCGGCCCGTTTTTACCGTTAAATTCTTTGTTTCCATCAGAATAAAAACTGTGGCTCATTTGTGCTTTTCTTGCTGCTGATATATTTTGAAATGTTTGTACAGTGCATTTACAGGTATTTAAATGTTGTGTGCACAACATACAGCCTTTCCTTTCACACTATTCGTACTCCGGAAAATTTGTCATATAGTTCATTTTACACAATCCTATCACTCTGCAGTCAGATACAAAAAGAAAACACCAATGTCCCTTTTAAACGAATAAGCAGCTACATGTGACATTAGATCCCTGCCTTTGAAAGCATTGCAAATGCGACAAGATACAAAGAAAATGTTAAGGCATCTTTATTGCTTATTCACATTCTGAACTCCGGAATGTATATTTTGAGCGTGCTGCAGCAGCCCCTGCATCCATATTTCCAGCTCCTACACTCTCTTCATGTGGATACGTGCACAGCCAGGACCACCTGCCCTACAACAGAAGCCTGATGAAGGCCCGCCTGGACATGTGGACCCAATAGCCATCGCAGGCCCTTTGGTGCACTTATTAACCCCCCGCTTTTCTGTGGAGAAAGCCCAGGAAGACGCCCTTTGAATAGACGATACGCCCACTGGATTGTAAAGGTTTCAGTCCCGTGACTGAGCATCGGTTTTCACTTCTTTAATTCCACTTTCACTTCTGTAGAAGTTCTCTGCATTTGAAAAAATAAGTCTCATAGGGCGCTGTTGTGGGTCACCTGGCACTGACACCTGGTGAGGAGAGAATCAGCCGGGGGATGCTAAAATGAGCTACAAACCACAGCCAAGAATTTGTTTTTAGTTCGCGATGCCATGATCAACTGCAAGTTTTGCAAGCAGCGCTGCACACAGAATTGCTCGAGACGCAGTTGTTTGCTTCAGGTAGCCCTCACTTCCGTCTAATGCAGGAACTCAGAGAGCAGTGTCGGTGCTTGTTCTCCAGCCCCCTCTCCCATGCCCCGATATCCAACATGGTTAAGGAGCAGGATCACACAGTGAACATGTGTCTAATGTGATCTACCCTGTCAGGAATACAGGGATGCGGACCGCCCTGGGAGGAGAAAGTCTACCACTTACATTGTGGACCCTACTTGAGACCCGATCAGAGATGTGCTCTGAGGACCTGTTCAGCAGAAAGAGGCAGCATGGTCATTGTGTCAGACTTGGGAGTCTTACTTTTGTACCAGAGTGACCTGCCTCAAGCAACAAACTAACTCAGTAAACTCCCCATGTGAGAAGATTTCTAATAATCCCCACTCCTTATGGATAATGTGGGCCACTGAAGGTACCATATTATGAAGTGTGTAGAGAAGATAACATTACATCAACATCTGGGGTTGCATTTCTGACCAAGATAGTGCTTGGGCCTTCTGGTTTTCTTTTTTGATTATTAATCTTACTGATTTATAGTCTTTTGCGAAGATAGAAACCTACATCCAGGGCACTAAAATTGCATAATTCAGTGGTCACAGAGATTTACATATCATTATGGGTTATCCGCACTTGCCACATAATCATTGGTTGTGAATAGTATTTTGCATAGGATTTGGTAAAAGAGTTTCAAGTATTTTCCATTATATTGTTGTACTTTTGATACCAGTATGTTTTTAAATGCATATTTTCTGTTGAGCTGTGGTCCTTTCTATATCAGCACTTGTTTAAATGTCAAACTAGCTTAACAATAATGCCATACAATGTGCCTCAGAGTTTGCTCAGACTATATGCAGCATAATTTGTCTCTCCTCGCTAAGTAAATTAGTGAACATGGTGCATCATTTTTACCTCAGTTTCCTCCTCATTTCACGTGTGCTAGACAAAATCTTTGGTTAAAACTGTGGTTTACTGAATGCTATTTTATAACATAGCGCTGTGTCTCAGTTCCTAGCCAATTCTCATCTCCCAGGTTAAGCTCTGATTGGTCGGCCTAAAAAGTAGACCTTTTCAGAAGTACATCACTGACCAAGGACCCACGGCACCAGTGGTTACAGTAATTCACTTGAGAGCCGCCCGTAAACCCTTATTTACAACCACGACTGGAGAAAAGACCTAATAAACTGTCAGTGCTAAACACTGAAAATCTATCACTTTTATATCAGAGATTTAAGCAAACTTGAAAATGTACAAATCTAGAAGGAAAGCAGTAAATGAAGGATATTTAGAAGGCCACAATAACGAGGCCTTCGCAATGCGTGGATAAGCTGAATGAGCCACTTACCTTCTGGAAGTGTGGTTTGGTAAACTACTGGACTCCAGGGGCTGGAAAGCTGATCCACATGCAGCCGCACCGCAAACTCATATTTGGTGTTAGCTGCTAGTCCTTGAACAACCAGGTGAGTCTCTGACCTGTGAATAAAAAAGACATTCATTTTAAAGGGGCCGCTGCCATCGGCCTAAACTACTCTGCCTATCTCTTCTTATAGAAGCTGGGAGCTATCTTAAACATAGGTTGCTCCCTCTTTCACATCGCTGTTTCACCATAAACATCATCAATGAAATAACAGACATAAAATAACTTGAAATTAAAAAAAAAAAAAAAAAACACAACTGTATTTTGTGTCTGCCATGGCTTTTTAAGGTGTTCAGGTCGTTCAGCCAAAGGGTTTGCATTTTGTCATGGATCCCAGCTCAGGGAGTAGATTCAACACTGAGAAAATTTGGTATACAACCGTTACCACGCATCTTTTACCACGCACTACCATTACAACGAAACTTTTACAACGCAAGTGTATTTACAACGCATGTTTTTACAACGCATGACATTACATCGCAGATGCTATTACAACGTACGTATAGGTAAGTTTATCTTTTTTTAAACATTTATTTAATTTAAAAAAACCTAAATGTATTTAATTAATTTGATAAATATTAAAAATAAATTAAATAAATTAGGGTTTAGGGATAGGTATGGGTTTTGGGGTATAGGGGTATTTTTAGGGTTCTGGGCTAGGTTTGGGTTTTGGGGTACAGGGGTATTTTTAGGGTTCAGAGCTAGGTTTGGGTTATGGGGTACAGGGGTATTTTTAGGGTTCGGGGCTAGGTTTGGGTTTTGGGGTACAGGGGTATTTTTAGGGTTCAGGGCTAGGTTTGGGTTATGGGGTACAGGGGTATTTTTAGGGTTCAGGGATAGGTTTGGGTTTTGGGGTACAGGAGTATTTTAGGGTTTAGGGCTAGGTTTGGGTTTTGGGGTACAGGGGTATTTTTAGGGTTCAGGGCTAGGTTTGGGTTATGGGGTACAGGGGTATTTTTAGGGTTCAGGGCTAGGTTTGGGTTATGGGGTATAGGGGTATTTTTAGGGTTTAGGGCTAGGTCTGGGTTTTGGGGTACAGGGGTATTTTAAGGGTTTAGTTTTAAAAATAGTACTTTAAATAAATTAAATAAATCAATTTAAGTAATTTTAATATTAATTAAGTAAATATTATTTAATTACATTTTTCACAAACAAAATATACTTACCTATACTTACGTTGTAATGGCTTGCGTGTAATAGTATCTGCTATGTAATGTCATGCGTTGTAAAGGTATTCGTTGTAATGGATCCTGCGTTGTAAAAGTTGTGTTGTAATGGTATGCGTGGTGAAAGTATGCGTGGTAACTTCATACATCCAGAAATTTCAAATACATTATCTGGATGTATTGGACATAGGGATGTGGAAGTGGAATTCCTATAGCCCGAGATGCCCAGGACATATTGTTTGGGGTCAAGGGCAACAAGTTTTCATGTGCATTTTGTCTTGGGACAAGTAGGCCTAACCCCCTGCAGCACAAACCCTTTGGCTGCCAGTTTGCAGTACCACATTATGGATCAGGGAAGGGCAATTCCCGTATGTAAGGTAATATTTTTGTCTATATGTTGATGCTGTTCAAACTTGTATTCATGGTTCATTAATTGAAAGCCTTTATTATTAGGGTGAGCACTTTAAGTAAATGCTGTAAGCTCATACAGCACTACTGACAGTGGTTCCAGTATAAAAATGTGTACACACGTTTTCAAAGTTTAGCAATATGAGGCTATGTATAACGCTCCCAGAATGCTCTCAGATTTGATGCAAATATTTGCAGAAGCTTGAAAGCAAGATTGATGATTCTTTGCTTTCTAAATAAAAGGTTCATTAAAAAAAAGCAGGAAAAAAAACATGACACTAAACTACTGTAAAATTTCAGGTACCATTTCTTTGCAGCATCATTTAGTAACGTGTTGATGCATGCTAGTATTTCCCAAAAATATTCATAAAGCAAAATCATTGTAACCAGATTACATAAGATTATGGGAAACAAAACAAACAAGCATTGGCAAAGCCAGTAGGTCTGAAATTGGTGGTCAGCTTTTTAGTTTTGTCAATGTGTGAATCGCTTTGGCGTGGTTTCCATAAAACCTTATTGCTGTGGGAGCTGCCGGGCCCTCACCATAATAGGAAACATTGGCAAAAGCAAAAGGAAAATGCTACTTACCAGTATGCATCTGTTGTAGGGCTTCAGAACCACACACTATTGCATTAGATCACCATCTGGTGGTGGGCCTGGATGATTACACTTTGTTGTTGTCTTGGAAGAGTCTTTGTCTGTTGGATGACTCCTCCCTTAGATCGTAGTGCGCATGGGCATCAACTCCATCTTCAGATTGTTTTCGCCACTGGGCAAATGATGGAGTTGTATGAGTACATATAAAGATGCCCATGTGTTGTGTGTATCTAAATACGATCATACTGGAACAGATACAGATAGCCGGGGAGGCGGGTGAGCGTGTGTGGTTCTGCAGCCCTACATGCCAAGAACAGATGCGTACTGGTAAGTAGCATTTTCCGTTCGAGGCATATGGGCTGCAGACCACACACTATTGCATAGATTGCACAGCAGTTTCTCCCTTAGGGGCGACCACCTGTATCAGTTGCAGTAGTTTGAAATAATGTTTTGAGTACAGCCTGGCCCACACTTACTTGTTGTTTTGCCTGCAAATCTACACAGTAGTGTTTTGTAAATGTGTGCGGAGTAGACCATGTAGCTGCTTTACAGATGTCATCTAATAGTATATTTCCTAGGAATGCCATAGATGCCCCTAATTTACGGGTAGAATGAGCCCTTGGGGGAATGGATAGAGTGCGTTTTGCTTTTTGGTAAAAAATTTTAATGTACTAAACAATCCATCTTGCAATGCCCGATTTTGAACAGTTGTTTAGTTTTACAAAAAGGTTTCGTCCTATCAATGTAGTATAGAAGCGCTCTTTTTACATCTAATGTATGTAGAGCTCTTTCTGTAACTGTTTGTGGTTGGGGAAAAAATAATGGCAAGTCAATAGACTGGTTGAGGTGGAAAGGTGAAATGACCTTTGGCAGAAACTTTGGATTTGTTTTAAGAACCACTTTATTGTGATGCAGTTGTATAAATGGTTCTTGAATTGTTAATGCTTGGATTTCACTTACTCTTCTAAGTGAAGTAACAGCTACTAAAAAGCAATTTTCCATGTAAGGAACTGTAATTCACACTTATGTAATGGTTCGAAAGGAGGTCCCATAAGTCTTGTGAGAACAACATTTAAATTCCACACTGGAGAGGGTGGTATTCTGGGAGGAATTATTCTTTTGAGTCCTTCTATAAACGCTTTGATTGCAGGTACTCTAAACAATGACAAATGTTGTCTGTTTTGAAGATATGCTGCTTTAGCAGCAAGATGTAACCTGATTGAGGAATACGCTAAGTTAGATATTTGCAGATGTAACAGGTAGCATATGATGTTTTGTATGGAAACATCTAAGGGATTGATGTTGTTATTTGTACAATATACAACAAACCTTTTGTTTGATTTTGAACTCCTGGTAGATGTTCTGCTAATAGAAAAATGTTTTGAGGAATGGCCCACCTCCTATATGCTCTGCGCCAGCTGGGAGAGCTGTAGTGAGTTTGTTCCTCCTTGTTTTTGAATGGAATACATTGCTGTCATGTTTTCCGTCCGGACTAGTACAGCTTTGTTTGACAGGTAATGCTGAAACGATTTTAGAGCTAGAAAAATCACTAGTAACTCCAGATGATTTATGTGGAGTCATTTTTGTTGCATTATCCATGTACCCTGTACTGTACTGATTTTGTAAATGCGCTCCCCATGTGACAGAAGCGTCTGTGGTTAATATTATCTGTGGGACAGTCTCTATAAACGGCCGGCCCTTGGAAAGGTTTTTGGTGTTTCACCATTGCAGAGAGCGATATGTCCGGTCGTCTACCACCACCAGATCTGTTATTTGTTGCTGAGCCTGATTCCACTGACTTGCTAAGCACTCTTGTATGGGGCGCATTTGTAGTCTTGCATATGGTACTATGAAAATGCAAGATGTCATCATTCCTATTAGTTGCATGAACACTTGAGCTGGTAGTGAGTGTTGTGGCTGGAATCTTTTGATAAGATCCTGCATAGTTTGTATTTTTGTTGGGTTGGGGTACGCTATTGCCTTGGAGGTATCTATTGTAGCACCTAGATACTGCTAAGACAGGGACGGTTGGAGATGGGACTTCTTTTGATTTACTGTAAATCCCAGTTTGTGTAGCAGGCATATTGTTTGATGCGTTTGCTGTACACATTGGTTGTATGACTTGGATTTTATTAACCAGTCGTCCAGGTATGGGAAGACATGAATGTTGTCCCTTTTTAAGTGTGCTGCTACTACTGCTAGAGACTTTGTGAACACTCGAGGTGCTGTAGTTACTCCGAAAGGGAGTACTTTGAATTGGTAGTGTTGACCTTCTAGAATGAACCGCAGGTACTTTCTGTACGACTGATGTATGGGAATGTGGAAGTATGCGTCCTTCAGATCTAATGTGGCAAGGAAGTCTCCCTTCTTTAGCAACGGTAGAACCTGTTGTGGTGTGACCATATGAAAGTGGTCTGATTGTATGTACAGGTTTAGGGGCCTTAGATCTAAAATAAGTCTGAGGGACCCGTCCTTTTTGGGTATGAGAAAGTATAGAGAATAAACTCCTGTGTTTTGATGTTGTTTTGGGGCTGGTTCTATTGCATTCTTTTGCAGTAGAGATTCCACCTCTTGTCTTAGCAGTATGAGGTGTTCTTGTGACATGGGACGCTGTCTGGGTGGTATTGTTGGGGGAGTGGAAGTGAGCTCCAGGCAATAACCTGACTGAATTATTTGTCTTACCCACCTGTCTGTGGTGATGGAGTTCTAGACAAGTAGGAACTGTTGTAACCTCCCCCCGACAGGAGTGGAATGGTCTGGGGGGATGGAAGGGAAGCATTGTTTGAGAGTAGAGGTGTTGCGATTGTTGTTTCCTCTACCTCTGCTCTTATTGTTTCCTCTACCTCTGCTCTTATTGTTGTTTCCTCTATAACCTCCTCTATAATATCCTTTACTAGGCGAGGTTTGGTTGGGAGCTTTGTAAGAAGAGGAGGTATTGTCGGTTTGGAAACCCTTAGAGGCGCCCCTATATGAGGAGCGACTAAAAGAAGGCCTATGGGCTTGTGTTTGTAAAGCTCCCATGGATTTTGCAGTGTCTGTATCTTTTTTCAGCTTTTCTAGTGCACTATCGACTGATGGACCGAAAATATGTTGTTGGTCAAATGGCTGGTTTAAGATACTGGCTTGTACTTCTGGTTACCCAGAGATGCGTAACCATGCATGTCTACGTAACAATACCCCTGTATTTATTGCTCTAGAGGCTGTGTCTGCTGTGTCTAGTGCACATCTTATGGAGGTATTTGTAATAACCTCGCCTTCCTGTATAAGGTCAGAAGCCCTGGATTTAGATTGTTCTGGCAAATGTTGCATGAGTGACTAACTCATCATAATGAGCTCGATCAAATCTTGCTAACAAAGCTTGAGTGTTAGCAATCCTCTAGACATTGGCTACTTGTGAAATGGTACGTTTTCCCGAAGCATCTAAAAGCTTAGACTCTTTGTCAGGGGGTGGAGCCTCCCCTGTTGTCTGCGAGTTAGCTCTTTCTCGCATTTGACACTACTAGTGAGTTCAATGGCAACTGTCCTTTAATGTATGCTGGGTCAGTTGGAGCCGCTTCGTACTTCTTTTCTAGTCTGGGGTTAATTACCCTTGCTCTAACTGGGTCTTTAAATATTTTAGGGGCATGTCTTGCCACTCCACTAAGTATTGGAAGTGTGGCTGTGGTCTTATGTGACGACATTAGTGTGTCCATTAGAAAGTCTTCTTCCACTGTATCTGTGTGTAAGTCTGCTCCATGGAAAGTGGCTGCTCTATGAATAAGCTGCGTAAACCCAATAGTGTCATCTGGGGGAGATGGTCTAGACGGGTATACATCATCTTGTGACAGATCTGGTGCATTATAATCTTCCCATGGTTCACCTGATGGCCCAGGAATATCATCTGGGTCATTAATGTCCTCCATGTGATGTTCACTCTCTACCTCTTGTGATAGCTATCCCCATCATCCTCATCTTGTGGTATAAGACCATGTGTACTAGATGGTGAATGTACAGGAGAAATATCTACTGGTATTTCTACTTCAGGCGAAGCAATCCTTATGGGTGAAGTTTGAGCACGCTTTTTTGGAGGAACTGGCAGTGGTTTAGGTTTTTCTCTTTTCAGGCACTGAAGTGATATGTCCAGTCTTTGGATTAATATGAAGAGTCTTTTGCTTTGGATCAGGTTTAAAAAGCTCTTCTACTGGAAAATCCTTTTTCTGCGTCGATTTATGTGGTTTGGGGATGAAACGCTTATCTTTAACAGTGTCTATTGGAGCAGGTTTTGGTTTTGGTTCCGAAGACTTTTTCTTAGGACCCGTGCTCTTTGGATCCAGAGTTTTTCTTCCCGGAGTACATTTGGACTCATCTACTTTCGGAGCCGAAGTATGTTTCGGTACAGGAACCGTCTTCGGGTCCACTTATTTCGGAACCGGGGTGGTTTTTGGTTCTGTAGCTTTGGGAACCTCTTTCGGTGACGAACTTGCTTTCGGTTCGACCACTTTCGGTACCGAAGGATGCTTTGGTGCCGGTGTTAATTTTGGATTAAGGACCTTCTGCTTTTCAGGACCGACAGACTGACTCGAGCCCGAGTCAACTGGAGGCCTATTTATATTCTTTGCTACCAAGCCAGAAGGCGGGGCGTTGGAAGGTTTTGTTTGGTGTGCACCTGGACCCGAAGGTGGAGGTGGAACCGAATCCTGTCCCGGTATGGTGGGTTGAACAGGGTCGACGTCTGTACTCACGACCTGTTGACCAGCTGGAAGATAGTCATCCTCGGATTGATCCTCGGCCCCAGAAGCTGAATCCTCTGCTTCTGGAGCAATGTCTTCGTGCTGCTGTTCTTCGGCGTCTACTTCAATCGGAGCCTCGTCCATAATGAAGTCTGGTGTCGATGAAGATGACTGCGCCCTTACTCTTCGAGCTTGACGGTCCCTGATGGTTTTCATGGACCGGAAGGAAGCGCAGGCCTCACAGTCTCGACTCTCGTGCTCTGGAGATAAGCACAGATTGCAAACCTCATGAAGATCTTTGTGAGGGAATTTGTGTCCACACCGGGGGCACTTCTTGAAGGGTGTTCTTTCCATGAGCCAAAGGCCCAATGGCGCAGTTGGGCCCGACGGAAGCTGGAATCGAGAAGTGAAGCCTCTGTTCGCCGCTGGTAACCGGAATCACTGTCGACGATGATGCGGATGGTATTATGATTGATTTATGGATTTGAAAAGAGATCGGTAACGGCACCGAACGAGGAACACATCCGAGCCCGATGGAGGAAAAAAACAATCTGAAGATGAAGTCGATGCCCATGCACACTACGATCTAAGGGAGAAGTCATCCAACAGACAAAGACTCTTCCAAGACAACAACAAAGTGTAATCATCCGGGCCCACCACCAGATGGTGATCTAATGCAATAGTGTGTAGTCTGCAGCCCATATGCCTCGAACATTTTTTTTTGTCTCCAAAAGCACACACTGCCACAGTAGTTACTGAAACTGAACAAAACTAATGTGTGTGCCCATATGCTCCTTGTGAAAGAGCAGAATGCTGTCACTCGCAGTAAAGCTAGCCGATACAGAGAGAGAGTCCGAGTTTTAATAAACGCAGAAGGTCATGATCAACATCAGACCAAATTAGGGGGCCAATTATTAAAGAAAGTCTCGAAAGTGCACCCATTGTATATGTCCTTGCATTAAGTGCAGCTGTACAGCTTTCGTGAATTTCCAAGAATTTACAGAAGTAGGGCAAGAAATAGTACTTTAAGAAAATATGTGTGAACTGCATTTTACCATGAGCAAATATGCATGTGTCGATTTGCTCATGCAAACAATCTGAGTGTTTGCATTTACACTTTCCCTCCAACCAATTTTTTCTCAACTCTGGAATGAGGTTTACTTCTGCCATTTACAGGAGTAAACTTCCAACATTTTTCAGTATGGAAAAAAATAAGAGAAAAGTTGTTGAAACCCTTAAAACATGCAAGTTAGTAGGTTTGCAGACTCAAAAGGGCATTCTAAACCTGTAACTATTGCTTACCACTACCTTTAGCCCCAGTAGGTAGATCTGCGGAAACGTGGCAACATAAGGGGATTGCAAGTATTCAAACACTACTAAAGTGTGAGCCCTCGCATAATCAGAGCTCTTTTATAATGAGATTGCTGTCATAATTTGTTTCCCCACTATATGTCACCAAAGGGACAAGTGGATTATGTTACAGGACAAGTAGGTTTATGAAGCAACCTGCCCCATGGACAAGTTGATATTTTATTAAATTCCACACCCTTGTGAACTACAGCCCAAAAAGGACTTTTAAATAGATTGCCGCTGTTTCCAGTTCCTTACTGGCCAAAATTAGCAGTGTCTCTTTTGATCATCACACAGGCCCATGGGCATAAAAGCTTCAAAGTTCTTGAAAACTGTGGCGTGACGGTACCAGAGCAGCCAAATATGTGCCCTAACCCAGTGGATGAAAAAATCCCATCTATGGTGGAGTTTATGTCTTATACAGTATCAGCTTATCCCTCTTTGACCAATAAATGTAAATACACAAAGGAATATTTTAGTCAACTGGATAGATTCAGCTAATGAAGTTTTGGGTTTATGTGGGCTATAAGCGTACCAGCACGGCACAAAGTTGATGCGTTTTACTTCAAAACAAGCATTCGCAAAGACAATAGGTCTGGGTTTAATGGGCTATTTCAAAAACAGAAGGGAGACAGAGAGAGTCCCTCATGCAGTTCAGTGCAAGCACTCGAGAGGTCGTGGAAGAATACAAGCCAAGATGCGACTGACAGTCAAGCCAATGGCTGTAGGAAGCTAGTTGAAAAATCCAGATTCCACTCAATGTAAATTGTTAGCAATAAGTCTGCTTGTCGGTTACACTGTAAAGCCTAGATCCCAAAATTGTGAAACCCATCATTGCTTCTAGCCTTCTGCCGAAGCTCACAGATGTGAGGGTGGGTCAACACAGAAAAATAGATTGCACATTGCCTCCTAGCAATGGGTGTGCCACACATGTACAACTCCATACATACAGAGTGCCATTAACGAACAAGACAACTTCGAGCATATGGCTTATCAGATTCTGTCACTCATGCTCTTTTTTCAATATCACTACCTGTGATTTCATGTTTAAAGGACATTTGTACACTTATGGTCATTGAAGAAGTTCATTCAGCAGGGTCAGTTGATACTTATTATTATTCCAGAATTGATTTTGAGCACAGTTTTTCTCCATTTGGTGCTAAGGTGCATTAAATGCGACCCTCTTACAGTATGAACAATCTGCCTCATCGTAAGTGGTGCACAATAAGTATATAACATTGCTTGCAATCTTAATAAAATCCTGAATGGAGACCTCCCATTGGAGAGAAGTATCTCCGACGCAACGTTCATATTTTACAAATGACTTGCCCGTGATTAATCTTAGCCAGCAATTCTGCTGTTATCAACTGCAATCATGACACTTTTGCACTGGCCATGTGGTGGAGTTAAAATTTACAAAACTGCAGAGCAGCTCAATTACTGATGGTATCTGAAAATGATAAAGCAGAGAGGGCACTGTGGGTTTTTGTCTATGCCACAAAGCCGCTCTGATAACAGACATGCCTTTTTGCCACTACCCACTGAGCTACTTTAACTTACTCCGTAAACGGCCAGCAACAACTCCTGATCCAACAACCAGCGTGGAGGATAATACAAGCATGTGAATCTATAACAGATTCATGCTGCAAACCTACTTAGATTACTTCAGTGCCTCCCAGCAATACATTGCTCATCACTTGGAAACAGGCACTATAAGCGTTGATGGAAGTACAGTTATGCTGTTGAAACCAAAAGAAATGAGGCAATTAGGATCAAAAAGACACTCTGTGGCGTATTGCCTTTGACCTGAGGTCCCAATGGAATCTCTAAGAAGAGGAACAACAACAAAAAACAGATCTTGGGGAGTACGTAACTTTTTTAGGACCAAGAACAGGACACAAACTAATCTTGATGATAATAAGATGAAGCTACAAAGACGTCAACATTAGTAAATCAATGGAAGCCAAAAGCACTGTGTGCCACCGACATACAAGTGGGGTACAACGCAAGGTTTTTGAGAGCTCCTGGTCGTACACTATTCACCAGGCACACTGTATTCTTCTTACAAATCCTCCAACGGTCTTAGGGCTGGGCCTGATAACCTATGCACATGATCCTCACTATTAAAGGTCGGGAGTGACGTCACAGTAAAACTCGATTTTAAACAAATTATTAGATAACAGTAGTGAAAAACACCCCTTTAAAAAAAGTACAATCAGAAAAAAGGGCTTACCAATCAGTACTTTTTAAACAAAATTGCCTTTGCAGAATTGCAACTAGTGATCTGTCCGCTCGCTGTGGGAGCACTTTAGACTATCTACTTCCCAAGACTTAGTAACAGCAAATCCCAGGCTGCAGTGTTCTACCAGAGATGGTCACCTGAGGCTGCTGGTTAAGGTAAAAACAAAACCCTACTTTTTGCCGTGGCAATTTGTTCAGACCCCAAAACTACTCCAAGCAGTGTACGTACGTCTGAAGGTACAGCACCAGGGAGGCATTCTGCAGGCCCACGGGGTTACAGCGAACGGTGTAGTTGATGACTTGTGCTGAGGTGAAGGCTGCTCTTCCCCAGTGAAGAGAGACAGAAGACGAACTGTTGGCCTTTGCGTACAGATGATGGGGCGGTGGGGGTGGTGGTATCATGTGATCCTGCTGAGCTGTTTGGGTAAACAATGTTAAATATTTATTAATGTGATAATCTGTGGTGGAATAGCCAATTTACGGTCAAACAAGCAAGGGTACAGATTAATGCAAGTCAGGACTTGTGGTCTGCAACGCCAGCATTACTCTCTTCATTATAATGGACCATGTATTTATCAATGAAGAGAACCTCGGTGTAACTGTTGGATTACACAACTTCACCACATATTATATTTTTGAAGATGTCCTTCCACAGAATCAGGTTCGTGGCTGCTTGGATTTTAGCAAAACACCACAAAGTGGTAGAGCTACGTCCAAATGTACGAATCTACATCATCTTCCACATATCCAACATGTCTCAGAAATGCCATATTTTTAAAGGGGGCAATCAGTGTACAGTAAAAAACAGCACGTTATTTGCCCAGCCCCGCAATGGTAACACTAATGAAAATTGCTACGATGATATCAACCTGGGCTTTGAGACGTACTGTCACCTCATTCACTGGATGGCCCTTTAAAAGATACCACACTTATAGAGGAATGTCTTGTCATATTGCCTTTACAATGTAAATTCTGCAGTATATTACATGATTCCATAAAGATCTGCAAAGCGTGATTACATGTTTTTCAAAATGAAAAAAGAGAAAGCACAGAAAGTGTTTATCTAGGTTAATGCAGAGTTATTAGAATTGCAAGTCCTTCAGGATTTAAGAGGTGATAAACCTTAACGCTGTGACCTTGGAGGATTAGGTCAATAGAAGATCCTCAACTTTTAAAGAGGAGAGCTCTTGTTGTCCACTCTCCATTTCATTAACAGCATGCTCACACGTAGGACTGCGCCACCTCGTGGTCTTCGTGCACACATTCTTATGAAGGCACATGCAACCAACCCATGGACTACTTACAGGTGCATCCTGGAGTGCTGACAGTTTGATCCGCCTGGTAGCCTTCCTCCATGTTATTGTAAGCCAGTAGTCGCACATGGTATTTCCGCCTGGGTTCTACAGAGACAGAAATGTTTATTAGAAGGCTCTGGTCCAAGGACCTGTACCAGTTACATGCCTCACAACCTAAGGGAGCCTAAAAGCACAATTATTGCAGAGATTTACACAGATGCTATAGTATTTTTTATGTATTCACACTAATCTTCCCTGCAGTGTCAAGTGTGTGCAAGTGGTAAGGCAGGAAAAAAGAGGTCAATAGCACTGTTGAACAGTAGGCATTGTACCTGTTACTATTGTGTGACGTGGCTATGTTAGGCTGAGTTTTGCTATCCGATTGGTTGTTGATTGGCAAAGGTGATTTGGTTATCCGCATCGCTGCTGCGGCTTTTCCCACTGTGCGCGGCAATTTACGAAAAGCTGCGTTACGTGATGAGCTCAGCTCGTCATCCGCACACGACTACCGTGGCTGATGACGAGCTGAGCTCGTCATCAGCAGCGAAGCGGCAAAAATGGTTTGGTTCATATGAATGTGCACCCAACAATGAATCAGTTGTATACCTATAGATACGAGTTTAAGAACTCACTGTACTCTTGTCTCTAAATTATATTTAACACTACATACTAAAAAGGCACTAAATGGTTAACTGTTCATTGCTTTGCTTTCGCATCATAGCAACTAACAGAAAAGAAGCTCATTTAACTCTGCAAGCTCATGAACTGCACTATCATGTCATTATATACTAAGTTCAATAAAAGGTACGAAATGCTGCAATTCTTGGAACTGAACAACTGTGTTATTTATATATCCAAAAAGGCACACTATTTAAAGTAATAAACTGCCGAATAGTCTCAGTTATCAGTTTCCCTTTATTCTTTATCACATAAGACATAACAGCCAACATGTTTCACTCATTTTCAACAATACAGAACTTCTTCGGGGCAACCGATCATGTGCATTTCTCATCGTAGTTGTAGTTATTTGTCTAATGGGCACATACACTTTCTGCCTTTTACAATGTCAAAAGTATGACATGACTTTATTATCATGTGAACATATTGCACATGGCAATGCTCATGCCTTTCCTCAACTGGATATTTGGACTGTTCCTTCACTTTGTTTCAGTGGTATTTGCAGTAGCTGAATACCGGGAGGAGTATGTGAAGGCAAAATGTATACAGTGGACAAATCTGGGGTGCGCTAGGTTTTCACTTTGGCCAAAGCTGCTTAATTTGTGTACTAACGGTGTTATTTACATCAAAAGGTATTTACAACACAAAGCTCTGACTTTATTCCTTCTGGCTAGTCTCTATTGAGGGGCTGTGTGGAGATGAAATATCTTTTTAGAAAACCTCTGGAGATGGCTATGAATATCTCAAAAAACACAAAATATTAAAATATGTAAGGATAAAGAAACATTGAGCAAAGTTCACACAGAAAAATCACAAACACATGAGACTATGATTATTTATGGAACTATGGTGCTGATGGCTAGGTGTACAAAACGGCTGGCTCAACAGCAGGCCACCTGATCAGCCTTACACGGCCAATAGTGCAACACAGTCGTGAGCGAAGCAGAGTATTCCAGCCTGTGCCACCCTGCATATGGCAGCAGGCACAGGGATGTCTATGCCCCGCTGAGTGCCTGCCGCAGTTCAGTGAGGATGAGGGTGCTGAAAGCCAGGCTATAACAGAAAATGTATTCTACCACCTACTCCTTCCACCATCCTGGCACACAAAGCAAGAGTAGATTTACAGAAGCCATGTGATTTCTCGTGGATTTAGACTTCTGAACTTCTGGTGGAAAATATATACTTTTCCAAATGTCCACTTGTTTTTAAAGACAATGACGAGGTAACTAGAAGAAAGGAAGACTCTTCAATCAAAAGAAATATCTAAGTATTTGCGACAAATATAGCCAATGGGAAAAGCCCTGCTTTAAAACTATTTTCTCTGGTAAAGAGCCGGTAAATAGGAGCACAGGAATAAGAGGTGGCCTTCCAGGCAGCATTACCTTCCTTTCAGTTGCCTCCTGGGAATCTCCTGCTGCATTTCAGCGAGACACAGGGCCACAGGTCTTTCGATTTATCACCATGCCGATCACCTGCAGAATGGTCGCCTTCCTGCCCGAAATAGTCTTTCAGTGAACAGACCAGACCTCTTACTGTGAAGTACAGCCGAGGTGGATGTCAGGGGTTCCCCCCCTGGGCTGCCAATCCCAAAGCCTTGTTCACACAGAGTTTCACACAATCAGTCCCACGGTTATGATGCCGGAAGAAAGCAGCAGTGTGTCACTAAGCAAGAAGCGCTACTTACGGTCAATAATCCTGCTGATAGCTGGACCGTGGTTTGGAACAAGGCCCACCCTGCTGCAGAGAAGCACGAGCCCTGCAGGAAGGCGCGTGGCCCACAGCGCCAAGCCTCGCCTGACACAGTTTGCCGGTAAAACAATTCACAAGCACGAACCCTTTGAATACTGCAATCAAAACACAAGCTAAATAATGCCATGTCATGTTGAATAATGATTTTGTTATCGCGCCCCTGGAGAACAGCGCTCTCCGTTCAGTGTATTTGCAATCCAACAGTGTGGGCGTATTGATTGCAGGCGTTAAGCGGCGCACAGGACGTTTTCCATGTCCAGTGCAGAAAAGAAAAAAAAGGACAGTGTTCTTTATGCACTCCTGCATCTCAAGCAATCACCAACAATAAGCATTTCCGAACGTCTGCTGGGCTTAGACACCTGCTGTGATATCATTCACATGCCTACTGTGATATCAGTCACCGGATGACGGCACATAAGCTCCCACCCGAAATTTCTGGAAATGCTTTTCACTTTGACACCAAATGAGAAGGCTCCGGTACTAGCTGATAGTCGTCGTAATACACAAATCTGCCCACCAATGGCAACCCACAGAACAAGTAAATGAGCGTAAGCTAACAAACCCAAATGAGCCTCCACCATCTCATAGGAAGGCTTGCATTTAAAGATGCACTGAAGAGGTAACATTTCAGAGTTATGGAGTTGGAGATGAGACGGAGGTGGTATCTCAGAGGGTTTCACAGCATTTGATAGATCTCAAGGCTGGAAAGTCTTAAAGGAGAATACTAGGCTTTCAGCAGCTAAAACACTGAGGCGAACCCAACGATTTGTGAGACTCGTGAGAACAACGCCCACTGGAAGATCTAAGATGATTCCCACCATGGACCACCACTGCATCTTTAGTGTGGCCCTCACGAAGTGTAGTCATGAGTGGGCAGGACGAGCTGGGGTCAATCAGAAACACTGATGAGTAGGGGATCACTACCAGTCAAGTCTAGGTACCCTTATTGGGCGGGCCACTTTATTTATCCTATGAGACCCTGGAAGTGCACAGAGAAAGACGAGGAAATATGCCCCAGAATAGGATCTCGCTGTTGCTAGGATGGACCCTCAGAGACACTAGCTTTAACCCTTCTTTTTGTGAAACAATCTTGGGGGGGTTTACAGAGGCACATTCTAATGGGACGCAGGTGTTTGCTATAAGCATGAGTGCAGCGAACAGGAGCTGGGTGGATCCGAGAGCAGTGAACATGCTGGACAGGGCAGCCCTGCTTCCTTCCCTCTTAGGACCATGCATCTACACAGCCCCTCTCTACTCTCACATCTTAGACGTAGGGCACCAAACCAGAGTCTTTTAATCTGAGGTTTAAACAGCACCACGCAATCCAAGCCTAAAGTTACTTCATTTGGGATTTGTCTCTTTAATTTGGTTAATCTATTTCTACCTACATTGTGTATTTTTCTCTGGTATGTAATCTTTTATCATAAAATAGATTTGCCAACTTCACAAATACTTTGATTATATAAACATAAATCAATATATCTTGCTGGTTGCATGTGCAAATTAAATGTGATTAAATTATTTATTAACCTTATAAGCAAGTTATGTCATTTATTTGTGAGGGGCAGCACTCGGAGGGCTAAGAGAGCGATGACCAGAAGAGTGGCCTTTGGAACACTGAACCAAAAAGGTCTGTGCCTCTTTGGGCAGAGGTAGAATCAAAAACAAAGAAGTACCAGAGGGTCTAAGAAAGAAGTGAGTCTACAATGGGCAGGGAACAGACCAACAACAAGAAAACCCCTAAACTGACTGTACAAAAGCATGGTATACAATGACAACTCGATAGATAGTCAGAGATACCCATCAGTCACCACTCGGAACCGCCCTTCATCATTTGGGATTTGTCCAGACCATCCATGCAAGTGATGATGCTAGCTTCACCAATATTAAAAATTTGTTGAAGACAGTTCGAAAAATGCGAACTGTCTTCCGAATAAAGTTTGTTCTATGCTCCCTTATCCAATTTTATAATACACTTTTCTTTGTTTACTTTTTCACGTTTATTGCACTGCGCTCCCCAGTCACACCACGCCTCACCACTCATCAGTCTTAAAGAGTGGTAGACCATACTGTTGTGCAGCGGAGACCTATTAACCACCTGGTCTCCTGACGTCTGTGTATACACATACTTGCATGGATGGTCTGGACAAAAGCCCAAGACTGGAACATGGTGTCCTTGGTGACGCAGGCTTCTGGGAACCCTAACCCAGAGGTTGGCAAAAAATGGGTGATAATAATCTTATTTACAGCTCTTCGAAACAAGCGTGGTAGGAAACCCTACTTAAAACAAGCTACTTTTATTAGTCGTTTGACAAAATTTCTCTCTGACTCGGTCGTCTTGTGTCCTTCATTTCATGCTTTTCCTGAAGCAGAATTTGCAGGAATCCTTGACGGGTGCCAGAACGACAGCCCCTGTTCTATCAGGATAGGCTCTGGCCAGGGAGGAGAGGCACGTGACTGCACAGCTTGATCCCAGATTATGTTGAAGTGGGCCGGGGAGGGGGCGCCTTTCCTGGAATCCCGCTCTCCTACAGTATGTTGCACCTTGTCTCGCTGCACTGGGAGGAGTGTTTGTCGGGAATCAAGCAAGCCACTTATGATCCAGGCATTAACTAACCAGCGTAGTGCGGGCCTCCCACTTAAACAGGCGGAGAGGAGCGACGTTTACAAAACGCTTGACATTTCGCTACAGAAAAGGTCCACGTGCTAAAACAGTGTAGATAGAGCAAGGTATGAACCTCTGTACTGACAAAGGAGAAGCACAACAAAATCATGGCAAACCGACAAAACAAAAACGATAAAAAATGGTGTTGTCTTAAAGAAAAACCTGTCAACAAAAAAGTTATTTAATTTTACTCCTCGTCAGTTTAATAACCGTTGTATCGAAGATATTACAATACAACATTATACATTCGCAAAATCGTAAATGGGTTAACCCACTGCACGTTTCCGGTTTGATCTCTCAAATGGGGTGATTACAGTTACATCCTTGTGTCGACAACAGGGGGTGCGCCTTCATCTCGGAGACTACAGTACTCTTCGGTTCCACTAGGGGGAGCCAGCACGTTGCATCCGGCAACACTGAAACGAGGAGCTGAGGGCTGGCATCTCAAATGTGCCTTCTGGGGAGAAAGCAACCACCAAAGATGCACTCGCTCTTCGCATGCCACCGCCAACATCTCACCCACTCACTTTAGATCGTCGTACTAGATCCGCCCTGCACCATCACAGTTCATCGGCAGAGGGTCTAGGCCTGCCAGAGGCCCTCATACACTGACTGCCCAGTGCCCCATCATGGCAGGGCAGTGATGCAAATGGCCACGTGTGACTAGGCCAGGATCGGCGAGAGCGCAGTGTAAGCTCGCAGCCACCTTCGCTTGTATCTCCCCGCATCTATTCAGCTGCGCTCTGGCTCAAAAGAAGTCCGTTGGATCTTCGTGAGTCCTCCAGTCTGTACATTGGCATTCCCGCCCCGCCCTTCCTGTCCCCTCCCTGCTGATCCTGGATAATAATGATGGAGGGTGTAAGCGTCCAAGGAACAGGCTTCACGCGCGCATCCATCGATTCAGGCCGGACTAGGACAGCAGAAAGTAATGGGCCTCCGGCCGGGGGGCGGAGAAGCGGTTTAGGGGTGTTAAATTCCTCGGAAAGGCCTGGCATAGGGATAGTTTTTTTTTTACATCAGATGGGCTAGTAGGTTTGCAGTAGAACATCAGTCACCTCGGGCACTGTGCAGTGTAACCGGCTCAGCACCAGCCCTGCCTGCCTTTGGTAGAAGCTATGTTTTAAAACGCTCGCCCTCTGCTCAGCCCCCCTCGGTTGTAAAAGGATAACCGGCTGTAGCGCTCCTAAACGCTCAGTCATTGTTTCTGTGCGCTGCAGCAGTGCGTGCGAAGCTGTGCAGAGACCTTGAAAGGAGCCGAGCCGGAGCCACCGGGTCAGCGAGAGATAAAATGATCACGGAATCCGAGGTCAGGACCATGAAAGAACGGCCTTTCAAGCCCTAGAGGCCGCTGTCACAGCAAGCTTCAATGAAGCCATGAAAAGGCCGGAGATGGGCCGAGCAGGACCCGACAGCTCCCCAGGAAGAGTCCCTGGATGGGTGAGGAAGGAGGGCACCTTCATGCCTGGGCAGAGATGGGGGCAGCTTTTCAGACGCCAAGCACAGCCTTTCCACCACCAAACTCAGATATTACAGAGAGAAACAGGAATTGTTGACCTACTCAATTACAGGCGTTGGGTGGTGAACAGTAGCTTTCATACCAAACAAACATATATCCATACATACTGCCTGTCCTGCCCTATGCAAGCGAGGCACACTAACGAGGCAGTATGTCACTACCTTCCAACCAAGTACAGATAATAAGCGAACAGTGCATGGGATGGTGTCCACCACCTATTTATATATAAGGCAATATGTCCATCCTGTTATCTAAAAAGGGATATTAGACAGGTATTGCCTTTTTCGTGTTAGACACTGGCGTTTGACACAGATGCTTCCTTTTTCATTCTAAGTGCCGACATTACAGATATGTTCCCCACCCCCTTCAGGTGAGACCAGCAGCCACGTCAGCTTTTGCAGTGCAGGGTGGGTTGCCACAGTTACAAAAGAAGAAAATGCGACACTTTGTTCATCTCTAAAGGTTCTGCAAAAGCTCAGAAATAATATGTACATAGAACTTCATAAAAATTGATTAATTTGCATTGGTAATGTGGCATTTCTGTCTTTTTTTTTTACTTTGGGGATTATTAAGGCAGCGCCATATCATGCCTTGAAGCACTTTTTCTTATATTATTATTGTTTGGAGTGTGTAGTGATAAGGGGGAAACTAATGTCTTTAGTTGATTTTGTGTATATTTGCATTGTGGGCATTACACCAACTAACGGCCATCTTGGTAGAAAATCTGGCAACCCTAAGTGCAGAATACATGTAAATTTGGCGCTCATTCGAGCGTCCTCGAGCTTATTCTGTGTGAAGTGGCTACAAATAATAGGGCAGAAAGGCACGGCAAACCACACCCAGATGTTCAATTCTTTTGGATTCATTCCCGAACTAAAAATGTATTTTGAAAACTCAAGAGTTGATAATAACTGCCGTCTCTGAATTGGAAATTCCCCATAAATGCAAGTCAGCGCTCTAGCCAAAAGGAAGACTTGTGATTTGAACTGCAAGCGGGGTCAACATAATCCCATTTGCCCCGAAGCCCAGTAACACGAGTGTGGAAGGAGGAAAAAAACACACACACACAACTGGAATACACGCCGCAGGGATAACTTTTAGCCACTTTTTACCCTCTGTGACACAAACGCCGTTTTAATGTCTCCTTTAAGGTAAAGGCAAGTCTCCGACCCTAAATAAGCTGCGGGACGGACAGCGCCGCTCCGGCCAAATGTCCTCTCTAATGTATTCTTTTGTGTCGGGTTTCTGTGTAACCCCAAGTCCATTGTTTGGGGGGTGCCTGCCACGCAGCCCATTGGTCCGGCTCCCTCTGCCCCCCAGCCGGTCCCCTCAATACAATAAGCTCGTAGCCATTATTCAGGGAACGGGTCAGCAGCCCGGGCCGCGGTGACATCTGGGTCGTGACCTTTGACATTAAATCTGGGGTTGGCTAAAGTCCTGTCCTAGCAATAGAGCGAGGGCCAGGGGAATTGAGGTGCGTGTGGGGGAAGGGTGGGAACAGGGAGGCAGGGCGCAAAGTTATTCATCCCCCAAAACGGGTTCTAAGGCCACGAACAGGAGATGGGATAAACATTTGGCAGATACCACGAGAGCCGGTGTACCCATGGGGACGAGCAAGCATCTGCACTGGCAGCAGGAACACGACCAGTGCAGTGCGGCCTGTATCATCCATCTTATCTTGCAGCAAATGAGCCAACAGTGCAGTGCGGCCTGTATCATGTATTTAATCTTGCAGCCAGGGCTTTAAGTGGGATGCAAAAACTGGTAGGGTGGTCTCTCAAAGGGGCGTGACCAATGTAATTAAGGGCGTGGCTTAAAAAACTGATACAACAAATAACATCATACCTACAACAAGTGAGGCATATTGGCTTTGTCATTGGTTGCTAGTTTCATAAGATAAATAAGCGGCAAGCAACTATGACTTGTATATAATATTGAAAAAGCTTCCACTTAAAGCCCTGGTGACACCACGACAATGTTGCTACTCCTGAGTTTCAAAAAGAGAAGGGGAATCCAAAGAAAAAATTACTCACTTTAAAGTATTTCCCTTCCCCTACAACGTTCACCTGTCATGAGGTCATGTCGTAATTTCTCCACTAGTGAAAAGTGAGCACGCGCAAATCGATCTGCCTGCTGTCACTGCAATCCGAAAAAAAACAGACCGCCTGTGCCAGGGCACAAAATAGAGCCTAATAGAGGCCTGTTTCGAGGCCTCTTTAAAAAACTGCCAGTGCTCAGCACCGGTGAGACCCGGCCCACATAAAGTCCTGCTTGCAGGAAAAAAAACTCGTCAACTCAGACGAAACAGCGCGCACTCACACAAAGAATGCACGCTTGTTTGAAGAACGCAAACAAGCTTTTGACCTGCGAGGAAACGCTGTGCCATGGTTTGCGGTGGGAAACGGCAGCCAACGCTCTGACATGGCATTGGCTCTTCAGCGTTAGGCCATCATAAACAGCTGCATGTAAATGTAAAATGTTTTTTATACTTGTATAAACGCACAGCTACCCGCAGTGGGTTTCCCGGCGCTTGTACGAATATCGAAAGGGAACTGTTCCTGGCTTTCCCTGTGAAGTGTCCACTCCTGGGCACCTCCATGGTGCAGACCAGGCATCCCTCGCGTTGTGGGGGCCGTTGTGGAGACTAAGCAAGCTATTGCCCAGAGTTGCAGCGTGGGACCCATGATCAGAATAGGCACTGAGGCGAGAATATCCGGTCAGGGGAATTAATGAGCCCGAGACCCGCCAGGGCAGGAATCAAACCCTGGTCCCTGGCAAGAGCTTTGCATCGAGGTCTGCCTGCTCTAACCGTTGAGCCACACTTCTCAACATCATGCATCATGCTTGGCTTCAAATTCAGGAGGAACCTTCTACTCACAACCTGCCACAGTCTGATGCAAAGTGTAAACCCGGGAAGGATGAGATGCAGGAAGGTGGCATCGATTCTCTGCTCCCTTTCCCAGCCGCATGGACAACAACTGGGGAAGGATTCACAGCTCTAATACTGAAAACCCTCAAGTGAGCACAAGTCCTGAGCGCTGCCGAGCTAATTCAATTCAATTCAATTCAATTCAATTCAATTCAATTCAATTCAGTGATTTATATAGCGCGCTACATACCCAGAGGGTCTCAAGGCGCTTGTCGAATATCCAGGTTTTAAGTTGCTTTCTGAAAGCTAGGTGGTTCTGTGTGAGGCGAAGGTGAGTGGGAAGTGAGTTTCAGGTTTTAGCCGCCAGGTGGGAGAAGGATCTTCCTCCCATGGTGGATTTGTTGATACGAGGTACAGCAGCAAGGGCTTGGTGGGAGGAGCGTAGCTGGCGGGAGGGGGTGTAGAAGGAAAGTCGTGTGTTGAGGCATTCGGGTCCAAGTTCGTAAAGTGCTTTGTGTGCGTGGGTTAGAAGGCGGAATGTTATCCTCTTATTGATGGGGAGCCAGTGGAGGTCTTTCAGGTGACCAGAGATGTGATCTTTACGCGGAATGTCTAGAATGAGTCTGGCCGATGCGTTCTGGATGCGTTGGAGTTTTTTCTGAAGTTTTGCGGTGGTACCGGCGTATAGGGTGTTTCCGTAGACCAGGCGGCTTGTAACTAGTGCGTGGGTGACCGTTTTTCGGGTTTCAGTGGGGATCCAACGAAATGTTTTTTTGAGCATGCGAAGAATGTTGAAGCAAGATGATGAAACAGCGTTGACTTGTCTAGTCATCGAGAGTGAGGAGTCCAGGATGACGCCCAGGTTCCGTGCGTGGTCCGTCGGGATGGGTGCTTTTCCAAGGGCCTCTGGCCACCAAGAGTCGTCCCAGGCAGAGGGGGAGGTACCTAAGATAAGGACTTCTGTTTTGTCTGAATTCAGTTTCAGACGGCTGTGCTTCATCCACTCGGCTACTTCTTTCATTCCTTCATGTAGATTGGTTTTGGCGGTGTTAGGGTCTTTGGTGAGCGAGAGGATCAGTTGGGTGTCATCAGCGTAGGAGATGATGTTGAGGTTCACACAACAACAAAAGGTAATAACAAAAAAGGAACATCTGGACTGATGATTGGAATTTATTTTGTGGCCTTCCTGTCCCGTCCATAAAACCATCCACAAAATGGAACCCAGGAAGTGTGGGCCACCAGCATAAAATCAAACCACTGGCATTTTCTCCACCGATGGGTGAGGAACAGGAGAAAAGTGTGAGAATTAGACTTGCTTCCTCTAGCATTGTCCACTACAATGGGAATACATCTGGTGTGGCTAACAGGGCATGCCATGTTCTGGGCACCAGGCACGGACGGTTGCCAGCACGACTACAGATGCCATGGGCACTAGGTGGTGGGCTTGAGAGTTTTGCTTTTTTGGACTAAGAAAAGCTAGTGAAGTTGGTACCCAGCGAACACAGTGCTAGCTCTGGGAAAAGGAGAATAGATTCTGTGTAATTTAACTCTTTTAAATTTGTAGAGCACTTTAAACCATAGCCATCAAAGCGGTACATCAAGCAGGTGTTACGCGGATGACCAGCAATGACAATTCTAGTTGTGAGAATAGCCAAGTCTTCACATTTTTGCAAAATGCAGAGTAAGAAGTAAGGCTAGCAATGTGTACTGGGAGAGTGTTCCATAACCTAGTAGCTGCTACCGAGAATGCATGCTCAACCCCTCTCGCCATCTTAAAACGAGGAACAGTCACTTTCCTCTGACCAGCTGACCTCAACTAATCGTAGCTTTTCACATCTGACCAATATTGCATGGCCTTGGGTAAATTACTTTCTCTCTCTGATCAGTTCACATTGTTGCCAACAGTGGGTGCACATAACCGGCTTGAGCACAAAAACGAGCTACATTAGCATGAACATCCGTCATTTCATGCGGCTCAGAAACACATTCTATGGGATTCTGGTCTCTGTGCTGCATTGTCTCATGTTGGGGTCAATCCTAGTTACAGAGCACCTCTCAGCTCAAATGGATTTCAACTTCAGAAAGGGTCACATGCAGCCTTTTACACCCCGAGCCCTCGAAATCAATACGAAGCAAGCACACCTCTAATTCTGCCACATTGGGTTTAATATCTAGGCCTAAGCAGCCGATCGAAGGGCTCATCTTCGGAAGCCTCCTGCGAACAATACATTTTTACACACCAGCAGACACGATCTATCTATATGGTGCGAAGAAACCTCTCCCCAGGCTATGAAACACATTTTCTTTTAGAACTAACATTTCCCTGCCCCACTGTCGCAGGCTCCCCATGCCACCCTGACCTCTTTTTGTAACAAAATGAAAACACCATCTATCACCTCCCGCAGCTCAGTGACTTCCCTGGGAGGAGCGCGGTTTCATTGGGAAAACATCTGTGGGTTTGTGACCTGACCAACTCTGACCTCTGCCTCTCTCACCCCGCCCCCTCCTCCAGCTCACAGGCCTGGGGGCATGTTTACTGCACAGGCCCGAGCTGCAGGAGCGTGCTGGCTCCACTGGGTGGCGCCTACCAGCAGCCCCAAGGACAGCTACACGTGCCACCCCTGCTCGCTCGAGGTATGAAGAGGAGACATGTTCACTCCACTGGCCCTCTAAAGGCGGCCTTGCATGCTGCAGGCACGTCTGTGTCAAATTCTCACAGGCATGACCCTATCACACAATCTTCTTAAAAAAAATGGCAAGTGAGGCAGGGTTCAGTTACAAAACTACTCTTTTTATCTACAGGGCAGTACACCGGAAGACCCTCAAGTATCTCTTTCAGAAACTGACCATTTCTGGGGACTTTCCTATATCCAGAAGCAAAAACCAACCTTCCCCTTCAGATCAAACACCTAAAGAAACGCTCACCTGCTGCAGCGCTTCTCAGGGAAGCACCCAAGGACGAGGCTTTCCAGCCAGCGTCCATCAGACTGCTGAGATTCCTTTGCAAACAAAACTGTTTGTTCTGTATTTTCCCAAGTAAATACACTTAATATAGGGCACCTTTTCAGAATGATGCAACTTATTATTTGTAATAAATACATGTTACTCAAGGCACTGCCATTTAAGAAAGATGCAATGTTTCATTACTGCTACCCTGTATCTATACCTCACTAGGTTGCTTGCTGTGTCTTGCTATGAACTATCACCCCTGTGTATAAATACTCGAAACTGTGGCATCTTTGTATGTCTTGTATTTTCTGGACTTTTAAACTGCATCAATGTGGGGTGCCCCAATGCCCTCCGAGGACTTGATCGCGCTCAAATAAAACTTTCAAAATAAATGCCAAAGCACTGGATAAGGGTTTTCACAGAAAGGAAGAAATCCATTACATTTTTTGGGAAAGACACGTGGCTATATAATTCACGAAGGTCGAGAACAGACAAATGGCACAGTACTGACTGTGGTGGAAATTCCATGGGGTCAGTTACAAATGGCTTCTACAGGATGCGTCCCCCGGCATATGAACCACTGGGCATCTAATGAGAGGCTACGCAGAAAGTTTCAGATGCATCTTTGATCAGAGTATCCCTTTCTAATTTAATGTACCAAGATGAGTTTCTATTGGTTTATCCGACTGTCATATATAGTCTAGTCTCCTAAAACCGAAATGGTATCAGTGGTACCAGTAGACAACTGTAACCGGTCAACATGAATTGCCAACAGATGGGCAAGGGTCAATAAGCAGACTTTTTGAGTATGGCAGTCCTGGTCTGCAAATTGTATGGCTATGTTCTTCAGTGGACCTGACACCAGTCAATAGAGCACAGTAGAGAAGGAAAATATTAGGTACCCTGGAAGCATCTATTCCTAGCGAGTAGTACTGTCCTAAGCCAGATATGAATATTACATTTAAAGAACAATTGTCAATGGAAAAAATATCCATGGGTGGACTGAAAATACGGCTGCAGCTTGGCTCTAAGTCATAGATGACAACTCAGTAAGTCCTCGTTTACCGCTATAAGCACTTTGGGCCATTAGGTTTGCTTTTCCATTGTACGTTTCGTGTGAAAAGTCTAACAGTGAGTGCAAAGCTGCTAGTGACTGAAACAAGTACAAGTGACGTTGGGAACCTTGGCTCAGAGGTGTTTGTGTTTACATGGTGTGCACATGTATAAAAATGACAATGTTAATTGGGCTTCAGGACTTGGTGAATATTAGTCTGCATATGTAACTGAATGAATCCCGGCACTCTAAATCTTTTTTTTAAATAGTTACGAGTATATGACCTAGATACCTTTTTCCACCAACATAACAAAGATCTATTCTTTCATTCTACAGGTAAGAACCAAGAGATGAATGATACACATGAAAAAAGCATTACAAACTTGGCTATTTGGCCTGCCCTGAAGTTAACGGTCTATGCCAGTCTCCTTTCCCCATCAGGTAGGATAAGCTGCTAGCGCCGAGACACTTCCGTTGGAGGTAGCCGTGCGCTCTATAAACTTCAATAATAATAATAATAATGATTTCCTTAGACAACATTTCATAAATGTAACAAATAGAGAATTATTTTTTTAACATGTAAGCAAAAAGCATTACTATGATAGTTTTTGTCAAGACTGAATGCACTCAAAATTAGTCCCAAGATGACTATAGATGGCAGAATATTTCTTTAAAGATGACGTGCATCAGTCCAAGTGAGCAGAAACAGAAACAGCCGACACGTGTTTTGTCACATCCAGTGACTTCCTCAAGGCTTTTTGATAAGGAAATTGCAATCCTGGAATAACCGATGTGGTAGTAGACTAGTCGTGCAGATTGCTCTATTGTTCATGTAAACACTAGGAATAAAATTGCCCATATTCATTTGTATGAGGGCCGATAATAGCCGCAGACCAGTTGTGTGGGAAGCTCACTTTAAGAATAGTAGAAGTTCAAGTTCTAAGAAGTGTTAGATATTCCAGGGTATGGTATTGTTGATGTAAGTAGTAACTCGCAAAGGCTGTGATAAGTCCTTAACGATATTCTGTTGTTTATGCGCACTGTCCTCCGTCTCGGGCATCCATTTTTACTGCCTACGAGACACAGGAGCTAGTGTTGACACAACTTTTGAGGACAGCTTAGTATATAATCTAATCATATATTTAATTAACTCTGTTCTCGTTTAATGTACTGTTTCCTTGCCCTGTCTCCTATGAATAGAACTCTTTCCCTAACCATGTTCAACACACCAAAAGAATCCTGCTAATCTCATTATTCACCTACTCTTTGCTTTTCTCCATCAAGTGCCCACTGGAGCCAGTGTAGGGCTCCATAACAGTGGACTTGCTCGGCTACTCAATGCAACGTGCATCCGGGCAACCTGTGCAGCCATGCATCCCACACCATAGCTTAGAGGTACCGCGCAAAAGTAATGATTTCCTGATGCCACGCTCTTAACTGCAGGCACTACGAACTCCTGGTAGAAGGGATTTGCTTGAGTGAAATGTTCTTTATGCAGCATCCCAAAAATAAAAGGCCAAACTCCACTGTTCATTAAAAAATGCAATCGTACAAAAATACTTTTAGTTTTCCTAGACAGGAGCAGGTTAATAGAAATCCTACCCACTTTGTGGCAGCAGCAAAAAAGTGCAAGTATCACAAACTGAGGCCCATTATTAGGATTGGAGATTGAAGGTGAAATGAAGATCACATGGAACATGTGAGTCACAAAGATGCTTCTTTCAGCTGCAGTTTTTGGCAGCAATAAGGAGTAGTGCATTCTGTGAAAAGTTAAAGTTTGCAGTAGAAGAAAAGACAACAGGAAAATCTCTCAGCCTTTAACGATCAGCATTTTATACGTTCTGGTTCCCTAACAATGGCAGATAGAGCTACACAAACGCAAATTCCTTAAAGAGCGACTAAGAGGCTCTCAGTTTCATTATGAAATATACATAACTGTGGACATGTTTTAAACCACAGGTATTCCTAAATGATACAAGTGCAAGTTAGAGGTAGAAAGAGTTTAGTGCGTGTGTGTTTTCCTCTGTGCGGGTATATGGTTGTACAGAAGAAGAAGATGTGGCAGACTACTTTAACAGTTCCACAATTCTACTCTCAGTGCAATGGATTATATTATTAGTCGAACCGAGTGTGCCTCTCCTCACTGAAGGTATCAGAAACACGTTAAAATGAGGGGGCGGAGAAAGCAATATGAGGGATGCAAAGAAAATGCTTTCTTCTTCCCTCTGAAGAGTCAGATTTCAGCCATGTGCAGCATGTGTCGGTGACCCAAACAGCGCTGAAGCCAAATTATTATCCAGAATTTAATTCAACGCAGCCTGGAGCTCCACTCGATTTTTCCTATTATCAGCCATTGTGGTGCTCTGTCACGTGCAGCATCTGAATCAATGATGAGCAGATATGTTACTCATGGAGATGTTATGGCTTTCAGTATTTTAGGAGCCCATTAAACTTGATTACTGCCTGCGCCAGTAAATTATTGAAGGGGCTGGTGGTGTAATTCAAAAATTGACAAATACATTAAAGTTTAATTAAACCACTCCATTATAAATGAAGTGGGTAAGACGAAGATGACTTTAAAAAGCAAACAATGTGAAGCGTTGGAAAAGTGGCGTTTAACATGATATCACAGATTAAACAGTAATGTTTAACATAGTGGGTAGTTATTGGCCAAATTCCAAATGAAATGACTTGCAGGCAAGACTAAAGAGAGAAGAAAGACTGGGAGGCAATGCAGATTCTGCAGCGGAGGACTCCTAAGAGACTATTAGCAAAGGAAGTGTTCCATGCTCTATACAAGTGTCAGAATATGGTGAAAAAATAAATGATTAAGGATTTATGGACAGTCATGCGGTAAGAGACACAAATCTACACGTCGCATACTTACGACTACAATTACCATAAACATATTTGGAAATCCACAAAAATCTCTTGTAACATGCATGTAAATGTTGCATCCTAGGCTTGTAAAAGGGTGCAACTCTGAATACCTCACACCAACCAAGTCAGGTGGTGTGAGCTATATATGTGCTACCAGTCAGTCTGTAGATGCCCATGCAAACTCGTACATGAACTCCTGGGGGCAGGCTACAGTGTTAATAGCCAACACAATGAAATACGACAAAAATGTGCATTTGCATCTCTTATTTTTCTCGCTCATCTAAAATATTTCACATGCATTTTTTTCCACCAGGAGAAAACGATTTCTCTGCACCCTGCAGTGCAGAACATTTTTGGAAATGGAGCCCTATACTTTTAAGACACATCAGTCTAAAAACAAAAACTAAAAAGTGAAATCATTCTATTTTCTTCCCATATTCTGCAGTTTTGCATCGGTTTTACCTATTGGAAAGGGTTCTCGAAGCACAAGACGAGAGGGCACAACTGGGTGTTAAAGAGCTTAACTTGAAGCCCATCCGCACCTCACTGCAGAGAGGTTAGAGAATATTCAGTTTGTGGTTCTGTGTGCCTTACAAATCCATTCATGTGTTCTTTTAGCCATTACAGGACATACCTCCAAGAAGGATGCATCTACGGATAAATAAGTGGGTCTTTCACCTGCAATATGGGCCCTACTCAGCACTCAATTTGTTTGTGCAAACCTAACTCGCAACAAACGTTCTGCACATTTTGTGTGTGCACATACACTCTCTCAGTTAATTAATGTGTGTGTTTTTCTATCCATGTTTGACGTTTCTCTTCCTCTGTGGGAGTACATACATACATGTTATGGTGGGACCTATGGGTTTCTTTCTGCATGCATAAATTAAAACTGCTCTGGTCCTTGGGAGATCAAGAGGTCACAGAAGGCGCTGATGAAAAGAGCCCTTTTAAATGTTCCAATCTGTCCCTCTGCTCTTGGTTTTATCGAGAGGGAAAGAAATCGACCAGCTCTCCCCCTCCCCCTTGCAAATCCTTCATGTTTTAGCGGATAAGTAATAGGGACGAGTCTGTTATAACCAATCAGGAGAATTGCTAGATAAGAGGTTTAGTAGAAGGACATAAGCAGGGCAAGTAAATACTTACAGACCTGAAGTAAGTTGCTTTAATAAAGTATAGCGCATGATTTTGTTGACTGCTGAGTTAACACGGGTGCGGAGTTAACGCAGTTTTTATTACTCAAATATTTGCCTAAAATTGAGAATGGTGGTCACTGGCTACTTCACAACATAATATTGAGGACTACTTGTGTAGCGCAGAACTCCAGCTGAATTGTTTCTAGGCACTTGTAAAACAGTTTAATGCTCCCGGTTTTATGGTGTTTATGTTTTTTTCTTGCTTTTGCATTGTGCATCTATGCTTATCTAGATGTATTTTTTTGCTAATTTTATCTGTGTTTAGCCAAAATTATTTTGGGTTTTCTGGAAAACCGAATTTCCAAACTGGTATATTTCCACATTTCTTTAGCCAATGATTTCACACTTATATTTGACTGCCCGACAGGTTTCAATGATATCACCATCCACAGATGATTAAAAGTATAAACTTATATGAAATCATGCATATTTTACTATCAATCTTGTGCACATCGCTAGCTGTTTAAGCTTCGTTATGAAACTTTTTGTTTTGTTGTGGTTTTTTACTCCGCGCAGCTATCTGTCTGGCAATCATGACTAACAGCATTTAGAAACCCTCAACAAAACAACATAATTTCTGTTTGTATCCATATTTTACAAATAAATGTACAATGGAATATAGCTGTTTTTCTATCTGTAAAAAGATACCAGAAACGAAAAACGGGGTCCTTACTTACAAATCTACTTGAGGGGGCTTTAATTAAATGGGGCTTTATCAGCCTTGAAAGGATGGAAGATAAACTCAGCCCCAACATAATTGGAACCTATGCCAAGCAAGTGTCGAGAAGGTGCTGTGCCCACTCCACCATGACAATACAATATCTTGCTTCACCGATGATGGCGAGGAGGATGCTCCTTCTACAGCTGCTGGCATTGGGGAAAGTACGTTTTACCACAGGATCAAACTATTCAGAGGCTATTCGAGGTGCTACACAAAGCCAACACACCTAATCCCAGGGGGGTGTGCAACAAACTGGTTAAGACTGGGGATTGACGGAAATACTGCTAACAATATACAAAAAGTATGTTTTGGGCCCACCCCTTTCAGCTATTGGCTTTATTCGACCAGTCTCTGTCAGCCAATGGCTTGAGACTATGTCTATGACGTCTTCGAGGAGTGAAATACTCACCTCTCACCTAATGCTGTTGACTGTTGGGGTGTATCCTTTCGACTACATTTAAGTGCGAGCACTTGACTGCCCTCTCGTGTGTCTTGCTCTCATGTGCTAGTCAAGCTTGGCTTCTTTAGCCAAATACTACCTCCAGTGCAGTTGTGGAACACCCACTGCTTGGATCCCTGGAATACACCAGGCTTGCTGTGCACCACAGTTCACAACCAGTTGGGCAGAAACGGAAGCATGGAGAAGGGCGCAGTCATTCAGCGTTATGAGGCATGCCATTGCTGGTTCTGTACGTAATGTTCCGGCTCAAGCTCTGAATGCACACCGAGTGCCAACCCAGTACTACGTGACATTGGGGTCTATGAGATCAGTATTATTAAATTTGGTCATCTAAACACCAATTCTTGTTGAAGGCAAGGGGCAATTTAGTTGTTCATGGAGTTGCAGTGGTTAATAAAACGCTGCTACCACTTGAAAGGGTGGAGTCACGGTGTGCGCTGGCTGCACATTACAGGGACTGGTATGAGTTTCCATGAAGTGCTTTCTGTTGCTGCTTAGGGCTCATTGAATAGGTATTACTGATATATATGGGCTGGTATTACCGAGTCCTTTGCCATGGATAGATTTGTTGACCCCCTAACACTCCCCTCCAGACAGGGATCCCGGGATGGTGGTTTCCAAGCCCCCCACACCCACTTACCCCAGAGGCATCAATAATAACTCATCGAAACACAGAACTTGAATTAGAGGTCAGATAACCCTGGCCGTTCGATCATAATAAAAAAATTCATAACACATTTTTTATAGGTAGAAAACCTAAACATATTCAATAACATTTGTGGGTTCGATGCAGGGTTTTGTAGTGTACAAGAAATGGTGGCGCCTGTGCTGGTAGCGGTGAGTATGGGTAAAAAAACAACAAAGTAAGAACGGTGCAAACTAGGGCAGAGGAGACCCGAAAACCTCTGTAGGGGTTGGCAAGGGCCCAACACAAAAGATGCAACACAAGTCCTGTGCACACGTTATAATGAGTTAGTCAAGCAAGTATTTTCCTTTTGGATGAGCGATAACAAGCTTGAGTCTTAGGTAATGAGACAAGGTAGAACATGTGGAGATTTTCTTTCAGATGTATTAAGCCTTCTTGTGCTGGAAGGGTGATATCAACATAAAAAAGCAGCCGACACGTGTTTCGTCAAGCAAGCCATAAGCCTGTGACTCTTCAGGGCTGTGGGCGGTATGAGTAAACCATTATAGGGTGGACGGTGATAATTCCAACCCGGCAATTACGGGTGAAATGTGCGGGAGAACCGTTCTCCCGCACCTCGGAAGCACACCACAATTACCACACGGCTTCTACATACAGACAGCCATTTAACGACGGATGAACCCGCCCGTTGTTCCATTTCTTTTGAGATCCTTCACCTACAACACTTTCATTTCACCCGTGATTGCCGGGTTGGAATTATCACCGGCCACCCTATAATGGTTTACTCATACCGCCCACAGCCCTGAAGAGTCACAGGCTTATGGCTTGCTTGACGAAACACGTGTTGGCTGCTTTTTTATGTTGATATCACCCTTCCAGCACAAGAAGGCTTAATACATCTGAAAGAAAATCTCCACATGTTCTACCTTGTCTCATTACCTAAGACTCACGCTCATTATTGCTCATCCAAAAGAAAAATACTTGCTTGACTGACTCATTATAACGTGTGCACAGGACTTGTGTTGTATATTCAATAACATTTCAAATACACAATATTTCCACATCTTTTATGGCTAACCATAACTTGAGTCTCATACATAGCCATACCTAACCTAAACTGGAATATGTACACTTTGTTTTCTGCATATCCCGGATGAGCCTATGTGCAAGGTCATGACTGTTACCAACTACTTGCCAGGTCCCCCTTTCTTGGAGTGACCTTGGCAGGAGGCCCGTTTGCCCATCAGATTCCTTTCCGCAGGCACCTCCTTTGACCCCCCATAGTACCTCCCAGGGACTGATGTTATGCCACGTTGGCGCCCATGCGCCTGCGGAGGGGTTGGCCTAAGGGGCCTGCCAGAAGCGGAACTTCCTACAGGGGCGGCTCTAGGCTCATGGTGGCCCTGGGCAGGGAGCGTAGGGAGGGAGCCCCGGAAGAGGGGTTCCGGGCGGGATGGAGCGCGGAGACCAGTGAAGATGGGGGGTCAGGGTGTTTGGAAGTGGAAGAGAGCCGGAGGCCGCCAAATCCTTGCCAGGTGCCACCACACAAATATGTATCCATCCTAAGAGGATTATTATATTAAGGATATATATTGGAGTGGTGACCCCTGGGTTTGGTGGCCCTGTGCAGGTGCATAGCTTGCACATGCCTAAAGCCGCCCCTGCTTCCTACCCCCCCTTCACCCTTCAGCCTACCGGCGGTAAACGCCCCGGTTTCCGCCAGACAGCCGCGGTTTCTCATGTCCAGTGAGTGCCAGTGTCCCGATAGTTTTAATTAAAAGTAATTCATGCCCCGGTTGTGATAAGCTCTGTGAGCTTCCACGTTAGCTCTAAACTAGGCTGCAGGCTCACATCTTTTAGGGCTCTCTCAAGTTCCATTTCCACGGGGATAACAGTTCATTGTTATAAAGTTGTTTTAAAGGCTCTCCTGCTGGGCTTTAGTGTCTCGGGGAAGTCCACAGCAGGAGGCAAGGAGGCGCAAACCTGCTCGTCAGTAAGCCTCAGTTGAAGCCCAAGCTTTCCCCTCAGCCTCAGCACAACTTGTAGGAGAGAAGGAAAGGGCAATTTGTACTGTTTAAATTTCAAATGAAAAGTTTGCACATTTTCATGCTATATCATGTTCCGAAAAGGGTCATTATATTTGCTTATAGGTTCCAAATTGTATCAAATATGTTTTATGGATCCTCATACGTCACCGCCCTTTCTCCAGTCAATACAACATTATAGCCCTACTTCTGTTTTTTTGTGAACTGTCCTAGTTTTTGGTTTTCTGAATCTGGTCACCCTACATCAGAAGTCCGGGTGGGAAACAGTGCGAAGGGACAGCATTATGTGGGTGTAGTATGCAGACAGTGTTGGCCTAGGACCAGGTAAGACCTTGTGAGGTGGGGCTCAGCGCTGCACATTACTGGTGTGCTCTGTACTTCCTGTCCGCAAGTGGTCCACGCCCCATTTATTGACTTTGCTGCCAAGCCTGAAGTCCAGGGTAGTGTAGTACATGAAGTTGGCGTGGGGCATTCACAAGAGCAGCAGCACCGCCATTGAACATTCTCCCACCCATCAGACGAAGATTGGCTAATGGGACAGGTAACACCAAACTTGAGAGGGGAGGTTTAGGGGGTCCCAAGGGAGGTTAACCAAGGAGGGGTGTGGGTATTACATTGAAAAGTCTCAGACTGGCTTGGAAGGTGCCTGGTTTCCTTATGGGTGATGGGGTCACGGAACACCCTGGGACACATCGGTTTGATCTCGGACAGTCTCCTGACTCCTCCTAGAGTCTGACTTTTCAACTTCATCAAGGGGTGAGGAGGGGATTACTTCTTACTTCTGGTGATTCTCTGGAGACAGGGCTTGTGGGGGGATTTGGGAAGCTCCAGTAACAGTTTCTTGTTATGGGATGATGAACGTTATTTGAGATTAAAAACTGATATCACAGGCTTTCGAGCATATCTATCCGGGGCATGTGGGATCATCAGTGACCTGGACTGAACAGTAGATCAACAGGTGAAACACCCCCAGAAACCCATCAGAGACACTATGAACAATTCCCAGTACTCACACTTGTAGCCCTGGCAGCGGACTCCTCCCCTTTATGATAAAACAACCCACTGTGGTGCAGAGTGTACCCATCATTTCACTTTGCTTTCAGGTCTATTTAGCTTTTGTGCCAGAATCTAGGCTCTCTCTATATTTTGTACAGGGGGTGGGGGGGATCTTTGGGGTGGAGTCTTTTTGCATTATGACAGTTTCCTTTAAATTGTTGCGACAAGTATTCTCCTTAAAACGGTCTTCCTTTTTCTACTACAATCCTCCATTGATGAGGACATCTGGACTTTGAATATCACGGTTAGTGAGAAAGGAACCAACATACATCAAGAAACGACGTGCCCAGTGCAGCAACTTCTGAGGAAGAAATTAACTGGCAAGGTAGGCGAGCGCTGCCATAAGTGAGGCTGGAGGAATAGGTGGGTGGTACGGGGTCAAATGGGAAATTAACCAAGAAGGTATTGGGCATTAGGTTGCAGAGCGCTGGTTCTAACTGAGACCGGTTTGAACAAAGGACCCCTCAAAATTGTAAGAGGTTAAAATTGCAAACTGGAGTCAGAATAGTGACCTACACTTTGTATGTTGGACATTAAAATCAAATATATGGGAAGGGGGATAGTAATATCAGGTTATTTCTTCACAATGGAGGTGGGGAGATATAACATAACTTTGTATTGACCCCAACAATGAGAACCGATGCCCGTTTTAGCCACTACATGTACCCTTTCTTTATAAAAAAGATTTTTTTCCCCGTATATTAAGATCAGATAATCTAGTGACCTGATGAACCTAGCCCAGGGATGTGTGTGTTACAAGAAGGTCACAGAGTGGAATACATGCCCTATTACAGTTGAAAAGTTTATATTGCGCGACAAATCATCTGTTTGGGTCTTGAAGCGCTCGTGACTATTGCATGGTCGAATCTCATTCGAACATCCAGGTCTTGAGTTCCCTCCTGAATTGCTGGAGCGATGGGGTGGTCCTGAGGTGCAGGGGAGGGGTGTTTCATGTCTTGGCAGACAGGTGGTAGAAGGAGCATCCTCTCTGTTGGCTCGGGGGATCCGTATCACTTATTTTGCTAATGTTAGCACACATAGGCAATTCGGTTTGGATGGATGGAAGGATATCTATCCCTACACATTGACGCTGCATTTGAAAGCCTGGTGCTGTGTATTAAGTAGTAATCGAGTAAAGCGACTTCTACACTACGCATCACAGCACCGTGGCCCACCTCCTTTCGCTGCGTGAATCAATGCACGAAGAGCAGCAATAGTACTTAAACCCGACGTGAATAACAGCACGTTTTCCCAATTTACTATTCTTCCCTGTAAATTAAACTTCTCTAAATGAATGCCAACATTGATTATCTGGAACCACATCCAATTCATAAATCTGCTGGCAAATATTGATTGGGAGCTGTCACGGCAGTATTTACATTTTGTCGTCCATAGGTTAATCACAAGATTATAGTGCAAGCCCCAGCACGGCTAATTACAAAACGGTTACGAAAATACAATTTGTTGGTGGTAGCCAGTAGCGGACATGTTCTTGTTAAATAAATGTTTACAACTTCTTCTCCAGGTACCTTTTACACTGACATGTCCATGTAGGAGGTTAGGATACATTGCTAACAGTGTCCAGGGAGCAGGGACTCCCCGCCATGCTGACTCGAAAAGAACACAAGCTTCAATAGTGAGCACTGACACACAAATGTTCCAGATTCCGACGTTTATTCGATGGTAGGCTACTTATTATACACTTCTTAGGAAGAAAATGGATGCATACTAGCCCCCCAGCACTGCATGACATATTGTGTTTTGGCCCGGTCGTTCATTCGCCTGCAGTAAAACAGTGGTAGCAGAGGGAGAGCTGCAATATTTACAGAATTATGAGACAGAAGGTCTCCTTTCTTTCTTTGTCCGCTGGTTAAACCTATTTAAGAAATACAAAACTGTTCTGAATGCTAGCAAACCTAGCAGTGCGGACAAGGAGTCACAGAGAGGAGGTAGTGAGGGTGTGGCTCGCCACACAGGCAGAGTGCTAGGAGGAGAAGATACAGAACGATGGTGAAGAGAAGAGTGTGCTGTACTGCTACTGTGAGGGGAGCCTGGCCTTCTGGGGTCCTTGCTGGGCCCGCTGTGTGCGAGGCAGCCCTCCACTGCTGCTGGCTGCACTGTACCTGTTCTGTGAGCGTTAAAAATCCCTACACTGCTGTTTTCTTTTCTGTATCTGTCGCCTGTGGTGTGTTTGTTTAATGAAGACTGCACTGCTACCCTCTGGGGGCCAGGAAGCAACACTGCAGAGAAGCTCATGCAGAGCCAGTTCTACGGAAAACAAGACACCTGAAAAACCTTCTCATTATTTCAAGAAATCTGCATTACCAGCTTTGCCGATGATTATTTCTTTTCTCGTGGGCAGGGTCCCTCTCACGCTCGGCTTTGCTTAGGAGCCACGGAAGCCTATATGATCCTCAGATGCATGCATGTGGTCACCTTAGCTTAAATTAAAAAATAACAAAGCAGTTATCACTGTGCTTCAGGTAAAACTGTCCTCAATTTTTCTAAAATAAAAAAAGCCTTAATTTTGAAGTTCCTTCCCTCCAATCTGGGATGAAACGTATCAAACACTGGAGGTCTTGGGCTGCAGTGCTAAAAGCAATCTGGAACCTTGACAAGATCTTTAGTGCCATGGCCTTCTACTATATGGCTCTATCTGACCAGAGGACACCAGTGAGCAGCTTCCATTTGTAAACAGCAACAACAAATGCTTGAAATTACGCTGAGCGAACAATTGAATGTGGGACGAGTTTTATATTCCACACTCGCCTTGAGTACACCAAGCCGCACAATAGGCCTCAGCGACAAGGACCCCTACAAATGATCTACGCTCTCCAGCAATGAAGTACACCAAGCCGCACAATAGGCCCCGGAGACAAAGACCCCTACAAATGATCCTTGACTCTCCAGTAACGGAGAAGCACCAAGTCCTGGATCGATAACAGCTCGCAATCGTTCAAGAAAATTACTACATCTTTCACTTCGGCCCCAAAGAATAGATCTTCCACAAAGGACCTGTGAAGCAGGGTGGTTGCAGCCACTCAAATATGTCACCTGGACTGTAGACGCAACCAGCAGAAACTTGAAGCACTTGGCTTCAAGGCAAAAGGCAGCCACGAGGACCACCAACTATCAAGGAATCGCAGGTAAAAATTCATGTCATTTTGTGGGGAGGAGGGCTAATATATTTATACACCTTAAGGGTAGTTTGTTTATGTACCTACAGCCAGGTCTGGTGGCTTCGTGGACTATTGCGTCCACTGTAGGGGCCTGTGTTTGACTTCATGGTCACAGATTCAAACCCTGGCGGGTCCACTCAGCATTTCATCCTTCTGAGGTTGATAAAATGGGAAACATTTGTTATTCAGAGCCAAGATACCTTTCTGGGTAAATGTGTGTTTCACAAATACACGTTCTGTTAAGGTGTAATAAATTGGCAACATTTGAAAGCTAGGTATGTCACTTTATAAGAACATGATGTAAATGTGCTTCATATTGGAGATTGGACAGTTTTCATTGGGTGGAATTTGTAGTCTTGTAAAGACAATACCCTGTCTTACGACAAAAGCACAAACAATCAATCCAATCTAAGTCCTCTATAAAGCGCTGCAGGTCTCAGTAGGAGGACCCTGTATCAGCATCTCAAACATTTCTGCATAACTTCCCAATGCAAGAGATAGAGTCATGATTACAATCACCTACCTTACACATAGAATCAACTAAAGAACAACGTTCGTTCCTATGAACCCATGAGCTGCTTTAAGGCTTCGGACAAGGGTATCTTGCAGCATTTTACTTCAGCCACCTTGGAACCTAAGCTTCTTACATTGGTCTCCATTTATTTGAAATTAGTCCCTCGAGGTCTTAAGGGAAAACAAGCACTGGCAAAGCCAACTAGGTTTTGCATTTGGGATCTATTGGCTCAGCCAATGCCTTTTATTTTTGCTTTACAGTATCAGCAAAAAATGCTGATAATTTACAGCATGAACAAAAGAAGATAAAAAGGCCCAATGACAGAGCTGCTGACTGAAGTAGCATTTTGTATGCACATATATGCATGATGATGTATGTGCGCAAATGCGTCAAGCAAAAGCCCATGAATGACTACGCATTCCTACGCCTACAAAAGTACGCAAGAGCTTTAAAAAAAAAAAAATTACAAATATAAGGACTGCCTAAGGAGCTGGAACGGACATGGGAGAAATGTAGCACACAAGGGAGAGGAATACAGGGAACGGGGAGAGCGAGTGAGAGAGAGCAACAAGGAGTGCTTGGGGAAGAGAGACAACAGCTAAAACACATGCACTCTCATGGAGCAATTGAGCAACAAACAAAAAACTTCACTAAAAGTGAGCAGTGGAAGTACATAAGCAAAAAGGCTATGCTCCAGGAGAGGGACAAACACAAGATGGACAAGGCAAGCCATCGAAGAAGAAGCAAGCAAATGAGAGTGCCAATAAAGCCAACCAATGGTAAGCAATACTTTAGCTTTAAGCCCACTGTAACTTCTTGGTAAGCTGGCAATCCATCTTTTTCAATCAAACAGCTGAGCTGAGTTGTCTGGTAAGCTAGACCTAAAAATTAATTCAGGGACTTTAGAAATCCCTGAAAACACCTCTATTTGTCTAATCTTTAGCAGATTCCCCTTGCTCCTCTGTGTCACTATTCTGAGCTGTATAGTATCTTTGGAAGGGCTGGCTATATTATGTAATTTATCATAGCAACTTGACTCCATCAGTCCTTCCTTTGGGTTTCATGTGCATTATTTATTTCACATCAAGTGCCTTCTAAGGCTATAAATAACAAGCATTTGCAATGCAATGGTCTCGGCATCATTAAAGGTAGAGCTATTGGCATTGCTCATGACATTTTTTTTCTTTAAATCAAAAATAAATGGGCATTGTCATTAACATTGCCAATACACAGCACTCTGGACTCAACAGCACACAATGCTCTGCACACTTGCTCTGCACTCACTGCTCTGCACACTCACTACTCTGCACACTCACTACTCTGCACACTCACTACTCTGCACACTCACTACTCTGCACACTCACCACTCTGCACACTCACCACTCTGCGCACTCACCACTCTGCACTCACCACTCTGCACTCACCACTCTGCACTCACCACTTTGCACTCACCACTCTGCACTCACCACTCTGCACTCACCACTCTGCACTCACCACTCTGCACTCTGCACTCTGCCCTCACCACTCTGCCCTCACCACTCTGCACTCACCACTCTGCACTCACCACTCTGCACTCACCACTCTGCACTCACCACTCACCACTCTGCACTCACCACTCTGCACTCACCACTCTGCACTCACCACTCTGCACTCACCACTCTGCACTCACCACTCTGCACTCTACACTCACCACTCTGCACTCACCACTCTGCACTCACCACTCTGCACTCACCACTCTGCACTCACCACTCTGCACTCACCACTCACCACTCTGCACTCACCACTCTGCACTCACCGCTCTGCACTCACCACTCTGCACTCACCACTCTGCACTCACCACTCTGCACTCTGCACTCACCACTCTGCACTCACCACTCTGCACTCACCACTCTGCACTCACCACTCTTCACTCACCACTCTTCACTCACCACTCTGCACTCTGCACTCACCACTCTGCACTCACCACTCTGCACTCACCACTCTGCACTCACCACTCTGCACTCACCACTCTGCACTCACCACTCTGCACTCTGCACTCACCACTCTGCACTCACCACTCTGCACTCACCACTCTTCACTCTGCACTCTGCACTCACCACTCTTCACTCACCACTCTTCACTCACCACTCTTCACTCACCACTCTGCACTCTGCACTCACCACTCTGCACTCACCACTCTGCACTCACCACTCTACACTCACCACTCTGCACTCACCACTCTGCACTCACCACTCTGCACTCACCACTCTGCACTCTACACTCACCACTCTGCACTCACCACTCTGCACTCACCACTCTGCACTCACCACTCTGCACTCACCACTCTACACTCACCACTCTGCACTCACCACTCTGCACTCACCACTCTGCACTCACCACTCTGCACTCACCACTCTGCACTCACCACTCTGCACTCTGCACTCACCACTCTGCACTCACCACTCTGCACTCACCACTCTGCACTCACCACTCTGCACTCACCACTCTGCACTCTGCACTCACCACTCTGCACTCACCACTCTGCACTCACCACTCTTCACTCACCACTCTTCACTCACCACTCTGCACTCACCACTCTGCACTCACCACTCTGCACTCACCACTCTGCACTCACCACTCTGCACTCACCACTCTGCACTCACCACTCTGCACTCACCACTCTGCACTCTGCACTCACCACTCTGCACTCACCACTCTGCACTCACCACTCTGCACTCACCACTCTTCACTCACCACTCTTCACTCTGCACTCACCACTCTGCACTCACCACTCTGCACTCACCACTCTGCACTCTACACTCACCACTCACCACTCTGCACTCACCACTCTGCACTCACCACTCTGCACTCACCACTCTGTACTCACCACTCACCACTCTGCACTCACCACTCACCACTCTGCACTCACCACTCTGCACTCTGCACTCACCACTCTGCACTCACCACTCTGCACTCACCACTCTGCACTCACCACTCACCACTCTGCCCTCACCACTCTGCCCTCACCACTCTGCCCTCACCACTCTGCCCTCACCACTCTGCACTCACCACTCTGCACTCACCACTCTGCACTCACCACTCTGCACTCACCACTCTGCACTCACCACTCACCACTCTGCACTCTCCACTCTGCACTCACCACTCTGCACTCACCACTCTGCACTCACCACTCTGCACTCACCACTCTGCACTCACCACTCACCACTCTGCACTCACCACTCTGCACTCACCACTCACCACTCTGCACTCACCACTCTGCACTCACCACTCTTCCCTCACCACTCACCACTAAAAATACAGAAAGCGGACACCTCCCTGTTAGAATCCGAGGGAAGCGAAGACGCGCCCAGATATGACCACGTGAGCTCGTTCGCATGGGGAAGGAACATCGCTTAATCTTAAATACCATGAAGTGATTGTACTGTGGAAGAACGCCGCTACTCGGCCAGCATGGGCTCCAACTTGTTAAGCTCTTGAGATAACTAAATTAATTAGCGTGAATGCCCTTGTGGGAAATCAGCCCATTCTCTTGTACAAGCCGCCCGTGAATACAAAGAAAACACAGGCTACCTGATGTACGGCAGCCAACCAAAACACCGGCGGAAAGCAATTACTTTCCGTCAGGCCCGTACACTTCTCATAATAAGCGCCAATGGACGCGACATAATGCAATCTGCAATGCATCTTTGTTCTGCGAAATAACCGCTCGTGGCCCGCATCGCTATTGTTTAGGCACTAATCAAATGCTACAGCTGGCTGCGCCGCACGACGCCAACATAAATAAGGTCGGCACTTTCACACTCACCCCTTGCTTGCAGCCATTGTAACTCCACAGACCACACTTTGTCCCCAGCAGTCTCTTAGTATCGCGGCCGCCCCGGAAGTCAGGCACGGTCGCCTGTGACGGGGGCGGGGCCACGTTCAGACCGGAAGAGGAGGCAGGCGGAGTCGTTGCGTCTCGCGGCCCGGGGCTCCTGTGAGCGGTGTAGAGCCCCGGGGCCGCGCCAGCAGGAGGTTGGGCGCCGCGTGCTGAGGTAAGGTAAGTTCCAAAAGGCTGGAGCAGGATTGGTGCACGTGTGTGTGTGTGTGTATGCTCGTGTGTGTGTGGTGTGTATGTATGTGTGCGACGGTGACGGCGGGGGGGGGCCTCGGTGCACTTGTGTGTGTGCGCGCGTGTGTGTATGTGTCAGGGGTGGTGTCTCTGTATGTATGTATGTGCGTGCGTGCATGGGCGCTTGTGTGTGTGTGTATGCGCATGCGTGTGTGGTGCTTGCGCTTCCCAGGAGACAGCGCCTGGCCACAGCGCGCGTTCCAGTTACAAATCGCCTGGAAGGATGCGCGCGGCCGGGACTGTCTCCTGGGAAGCATAGTCGCTGACAAAAGATCTCCGGCGGAGACGCGCTTCCGCGCGTTGACGCCGAGACCTAAAAATGACAATATTAAAGTACTGTTCTGTTTAAGTTGAAGACTTCAACTATTATCAGAATCTGCATGCTGGGTGTGTGAGATTTTATGTTTAGCCAAAACATTCCTGAATGCAGTGGGTATTGAAGGAGCTACACAAACACAACACACCTTATTTTGTAACTACCCACAAAGAGACCTGAATAATCGAATTTTAATCTTGAGCTGCGAGTAAGAGGCGGTAATGCACCATAGTCATCCTCAACTTGAAAAATGATCACTTTTGCAGTAAGCAGAGACATTATAATTTAAAATGCAGGTTATTTAGAGCAGTTTAGACACATTTTTATGCTTTAGACAAAACCTTATGCTTCATTGGTAAGTTTCATAGTAGAGACTTCTGCACATCCTGAACATTGCGCTCTGCCCAGTTTTTCCCCAAAGCTAAAAGTTTGGGCTGGACAGAGTAGTCTTGAAAGAGGACGGTGTTCTGCTTTTACCATAAAAACACAGTATCCCGGCACATTCTAACCCAGCAATAAGCTCCAGCCCATCGTCAGATAAAACATACCCAGCTTGGGGAAACTACAGTCAAAAATTGTTCTTAAAGCAGCAAAGACCTGGCTGGTACTGGATTTACAGTGCAAAATTAGATCTCCAGCCTTTGAAGCAGGCAGTATAAGAACTATAAGCATGGCTGCAGAACTGTTGCTTCTATTCTGGCTGATACATGAGTCAGCAGCTTTTTACAGCAAATAATGTTTTAATGTGATTGCTCTATTGAAAGAGTAAATGAAATCTGTGGTTTTAACACCTTTATTAGTTCATTAACTTTTATGTAAATGTTTATATGCACAAAGTTTTGTCTTCATAAACAAACTACCCATAACACCAAAAGAAAAGTACAGCCAATGTTCTTATAAGAAACTTAAAATTTCCGCCTTAAAACTATTGTTACCATTATAACTCCTATTTCTATTTTATATTTCTGCGGCATCCTGAGAACGTCATTTCGACTTCTCTTGATTTTTGCATAAGTAACCACAAGAGATGTATCTTACATTTAAAATCAAAATATTTAGTATACAGTCGATTGCCAACAATTCCAATCGTAAATTGTATTTATACTGCGTTTACTCTCCTGACGAGACATTGAAGCAATTTCAGTCCAACAGCAAGCGACTCCGGAACCCAAGATTAGGTTAGTAGATTAGTAAATGTGTTTTTTCTTTTCTTTGTGCATTACTTGTGTTAGGTTTGCGCTCTTGATTTCTCGTGTGTTTAGTAGAGTTTAGAGTAGGGATAGAATGATGGGAAAGGATTTGAAACGGGGAAGCAGTGCTTAATTTGAAGAAAAAACACAATAACTACCAGGGCTCTCGTCAGGAGGCTACTGCAGCCTGCACCACGCGTTGCCCCCGACAGTGCTGCCAATGATAGTACAAACACAGCAGTAATTCGTGCAAGTTTGTCTTCACCCTCCAGAACACATTATGTGGAAAAATGAACCCGCCTAAAACCATGAGCGGCCTCCACCTGCTGCGAGTGTGGTGGGCACAGATGGAGGGTCGTTCAACCCCTCTCCTCCCCCCCCTCCAGCGTGCTACAAGGACAGTAAATAGGAACATCTGTCTCCAGCGTATGATGACACTGTACCGTGTTAAGGTTAAAGGTCAACGGTGATAACTCGATCATAATATGTTCAAGAAATGGACACCGTTAGCTCCTTAAACAAATATGTCTGAGCCGCAGACCCCCATAGACCAGATAAAAGGGCATGGCTGCCCCGGAAAACATAATCTCCTCTATTTTATACATTGACAAAAAAAGGAAACGTAAATTACGGTGCGATACGTAGTTCTTTATGCTTAGGAAAAAGCCGTTTTCATTCTGGGAAGATTGATACTGCTCGCGAATCTCATGGTGAAAAACATATTTTATTACAGTAGTTTTTCATAAAATCCTGGTAGGTTTTAAATGCAAAGGCCTAGAGAAGCGTGGGGTAACATTTTCCCAAGAACTCGGAGTTGTGTGTTTTGATTAACGTTGGAAACGGAGGTCGCTGTGGGATAAGGCCCTGGAGCAGTAAGCGAGAAGCGGGCCCCTATGCCCAGAATTTGTCCTGCGTTCCTCATACAACACACTCCGTGATGGTTGGTGGAAATGCCTACAGATTTGGGGTTTTGGGAAGACTTGGTGAACATGCTCTCAGAACACAGCACCTCTTTGACTACGAATGTATGACGTTACAACGAATTCCGTTGCAACGCATGCCTTTACCACGCATGCGTTACAACGGAATTCGTTTACCACGCATAACCTTTACCTCGACTATTTGCGTGGTGACGTCATACGTCGTTAAGAGGAAACGGAATTTTTTTCCGATTTCTCTTAAACGACGCTGATTATGTGCAGATTCCGTCGTGACTTCTGGTGAGTTCTTTTATTTGGGGGGAGACCCCCCAAACCCCCCTTTTTTTACTCTTTACCTTTACCACATATGCCTTTACTACAAACATCGTAGTAAAGGTATGCGTGGTAAAGGCTTTAGTGGTAACCACGCATGCGTTGTACTGCATGCGTGTTTAAAGATTTCGTGGAAACGGCTTCGTTGAAAAGGCTGTTTCCCTTTGACGAGACCTCGGCAGAATTTCGAGTACGCCGGACTAATAGGAGTAATTTCAAGAATTCCGTGTTACTCGGAAGTGGAATCACCGGAGATGATGCGAAAACTCCTACTCATGTAATTAAGAGTAATTTTGGAGACATTTTTTTACTACAAGAGTACATGTATCGAGCGGCTGCTTGTGATTAGTGTTCTGCAGTATTTAGAGCGGTTTCTTTGTGCAAAATGCACCCTCATGTCCATTTTGGATGCAAGTGTGCATTTTGCGGTAAGAAAAATTGTGTTAAATTTGACTAGTAATCTTGGGGAAAATCCTGCCCCGAAAGAGCTCGTTTGGCAAGCACTTGCTTGCGCACGCTATTTAAGCTCTATTGACATTAGCACTACTTCTTAGAGCAAAATACATCCTCGCATTCATTTTGGACGCAAAGGGGCCTATTTGCACTAAGAAATGTTTCTAAACACAGAATTTCTCTTCTCATATAATTCTGCGTAATCTCGCTGAATTCTTAGGTTATTGCACTAAAAGGAAATATGCGAGTTATGCCTACCCCTACTCCTTGCCTACAGAGAACTACTATAAGGTACAGTTTTAATGATGAAATGAAAGCCTTTGAATACTTTATGAGGGCCTGCCCTTAACTTTGCTTGGATATTAACAAACAACAGCAGGAACACCAGAGACTTGTTAGATATACTGGCAAAAAAAAGGAAATGAGCCTTACTATGGCATATTTTCAATCTCCTCCTCTCCTTCCGGCAGGTTTAGCATAAATGAGCCTCGTGATTCCATGTCATCCAGACACCATGGGTCCATGCGGGTCTTTCATTTACAGCTAGGGTCTTCTGGAAGTTCTGGTTTTAGAGTACTTCGCATGAACCAACTGTGCTGACCAATGCACCCCGCAACAATCATATTTAAAAGGACAGACCGGGTGAAGAAATGGTGCCCCACTGATACAGTGGTAGGTACCTGGTCACCTCATCATGACAATCTTAGTTGCGTTGGTACCAGGATACGTTTACGGCTAAATATCTCTTCAAAATGGAGAACACTTGCAGGCTTGTCCCATTTTAAATAGAAATAGGTTTGAGAGCTGCAGCAAGCTAGGCTTGTTAACCAACACCACAACGGATCCGTTAGAAAATCTGATTTGTGAGAGAAGTTCAAGAGCTGTTTTAACAACCATTCTGTTTGATTCCATTGAGTATTCAAGTTATTTGTAGCTCCAAAGACCTGAAGTATTATTGAAAGGCCCCTAATCTTTTTTGCATAATGTTAAGTTATACTGTTCATCTCTCTAACTCTCGACTAGATTAACCATATAGAGCTTTTACTGCCATGGGCAGGCTTAAGGGGAAAGTATTAGATGGTCACCTGGTTGTGAGTGGGGACTCTAACCCACCTGGGACTTCTAATAGGCCCCCCATGCCAGGGGCCCAATCATCGGCCGCGACGGCGAGCACCCCTGACAAGCTAGATCTAATCCTGACGGAAATCTGCGAATCCCGGACGGCTCTCGAGCAACAAATAGGGACCCTCACCTCTGGCATTACGCTAATTAAAGCTGATCATGGGAAGCTAGCTGGAACTTTCAAAGAGCATGACCGCACTCTGAAAGACTGGGAACCACAAATAGCGACACACACGATGCACTTGCAACACTTGCAACAACAGGTCACCAGCTTTCAGAATCAAGTGGAGGACGCAGAGGGCAGAACAAGACGAAATAATACACGCGTAATTGGCCTTCGGGAGCGCAGCGAAGGTTCCAGGGCAGAGGATTTCATGGAAACCTGGTTCAAGGATCAGGTGGCACAAGACGGTTTTTCACCATTCTTCTGTGTAGAGAGAGCCCATCGGATACCAACAGGGGCGCCGAAGGTGGGTGCTCCCCCGAGACCACTGATCGTGAGAATTTTAAACAACAGAGATCGTGATGTCCTCCTACAAAAAGCCAGGGGAAAAGCACAGATCCACTACGAGAATCACAGAATTTCATTGTACCCAGATTTTACTATCCTAGTGCAGCGGCAGGGATCTTCCTACCAAGCAGTAAAGAAAAAATTGCGGACAGCACTACTGAAATATGCCTTGTTGTTTCCGACCAGACTAAAGGTTATTAATGACAGAAAAACCTATTTCTTTGACAGTCCGAGTGATACCGAAGAATGGCTGGAAATTATGAACTTTGAGCCGAGTCAGAGTGGCCAATCGGAATCGCAAACCCGGTGGCCCGACCCAAGAACAGCAGCGGTTGGACAGGGCTGAGGCTCTGAATCTGGCCGGATCATTCAGGGATGACAGCCACAAGATCTCCGCAGACTCTGAAGACAGCACACTCCACTCGGACTCTGAGCATAGTATCACCCTGTTCCCCTCAGTTACACCTCAAACGATAGATGATCTAGTTTATAATTAACATTCTACAAACATTGTGAATTGGTTGTCCCTTTATGGGGACATAAAAGTAGGAAAGGACTCTTAGATAGTGGGACTGACACCGACCTGTCAGTCACCGCTGCACCGTCTGGTGACGTGATTGTCTGACAGCTGTTGAAAGGCCCGGAATGGTTGGAATGTTGCTAGTTACTATAATCTAGTAAGACTATACTGGGCTCGGTTGTTAGATTTGATCCATATACCTACAGTCAGGCCGGATCCATTGGGATTCACATGTACTCAGGAGGTGGCACTCAGATGACATTTATATTGTGCATATACCTCCCCCGAGCTCCGTCGAGCCGCCAGGACCCGCGTACACACAAAGCGTAGTATGGACGGTGACAGCGCAGCCCCACAGAGAGTATGCACCATTATGTGTACTTTGTATGTTGACATTAGTTGTTGGGCCCAGAACAGTTTAGAAGCTGAGCCATGTTTTGTTAATTTTCAGGTAATGGGGTACTCCTGGTCTGCAGCAACTCACGGATTCCATAATATATGGAGCTTCACCTGTCACAGAGCTCTATGTCTAGACATCGCACCATCGTAGGCTCCTATAATATACTGTCATGGAATGTGCGGGGTCTAGGTGCAATACAGAAAAGACACCGGGTACAGGCATATCTCCTTAGACGTAAGGCCCACATAGTCTTTCTCCAAGAGTCGCATCTCACCGACACCGAGGCCCAAAAAACACGCAAAAAATGGCGGGATCATGTTTACTCCACAGACTACTCAGCATGCGCTAGAGGGGCTGCCATTTGGATTCGACACGGGGTCCCATTTACGGTACTAGATAGTCGTATAGACGACCAGGGAAGGTACATTCTACTCAAGGGTACGCTGGACGGCGCAAATGTGGTTCTGGGCAGTATATATGCCCCGCATTTCGATCAGGACTAATTCTATCAACGGTTGGGCTCTGCATTAGTCGGGTGGGATACCATCCCATGGACTCTGGGTAGGGACTGCAATGCAGCGCTAGATGTGGCCTTGGATAGGTCCCACCCCCGTTTCACAGCACTGGCGTGGGCAAGCTGGAAGGGATGCTGTACATCTGGCTAGAGGGTTGGGCATTATCGGATGTTTGGCGCTTTCTACACCCTACACATAAGGAATACTTATTTTACTCACCAGTCCACCAACTCCACACACGTATAGACAGGTTCCTCTGTTCCAAAACCATAGTGACACACAGGTCAAAAACCCTGTCGGAGCACAACCCCCTAGAAATTACACTCGCCTTGGGCAGAGTGCCGATCCCTGTTCCCACCTGGAGACTGGGACCACAGTTACAGTAGGATGCCCCATTCCGCACTACTATTGTAAATTACCATTGTGAATTATTTTTCGGAAAACTGGAACACAGCCTCCTCTAACCTGATAGAATGGGACACACTTAAAGTGGTGGTGAGAGGAGCTGCGATAGGACAGATAGTGGGGGCCAGACAGGAAATACAACAGAAGTTAATGAGAGTAGAAGAGTTGATGACTGCCCTGGAGCAGGAGGCAGCGACGGACCCCATTAAAAGGGACGCACTGCAGAGTGCTCGTATTGATCATGTAGAAACACTTGAAACATTGCGGGACATAGACCGCAGGGCCTTTACACAGCGGAAGCACTCGGAAGCAGATAAAGCTGGAACGCTCTTAGCCCGAATAGTACCTGAACTGCGCATTATTACGCATATCCACACACCGTCCGGTACCTCAGCCCACTCGCAACAAGATATAAATGAAGCCTTTTGCACTTATCTTAGCAGCCTTTACGCAGCCCCAGCACATGACACCGGCACTTCTATAGCGGATTTTCTACAAGGCCTAACACTCCCCTCCCTGACTTCAGATATACAGGCGGACCCTATTACCCAACAAGAAATACATATTGCAAATAAAGGTCTAAACCGAAATAAGGCCCCTAGCCTAGACGGCCTGCTGATAGAATTTTATCAAACATATGCAGACACTCTGGTCCCTAAACTAGAAGAGGTATATAAGGCAGCTCTAGAGGCTGGTCACTTGCCACAATCCACCATGCAGGCCCTGGTCACCTCCATATTCAAGCCAGGCTGTGATGGCACGGACATTACTATTTACAGAACCTTATCTCACCTAGCATCAGAATACAACATTTTGAGTAAAGCCCTCACAAATCGCATAAAGCCCTATCTTAACACCCTCATACACAGTGCCCATTGTGGATTCCTACCGAATCGTAGCATGTCCCTTAATACTAGACGGCTACACTATGTTATGACCGCTACCCCTTCCGATTATCCAGCCGCAGGTTGCATAGCGTTAGACCTACACCAGTCCTTCGACTCTATAACCTGGGACTACATGTTCAATACCCTACATTGCTTTGGCTTCCCGGACGGCTATCTTAAATGGGTGCACTTACTTTACACCTCCCCTACGGCAAGGGCTCGTACCGGACAGCATATTTCTCGGGAGTACACGATTCACAGAGGAAAGCGGCAGGGATACCCTCTTTCCCCCCTGTTGTTTGTACTTGCCTTGGAACCCCTAGCAATAGCTCTACGGCAGTCAGCAGACCAGCTGGGAATATCCATTGATGGCACGGCCCACCTTACTTCTATATATGCAGACGATATCCTTTTATATCTCTGTGATTTGTCTGCTGACGCTACGCCCCTCCCCACTGTTCTCTCGGACTTTGGGAAGATATTGGGCCTTGTTATTAACTCGAGGGAATCCCATGCCTTTTTCTTTCGGGAAGGACCACACCCAGCTGAAGTACTACTTAGTTCCAACACTTTACCTGTAGCCCAAATTACTTTCAAATACCTGGGAAACCAGGTGTATAGATCACAGGTGGACATGCTGGAGGGTAACCTCTTGAAGGCCATCACGGCCCTACGCTCGAGTGTGGCCGTTTGGACGTCTATACCTCTCTCAGTAATGGGGCGAATCGCCATCTCCAAGATGGTGGTACTCCCCCGTTTATCATATTATTTTGTTAACCTGCCTATAGTGGTTCCCCAATCCATATTCCGCACCTTGAACTCTCTCCTAGTGGAACTTATATGGGGGGCAGGTCGCCGGAGAGTAAGCCTTCAAAAACTTCAATTGGAATCCTGCAAAGGGGGACTGGGGGTCCCGGACTTTTGGGCTTATTATTATGCCTGCCAAATCCAATGGCTGTCGTACTGGACAGCGGGAGGAACCTACATGAAATCGGATTCACATTGGGAGATATTGACCGGGGTAGGCTACATTCCCTGATTCTGCCCAAAGTTAAAATTCCCCGAGAGGGGCCCCCATTACTGAAGACAGCAATACTGTGCTGGAGGAAAGCGTTGCTGTATACCTCCGGAGTGACCCCCTAGGCTAAAAACATACCATTACTGGGTATTCCTTTCCCCGGGGTAGGCTCACGAGGGCTAGGATACGTGCCTGGACGGAGGCTGGTGTAGAGGAGGTTGGTGCAACCTCCTGGATCCCGACACCTTTGTGCAGGTTACTGGAGCGCCGAGCTATCAGTACCTACTGCACGCAATCGTTTCACACTACATCGGGAACACCTGGGCACCACAGTGCAAGGAACCCCCACAGCACAACCTGGTTCAATTACTGTATTATATGGGGACAGGGGGACATCTTATCAAGTGGTTGTAAACCGGTATCAGAGCGCATACTGGCACAAAACTTGTACCACTTAGGACGAAATGGACTGAGGATGCCGGTATGGAACTTACTGATAAGGCATGGGCGAGTATGCTAGAACATCCCAAGAAGGTGTCCCGAAATGTAAAATTGAAATTCATCCAAACAATTATACTACATAGATCCTATCTCACTCCACAAAGAATACACCGGATGTTCCCAGAGGCCCCACACAGCTGCCCACGCTGCCAAGGTGGTGAGGCGGACTTTATTCATAAGGTATGGTCATGCCCGTGTATAATAGATTACTGGAATGGAGTTCGGCACAACCTGGGTGTGGTCCCTCAAATCACGGATCGAGACAATGCCCTGGAATGTCTCCTGGGGCTCCGCAGGCATAAGAAAACACAAAAACTTCAACGCCGTTTCCTGGACCTGGCACTGTTGCTGGTGGTTCGGGCCCCTCACCATGAGATGGAAATCCCCTAGATGTCCGACACTCTCCAGCTGGCAAGAGGATATGACACAGTGGGGAGGCAAGGGGATTACGCAAACTGCCTATCTCTATGGAATGGGACGTTATGTTAGAGGCCTTTATACAACTCGATTTAACTCCTACGCAACACACTGTACCAGGATAGTTCCCTTCCTTTTTCATGGGGATATAAATAGACCAGCACAGACCCCAGCCCACTTACCAAGGATCTCAGACAGAGAAGCACGCATAACATCACGGTGGTCATCCAGTGGACGATCATATGATTGAAGAATGGCAGACCAGGAAGGGGGTGGGGAGGAAGGGGGATGGGATCAGTTTAGTTAGACAGAGTTAATCCATACATTAACGTGCTTGGTTTTATTGATCTCGATGTAAAGTTCTTAACCCCGGACGTGGAAGTATCCGTAAGGCCACCTTAGTAGCTGACTGATGAATAATATTTGTAATCACTCAGTATTCCATTGTCACATGTGTATTATGTATGAGATTTGAACAAAAACAAAACGCCTTATTTGTTATGAGTGATCCTACTTTTACGATGTGGAGGTGTTTGAATAAAAGTATGTTAAAAAAAAAAAGTTGTGTCTGAGCTCACACACCTCAGACACACATTGTGCTAGTACGAGACCGACAAGTCATAGAATGGTTTAAAACCTATTGTTTTAGATGGGAACATCGTTACCTAATATGCTTTGTTTACAAGTTGTCGTAAGGCCAACAAAACAGGGAGAGGAGCAAATAACAGGAACGGACATCAGCGAACGGGGGGAGGGGTGCTTATATGAGGCTCTGCTCTGGCGCTTCAGGGGTGGTACAGAGCCAGTGGCGAGCTGAACGGTGCCATCTAGTGGTATGAGAGACTATTGCTGTAGAAGAGTTTGCAGCCCCAGGCTGGCACCTGGGGAGTATTCTAAGGTGAGGAATCTGTGGTTAGAAGTATCTATCAGAAAGTCACAACAGGTCAGACCCCGTACGCTAAGATTTACTAAGGAGGATGCCCAAACTACCACCACTTACGCTGCCATGGCCTTAAGATGATATAATAACCTAGTATATACAGTTGATAGGGACAGCCATGGGTGCTTCTGCATGGCACAGTCCATGGAAAAGTCATGATTTGGCATTTAAGAAGCAATCCACTACTTCCAAAGGATTCCATTGAACATTAGTGCTGACCAGACATGTCTAGTCTTGAAACATCTTGGTGTAAAGTAACGATATACGTCTAAGACAGAATTCCAAATATAAATCAGCCTTACTTTAAAGCATAAAGAAGCCTGTTTAAAACTTACATTTTACAATTGTAAATCAAACTGGCTCATTCTGATATATTAGGCTAGTCTTCAAACTTCTGCTGTTTTGAGAGCCTCGTCAAACCAATTCATTGTTGTCCTAGTAAGACCATAACAAACATGACCTACCTAGTCCCACAATTGTGTACTTGAGGTTCTTGGCATCCAACAGAAAGGGCCCAGTCTCCAACTGCCCTTCCTCCTTGTAGAAAAGTTTGTATCCTCGCACGGCTGCAGGGTCATCGGGGTCCTGCTGCCAGTTCACCACAATAGTGGAACAGTTTAGAGGGTCTAGGTGAAGTTCTGGAGACCTCGGTGCTAAAGTTAAAACAACACACATATCAAAACCAAAATCTTTACAGCACCAAAAATACTTTGCTATCATATTTGTGATACTTTTTAAGCTGGGATTCTGTCGCTTCAAATAGCCATTGTGACCATCCTCTGATCAGACAGTGCTCCGGAAATCCTCTTTGTAAACTGATGTTGGCGTGCGTAGAGTCTCAAGGTAGGAGAAAAGTTCAGCAGACACCTGATAAGTGCCCAAAAAAACTACTGCCGAACCTAACCGGCCTTTCTGGGTGTTTACTGTACAGAATGAAGGCTTTATGCCCAAGAGAGATTAGTCTACGGTTAGCAAGGGGCGCATTTGTGCCTTACATCTAAAACAAAGCATTCACTGAAAATATTCACCAAGAGTAAAGGTACATTTCGTATATTCTCTATGGCGACCCTTCTCCATACAAGTGTCACACACCGATAAATCAACATTTTTCTTTCAGATGCCGAAAAGGGATAACCTGTAGAGAGGGACTGGAACTTCCAAGAGACCAATGGAGGGGGGGCAAAGCAAGTCACATGCCAAGCAACACCAGCTCAGACCTATTGGTCTTCCACAGGCAAGAGCATGAGAATAAACTCCCAATCCTTCCCAGAATTAATAATATCATATCCTCAGAACACAGCACAACGTGTATACTATGGAGCAAGCGCTATATAAATGCAATAAATGGCATACACCACAGACGTTTAGAGTACAGATCTTCTGGGGAAAAAATAATGTGCTCATTTCTGTGGTAGAAAGTGGCAAGGCTGTACTTTTCCTAGCCTAGTCTGCCTCCTTGTGAAATGGTCCCACGTGTATATATAAAGTTACCTGTGAATGTTGTGTGCTCTCAATTTCAAATAAACACCTTTTGAAATGTGCCTGTTAGTTCTCAGGATTGGGTTGAGAAGCAGAAAGCATGCACACGCTTAGCGATTTATCATTCATTCCCTTACGTGGCACCCCCAGGCCACTTAACAACTGTTTTGATGTTCTTTAGAAAATGTGCAAAGGTTTCTTTGGTACCACAGGCAGACTCATTATGAGGACGTTCACTCAATTTAGGCACAATACATACCGCACGCAAAAAAAAAAATGTTAATATCTCGGACAAAGACAGCAACATTTCATACACATAGATGTGCTATTTTTAAGTTGTGGCAGAATTGTTTCCTCTTAAAACAGAAAAATCTGCTAAATTATATGATTAAGCAGCATAGATATCCACTTTACACATTATGCCATTATTTATGTTAAACCCTTAGCCCCCTGCGTTGGTTGTAAAGCTTGACAGGGGAACTAAGGGCTGGTTTTCATGAGAAACAAAGTTAATTTTTCTGCCACTCGGTCCAAGAGGATAGATTTTCCAGAAAGAGATTTAGAGGGAAGAAAACAAAATCTAGCCAACACTGGTAATACTTAGAAGATCCTAGACTAAAGAGGTGCATTTCTGACAACCAACATGTCTCAAATTCTGTAGAACATGGTCCAGCTTTCAAGCTATATCTGAGCTTTATAAACATCAAGGCATGTAAATGTAAATGTGTTGTATTTGTATAGCGCAAACAGTAACCCGTAAGCATCCCGGCGCTTGTACTCCTACCACAAGGGAACCCCTCCTGGCTTTTCCTTGTGAGGTGTCCACTCCTGGGCATCCCATGGTGAAACCAGGCATCCCTTGTGTATCGGGGGCTGTTGTGGAGACTAAGCAAGCTATTGCCCAGAGTTGCAGCGTGGGGCCCATGCTTAGATTCGGCACTGAGGCGAGAATATCCAGTCAGAGGAATTTAAGCCCGATCCCGCCGAGGCGGGAATCGAACCCTGGTCCCTGACCAGCACCCTGCATCAAGGTCTGCTGCTCTAACCATTGAGCCACACTTCTCCATGAATACATACATGCATAAACGCCTAATCTAAGTAACAGAAGACACAGAATGGCCTCTAAATCTGAACAACCTACCAAACCTATATGTCATAGGAATCTTATACGAGTAATTCAATGGCGATAAGCAAGAAAGTAGGTAAACAAAACACTAAGGGCCTTATTTAGACATTGTCCTGTCCATCATATTACAGAAGCATTATAGTCAATAACACAAAACAGCAGAAAGGATATCCATCAGGTTTTGACAGAACATCCCATCTGCTAACTCTAAAAAAGACCCATAATTGTTCAATCAGAATGCAATCCCTGTTTTTGCTTGCAAATCATGGATGGAACTATGTGATCCTACATCTGCATTAGAATTGATTGTCTGAGTCTTAAAATTTAGCCCATGAATTTTCTTTCCTAGCAGGGTCTATTCAAGAAAGCAAAAAAAGTATTCCCCTCGGGATGCCCCAACAAGGGGAACCTTAAAACAAAACTGAAAAAATACATAACTTACTAAAATGTAATAGAGGTGGTCCATGCAGATACAAATTAGATTCTGAAAACCCGCTTGATCGGGAAACTCTGATCCAACAGCCTTAAATGTATGCAATCTCAAATCTGTTAACCACAATGCTGTCAGAAACAGGATATTACAGGAACTGTAGGAACACTAGGTATGATGCGTGGCCTACTATTCAAAGTTCCATGGCTTTACCTGTCACTATGAACATTTTCTGTCTTCTAAATCTCATTTGGATCTCTTCTAAACCCTGTATGATGTAAACAATTAGCTGCACCAGTCAAAAACTATTACCAAAGTATCTGCCCTGGGCTGATTCGTTCAGATTTCTGGCAATGGTTGATTTAATACAAAATCTAAGTACTGACTTGTGTTGATATTCTGAAAAGAACATTAATTGACAAACTCCGTTCCAGATAATTAGCATATTCTTCAGGGATATACAAGCCTGTCGTACGCACAAAATAAGGAATCCATAGATACATGCATTTGAGGACAGCTAAAAATGCATACAATATGACGGCTCAAAAGGTATATATTAATCAATCAATAATTGTTCATAACCGTGTATTTTTCTTTCCACTCAAAATAAAGAATGTTTATTTATCTTTACTTGCCAGTGCTAAGATTCCAATTTTCCATGCATTAAACACAAAATTTGCAATTGCTTGATAAATACTGGAAGAAACAAAATACCTCTAACGCTTGTGGCTTTTGGGGTTTTATGGGAAGTCCACACAGAAGATTCGCCCCAGCCCACACTTGTTGCGGCAGCAATTCGCACCATGTAGACACTGTCTGGCTTTAAACCTTCTAAGAGGTACTCATTTGTGGATCCTGGAAGTTCTAGAATGTGAATGGAGTTCTCTGCGCTCAGGCGGAATGAGATACGGAAAAGCACCACATGACCCCTTCGGAACTTTGGAGGGATTGGCTGCCAAGAGATGAGTACATCGGTAGGGCTTCGACTGGTCAAACTTATTTCAGGTGCCCTTAGGGGAACTGCAAATCGGAAAAAAAGAGCATTCCTTATCTTACAGTAAGTTACAAGCAGGTATGGTAGAAAAGACAGATTACTGGCAGAGGTGGCCTTCATTAATTACCAATTTTAGCATTACATTTGTTACCTAGAAATTTCTAGAGAATTGACTATGACCAACCAAGAAATCGTTGTCTTCGAAAGCATGATGCCAGGAATCCAACGCTCGACTTGCAGACTGATGTTTACAAAGTGACACATTAAAAAGGTTTATAGGCAAAATCAACAGGTGAATCTGTTCTGTCTAGTCTCATATCAATTATTAGATAGGTCAAGGCACCGAGCACTACTGCAAAATACAAATCCTCCAGGTCCCTATGCCTTCTCGTAGACTAAGTCATATTGTGTGCTCCTAGTGGGTGCTACTATCCTCTAAGCTAAGAGGTCAAGATGACTTTGAAAGTTTAAACTGTCTCATCAGTGATGGACCTAGCAAGACTTCAAACAAGATGCAGAGGCCAAACTGCTTGCACCAGACCTCCTCCAAGCCAGTGTTATTAATGAGCAGAAACATTAGATCCTTTCTTATTAGTAAGGACTCAATTAAATTATTTGAAAGACGCACAGAGTATAAGAGAACTGTGTTCTTTGCTCTTAGAATAAATAATCAAGATCATTCACAGTAGTGCGTTCACTTACCATCTTCCAGGGTATTCTGAGTCACATGGTCGGACATCTGACTGGCTCCCATTGGCATGTAGGCTACGATATAAAAAGTGTAGTTGCTGGCAGGATCCAAGTCGTCTATGATGTAATGGGTGGTGTCATTTCCGATAACTATTTGGTACTCTTCGTTGTTCAAACCTAGACAAAGATGATTAAAACACAGGCACTTGAGAAAAATGAAACATCCGCCCTTTAGAAAAACAGCCACTGCAGGCGCGGCAGGCGGCCAGATCACCCACAGTGGTCTTGTGTGGTTTTTTGTGTCAGCCCTTGGAGCGTAGCCCACCTTGCGTGCCCTGCAGTTACTGTGTCTTACTCCTCATACGAGTGGTTCAGAATAACTGCAGAACCCTGGCAATCTGCTGCTTCAATATTCATTCAAGAATCAGTCACAATAAAGCAGGAGAGACTTAATCCAGCAGATATCGCTAATGGTCTTGTCGTTCAAAGGCATCTTTAATTCCACTTATTTAAACCCAGACTCAATGAAAGCCTATTTAGGGAGCCATCATGATGGACTATGGGCAATGTGAAGGCTCTACTCTGTTCATAAAACCAAAAACAAACAAAATGAACCCATTCTGAGAGAGATCTTATTTTCCCCCTGAGAAACCCATTATGATATTGGATTAAAAGATGTCAATAGGACTGGTGGAGAATGCTCCTCTGTAAATTGCTTGCTTTCTAATGAGCGTCCTCTAAAAAAAAACAATTCAGCGCAATTCATATTAAAATATGCATGGCGATGTATAGAGTGGTGCTTGCCTTTGTCGGGTTTAATTCCTATAGAACAAACTTGTAAAGTGGAACAAGCCTGCCTGAAAGCCGCCATGCTTCACGGTGGAGGCATGCCCACTTAATCAAAACCCTGCAAGGGCCCGGACCCTCCTCTCGACAACTGAATTTACAAACAAAACCAAAGGCAAACTCTGCTATTAGGTTTTCCCACATTTATGAATAAACTTGATAGCATTTTAATTAGACAAGATTACCAGCATCTCACAACAGAGCCGGTGATGGCCTGTTAATTAGGACTGGCGTGGCGTGATTTCTGACCTGCCGAACGGCACCCTTGAGCTCAAATTAAAAGGGCTTCTTCGGTGCCTGAATGAATCCATGGGGCTTCCTGCCGAGGCCTAATGAAACTGGCATAAAAGAGGACAAGCCGGCCTTCCACCACAATCAGGGTTCCTTTTGTCCCGTTTCAAAACCCCCTAACAAGGAATTAACCCGCTTCCAACATGCACTCTCGCCGGGCCCTCATTATGTGGGAGGACTATGACCACACGATTAAAATGCAAAATATCCTTTAACAAAGCACCCACCTGTTGGTTTCTTTAACTAACTTTATGAAACACTGAATCTTTTTGTTTTGTTTGTTTGTGTGTGTGCATGGCGGGCAAGACCAGGGCGCGGTGGGTCTGGGATTTGCCAAGGACTCCCAGCGAATTCTCAAATCTGCGCGGCAGGCTCTAGAATTAAGAAACATGGCCTTTTGTTTTAAATCACCTCCTGGAACAAACTGAAAAAACTACAACTTTTTGAAATGGAGCGTAATTAGTGTTTTTAGATATTTCCGTTGTTCTACAGTTGTGAACGTTTTGAGACCTTATAAAAAAACACCACCATGTCTATTTGAATGGGTAATGGGAACGTTTTGCTAAGGGTAGCGGGCTTAGGCGCTTCTATGCAATACCCTTTTGTTTCATCAGTTTAAAAAACGACCATTAAAATGGAACACAAATGAACACAAGACAGTTTATTCTGCTGCATCTCGCGCTTTGAAACAGCTCTAATAACGAATTTAAAGAGTATGAGGTGCCGTTTTAGGATGAAATAAGAATAGATTCCTAATGGGTCACCCTACAAAAATCCTACTCTATTGCACTTTCAGGTAGGATGCCCAGAAAAGATTTTTGCTGGAGTGAAATATTGGGATTCATAAAAAAATAAAGTGAACACGCTTGAAAATGAAATATTTTTTGTTAGCTGCGCCTCCGAAAGGCCAGCAGGATTCGGGCAGACTCAGTCATTGCAAAAAGAGTTTTAAAAATCTGAAAAACTACAAAGAAAATCGGTCCCCAGACAGTGATCTTATGTATACGTTACACTAAAGGAGAATCAGTTTGCTTGGGAAAGCGATATTGCAGTGGAGCCACTTTGCCATATTATGGGCATAAGAGCAAGTGGAAAGAAGGCAGGTTGGCGGTCCAATTACCTACAAATGAGGTTTGCACAGAATGGTCGCGAAAAGGGGGGGCTGAGATGTGATCAATTATAGCCCGTGTTTTTTAGGTTAAAGCCGAAATTGTCCCACTCAATTTCTTAATCGTTCATGGAAGGGAATTGAATCTTGCACAATGAGTTGTTTACAATGTGAAGCAATTCGGAATACAGGATCAGTATGGCCTTCCCCTCCCAAAAATGGTAAGGAGAGGGGCAACAAAGTTGTCAGTAAGTGACCGAAGAAAAAAAAGAAACAAACAGCAAGTTAGATCTTATGGGAGAATGAAGGAGGTGGCTTGGTTTATACATCATCAAATAACAGTTGACCTCAGAGTTGGATCTGACGGTAAGAGACAACTGTCTTTTTTAAGAACACAAACCTTTCCTGCAGATTTTAGGAAAATATTTTTAAAAAAATTCAACAATAGGAGAAGAGTAGGATAAATAAAATTACCCGGGGAAATACTTTCTGCATACTGGAAAAGCAATGTCCTGCACAAATCCCGATTTGGGTGCATACGGGAGTTTGTAAGTTAATTGCACACACGAGCAAAAAAAGGCTGGAGCAAAGTGTGCAAGTTAACACTGCAAATTCGGATTCTGCGCACGTTGTAATGGAGCAAACATGTACACTTACCACATTACCCACTTATAAGGTACGAGACTTTGAATGGGGCAGTAATTGTGTATCTGCATAATTCCACATCCTACAGTATCACAAATTGCAGGTGTGGCATTAGTGCATCTGCCATCAAATGAGATGTTTGCATTTTGCAAGGATTCCAGAGACTTATTACTTGAATTAACATTTGAAAACGAATTTTAGACAGAAACTTCCAAGAAACCAACTTCTAAGTTCCAAATTACAAAATCAGTTTGGCCGTTCACTAGCGGGCAAGCTGCACAAAGCTCAGAGAAGAGAGTGGTCTTTAGTTCCATTTACACAGGCACCCTTCTATTGGTTGAAGAGGACTACTTTAATGTCCTGGATTCCTCCTGTCTGATATTATCAGGCAGAGCATTCCACCATCATGGCTACAGAAATTGAAGCTTTTTTGGTCCATTGTCTATAGCATCATGTGTTACTGAGCAGATTTTCCCATTCTGAACTGCGGTGAACTTTAGCATCATATACCCTAGTGCCTATTTTTCGAACACGTTCACATAAATTAAATATGGCAAAAAGTAAATTGCTAAGTATTAGCAAAACTATGATTTTTGCAGTGTTTGAAAGCACAATAGTGAGTGGTGCCACTGTTTGCGAGTATTGTCAAATAAATTGTCAACAGCCAGCAAGGGGGATAAAAGGAAGTCAGAGTATGAATCTTCCTTATTTTTATATGTTTAGGGAATGGGGCATAAAGCGGATTAAGATACATTTTGTCCGTATCCCTCACCTTCAGCTTTCATGTAGTGTACAGAGTATGCAATGACTTTGTCAGAGTTGTAGAGGGGACGCTCCCAGGCCAGGAGGATGGCAGAACTTGACATGGTCTCTGCACGAATGTTGCGGGGCGCGCTGGGCCGGTCTTCAGACATCACCACAATCAATCGGGCCCGGGCCAGGACTGATCCTTGGCTGTTCTCAGCCATGCACTGATACACTGCATCATCTTCTGGAATAATTTGGTTAATCACCAACTTGCTAAAAATCAAAAACAAAAGAAGATAGCTAAGTTCGATTTCTTTTCTTCAACAATAAATCACCATAGGCATGTTAAGGAGGACAAATATTTGGCCACAGCAGATGGACAAACCAAAGATATTTCATGGTAACAGAGGGCAGTCGTTTCTAATACTGCCTGGAATTGTAAGCATTAATGACAAAAGAACACACACAAACATAGTAAATGCATTGAGAAAAAAATGCTAGGTTTTCCCATTGTTGAGGGACAGAAAGGCTGTGATTCCTGGGTATTTGTGGTTAACTCTGCAACCACAAAACCATATACATCCACTGGTCCTAATCAGTGGTCATTCCTCCCCTCCTAGAGGTACTGAACTTAGTGATTGTGGAAGGAAACTACCCACTTTCGTGGAAAATGTTGGTTGTCAAACCCCTACTGAAAAAGGCCACACTCGACCCTGGGGTGTTAAAGAACCTTCGTCTAATCTTTCTGCTTCCCGCCCCTGCTAAAATTCTCGAGGCCCACCTTAATCATCATCTAAGCGCCTTTTTGGATGACGCCAGCCTGCTAGACTCCTCTCAGCATGGCTTTCGGAGAGCCCACAGCACGGAGTCCGCCCTTACGGTGGTTATCAACAACATCCGAGTGAAGGTCGACATGGGCCAGACCTCCGTGCTGGTCCTGCTCGACCTCACGGCGGCTTTTGACACCTTGTCCCCCTCCGTTCTGATCGCCCGCCTTCGGGAGATCGGAGTTGGTGGCTCTGCCTTAAACCTCCTGTCCTCTTTCCTTAGTCAAAGAGAACAGAGGGTAAAGCTGGGCGACTTCCTCTCTCCCTCTAAACCTGTGCAGTGTGGGGTTCTTCAGGGCTCTTCCCTGAGCCCCACACTTTTTAACATCTACGTGGCCCCACTTGCCAGGTTAGTATGATCTTTTGGCCTAGAGGTGTTGTCATATGCTGACGACACCCAAATCATGGTATCCCTCACTCAATTGGTCAGTCTCTCCGCCTCTAACTTCAGGAGGTGTATGGAAGCAGTCTCCTTTTGGATGATTCAGAACTTCCTGAAGTTGAACGGGGAGAAGGCAGAGGTCCTGATCTTTGGTGCTAATCACGACATCTGGTCGAGTGATTGGTGGCCCCCGTCCCTAGGGGCGAGTCCTATTCCATCCTATTCTGCCAGGTGGGGGTACTGATTGATTCCAACCTCGCCTTCGACCGTCAGGTCAGCAGGACGGTCTCTACATGCTGTGGAATCATCAGGATCCTGAGAAAGATTGCCCACTTCCTCTCTCCGAAGTGCGGAAGCAGGTTACTGTGGCCCTGGTCTCTTCAAGGCTTGACTACTGTAATGCGCTTTACTCAGGTATCAACAAAAACCTGATTCAGCGCTTACAGGTAGTGCAAAATGCGGCGGCTAGGTTGGTCCTTAACCTCCCTAGACTCTCCTCAGCCTCCACCGCCAGGAAGGACCTCCACTGGCTCCCAATACAGTCCAGGATCTCCTTCAAGATTCTCTGTCTTGCCCATGGGGCTCTATACGGCTCCGGTTCGGAGGGTATCAGGGCCCTCCATCACCCTTACTCTCCCTGTAGAGCCCTCCGCTCTTCTAACAAAAATCTTCTGTCAGTCCCTCGGTTCCACAAAGTTAGGTGGGGAGGGAGAGCCTTTGCCTCCCTGGCTCCCAGGCTGTGGAATTCTCTCCCTCCCGAACTAGCAGGACAATCATCCAGCACTCTCTTTCGTAAAGCTTTGAAAACGTACCTCTTTGTAGAGGCTTATCTGTAGTCTGGCTCTCCAACACTTACAAGCTGCACAATCTCTAGGCGCCTTGATGCCCTTGGGCTAAGTTGCGCGGTACAAGACACAACTCATTCATTCATTCATACATTGTTTGATGAACGTTAACTGCACTTTGAAGAAAACTGCTCTTCCAAACTAACTACAACAAAATAAACAATTAATATAAAAAATATAGAAGGAGTAACACGTGGACTATGGTCCCATATTGCCATCTCAGGGTTTTGGAGACGTTTACAAACCACTAGGGCTTTCGTCTTGTGGCTTATGTCACCACAATTCTTTGATGCAATATTTTGGATTATATTAACATATTATTCTCCACACATCTGCAGGTATGACTTATGCCATAATGTTTTGGCATGTGTAATAATTATGAATATTAAACCAGAACTAGGAACGCTGCCATGCATCACCCTGCAAGTCTATGAGGAAATGTAAGCCTTGTATAGAATGCCAGCCCTCACGTTTTGAGTTGGCTCAGTAATTTTTAATGCATGGCAAAAGAAAACGGAAAATCTTGAGCCAGCGAGGCTGATTGACCACCTCAACGTAAAGAGCCATTAAAACTGAGAAAAAAGTCTCAATATAGGGCTTTTCAAAACTGTAGTTCAGAGCACATAGATATTTATTAGTTTCGAAATCATCCATAAAACATACCGCCCCCAATAAACACAGAATCTTAACACTGGTTTTGGAGATGCAGGTCGAACAAGAACCAAGAGAAGACTCACTTTGTATTGTAAAAAGAATATAGTAAAATCAAAACTGAAAATACGAACGGGCCAGGACTTACAATATGTCTTATCACGATACACTTTGGAAAAGCGCATACCATACTGAGGCGCCCCATTAGGACCCGGCCCCCAGGGTCCTTGTCACGCCCCGTGGCTAACTGCAACTTGATCAGCTGCAGTAGGATTGCCCGATCACTTCTGGGGGACGAGTGGCGTCACTTCCGCCGGCTCCGGATGTTGATTGGGGGGGGGGGGAGGGGGAGTGGTGGAGGAATGGTTGGGTGGCCTATTAGGGCAGCAGGCCCTCTTCCTCTTTACCATTTACCACCAACGCCAGCGCGGGTGCGCAGTACTTACGCGGAATCTCCAACCCATCCATCCCTTTGAAGAAGATTTTGGGAGTGTTTAACAAGTTGAGTTAGAGTTGCAGTAAGGAGACCACATAGATTGCCTTACATCGTCAAGTGGGAGTCATCCTGCATACTCCCTTGGCCAGCACTGAGGGGGCGGGGGTGATAAGCTTACCCCAGAGAGAATAGGTACACCAGCTGGAGGCAAAAGCGCTAGGTTATGCAAGCTAGAGCATAGGGCTGCTGCCCCTGGTTATACCGTATGAGCCCCCTGGCAGCCTGTTGTTGGAGGGGTGGCCCCTAGGGTTGCAGAAAAGAAGTAGATGGCAGGGGCTCACCTCTCAAGAATGCAGCTGGGTTACACCTGCGTGGTTCTCCTTTGGGGCGGGGGCGGGCCGGAAGGCCCCTTCGTGCTGGATAGATAGATAAACATGCGAGCAGCTCATGTACTTGTCTTCTGTATATAACAATGATTCTGTCATTTTGCTGCTATTCTTATGCGGAGAAGATCCGCATCCACGTAAATATGATTTTTGAAACGTGTGCTTTTAATGTAGACTCATGTTTGAATCTTTAGATCATGCTACAAAAATGTATTGTCATGTTTAATTGTGATGGTTTTAATAAACATGGCCTCTTTCACCCACAATGCTTGATAGTAAGTCATTGATTGTGGTGTTGACGGAAGTGGGGCCGGGAACAACCTGGGAGGTCCGGGTCCTATTCCTACTGGGTAAACAGGCAAGTCCTTTTACTTTCCTGCTTTTCCTTAGTTACCCCAGACTGTTACCACCTCTCACCTCAAACATTTTTTGCCATAGGTTTCATCATCTCCTAAAATACTCCTTTCGTTTATCACTCACAGCTCTGCCCAGCCAATGGTTCCACCAAACCCAGACACAAAGAGAAGTCTCACTCGCTTCAATGCGAAAACTGATAATCCTTCCGATAAACTCTGTGGCACGAGAGTATTTACCTGTTGTACATTTTTATTCTTCCATTGGAGTGTATTCTCCTCCCATTCTTCAGCCATGATATCTTGGGACTTGGAAGTCCCTCCGCTTGGCACACAAATCGAGCAGTGCCTGCTCTGGGCCGTGTCAAACTTTCTGGCCACTCGATGAAGGAAGGGGGAGCTAAAGACACAAAATGCAATAGGAACATCAAATTTATCAAGTCAGTAGATTGTGCAAAGTGAATTTATTTTACACACACACGTTGTCCTTTCTACCCTCTGCATGTAATTTAAGCTGAAAGGATTTCCCAGTTATTGAATCACTCCAGCATTGCATTAACGTATGCAGAAATGTAAAGGACCAATACAGATAACACTATGTACTTGTATTCATTCGAAAAGAAAAACTGTATTCATTCAGAAAGGAAAGGATATTAATTGGTTGTGAAATGTAACACATAATCGCCATTTTGGCAAACCCACCCCAAAAAGGACCACGGTGAAAAAAAAAACGATATTTGAACTCTAATGAAGTTTTTATTATCCCAATGCATTAATGAATGAATGAATGAATGAATACGCATTTGTAATGAGCATGGCTACCCTGGGGCATCCCAGCGCAATAGCTTTACCTAAAACAGTGATGGTTGCCATAGCAACTGTAAAGTTGCGCGTGCCTGGCGTGGAGGCACGACATACATACACGCCAGCGTGTTGCAGCTTTACGTCTGATATAATGAGGTTTCCATTTCCCAGCACTCGAGTGTTGAAGACATCAATTGGCTTGTGATCTGTTCGAGAGAAGATCCGAGTTAGAAACACCCATCAGGCAAGTTAAAATATTAAATTACAGTCAATTTGGGATGAACAAGATGGAACCTCTAAACAGATAGTTCCACAAAAGACTTTTTATCCAGCAATAAAACCTTAAAAGCCTTTTATACTATTATCAAAACCGCCTATACAGATACCTTTATCTCTGCACAAGCAATACGCAATTGGTAATGTAATGAAATCTCACAAAGAATACAAAATGTCTTTTTCTTCTAGGTCTCTGTCTCTTTTGGAACAATAGTTAACAGTGTTCCCTACCCATTTCAATACATTCAAAACCTAGCATGTACCACCTCAGACCACTTTACACATCTGTGAAGCAAACTGCTGCCTGCCTTCACAGCAACATCACCACCCGACTGGTCACCTCAAGAAACGTATTGTGGTACAGCAAATTGCAACAGACCAAACATAATCAGTCCAGAGAGAAGCACTCTCCCCACAAAGTCCCCAGTTAGATCATTCATTTTTTTTACCTCTACAGATCTTGCTGAAAATTCTTCCTATTATTACTTGTTAAGAACTTGGCTTTTACTGCTTGGGAGCCATTTCGGCTTAGTAAGTCAATGGTATTTATTTTAGTTCCGCAAGTTCTCAATCAAGTCTTTCAAATCTTGACTCTCAGAACAGTGCAAAATATTTTTAACCACTTCCGCGCGGATGACAAAGCCAGCTCGTCATGGGCGTTACCTGCGCTACGCGCATGACGAGCTGGCTTTGTCACGTAACCCGCAATTTTTGAAAATCCAGCGCACAGCGGGAAAACGCGGAAGCGGTTAAAAACCTGATAATGGTTTCAAATATCTGCTATCTCTATTTGCTGTTCATACAAGATTGCACAATTCATGGAACTGCCCCTGTTTTTCTTCCAAACTCATCTCCTGCCCCGTATTCTTGACTGCACTCCTGCTCTTCTCATCAGAGTCTCTAATACGTTCTTCGTACAAGCACTACAGCTGGAGGACAGTGGGGATTCTTTCTCTGTGCTGTCCTCCACTGCCTTAAATAGTTTTCCTCCTCAATGGAGAGCCCTTTTTTCTTACATTTAGAAATAAACTAAAAACTGTTTGCAGCTCAATTTCCGTTTACCATCAGTTTTGCTCAGCTGCTAGAGCCATGAAGCTTAATGGTGCTTGCTTACTCTACTAATACCCTCACAAAACAAAGTAATTGATTAGCATGACAGCAGCCAACCATCCCCCTGGATGTCAATGAATGTAGGCAGCAGACCAGTGAAAGACCGGATTGTCTCCTGTTCCACAACACACCTTTCCCACTCATCTCGTGCCCGTTCCGACAACAAAGCTTTGATTCAGCCAATGACCTATGTTCCCTCATGTCACTGTTACCTGCCTAAAAACCCTAATTTGATTAGCGTCCCCTGTGAATCAAGAGAAAGGATCTCGATAATTAGTTGCCATCTACCTAAAGAGGTGTGACCTGTATAAAAGTCTTGCCATCTTCATGTATCCAAGAGACGCATTGAATCACTAAAGGACAATGGTTCTCCCCAGGCTTCTCATCATAATCTGTGTCCTCTCATGTCACTTTTACCAGGCTAAACACCTAGTTTCAATAGATCTCAGGCGAATCTAAAGAAAAGTTCTCAATAATTAGTTGACATCCACCTAACTTTCTATTTAACTAATCGAATTCACATGATCTCTCGCTACAGTCCTTTTTAAGGGCCAGCAGTTTAAGGTCTATTTATTTTAATTTATCTTCATTAATCTTAACACAGATTAGGGAGATGAAAATAGAGAATCCTGTGCTTCTAAAGTTAATAAACACAGCACATCAAATAGCTTCATCTGCAGTGTGCAATGCACTTTCGAGAAAATGCATTACTTAGTATGTTTTACTGGAGCAAATATGTGCCATAAGACTTAAATAACCATCCTCAACCAATCTATATTTAGGTGTCCATATCAATAACCACCCTACGTGCACCGAGGAGCACTGTACCAAAATCGAGCTCTGTACCAAAATCGAAGACTGCATGCTGCCTGTCTGTCACCTCCTTGAAGCAGAGACTAGAGCTACATAGACATACCTAACCGGCTCCATGATACAATAGGTCTGGGATTTCCTGTGGCCACGCACTCAAGGATGACCGTTTGATGCAGAGTGGCTGTTATATTCTGTGGTCCAGCAAGAATGACCGGCTTCTGGAAAGCCTCAGGATCAGAAACTGTTAAAAAAAGGAAACAAAGACTTGTAAGAAGCCAGGCCTGGCTGTCAATATTCTTGTAACATAGGAACCCGAATTTGAAGCGAGTATAAGCAGGTGTGACACAAACTTCCTACTCCTCCATCACTGCAACGCCAGGGGCATTTATTAAATGACAGAAGCAGATTGCAACAAGAACTGCTACATTTATGCCAATGCTAAGCCCCCCCATGCCTCAATTTGCAGCCGCAATGAGGAAAATAAAGGTACTTCATGTGACTGTCAAGAAAGCGTACTGGTGGTACGTCTGCAAGCACTACAGAGAGCAGGACTATTGCCACTTATCACTCACCTTAAAATTGGGTTCGCAGCACCCAGAGCTGGGTAGCCCTGTCCCAAATAACTCCCTCATGCAAAGTGTTCAATGCATCCTCATTACCTGGAAGGACGGTGAGCGCTGCCTCAACACTTTTTCTTCTATTTGCAATAGTGGTAGCAACACAGCGGTAATTCCCAGCATCTCTACGATCAACACCATGGATCTGAAGAACTCCTCTTGATAAGACCGTTATCCTGTCAGGAAGAAACCCATGTCAATGTTTTACCAGAGGACACATATTTCGCCGACACCTAATCGAAAATGCAGCAGATTTGTCAATGCTAACAGTAACACCGTTACAAAAAAGTCTGCATTTTCCAGTAACAGAGGTCCAAGCTCAGAAAAAAGGAGAAAAACAAAATCATCTCAGAACAAATTCTTTCCTACGTTCTGGTGCATAACATGCTGCGGTGGTGCAACCTGCTATGAACCTACAATGTTACCACAGATGAAAGCCTACAAAGCCTCCTGTGACTCTGAGGCCATTTTTTTTACTTGTCAAAAAGTCGCATTGTCCTTAAATTGTCCTTTGGTTGATATGGAGGTGTACTACAAAAACTGTTCATGGCTTTATTTTCTCATTATTACACATTTCACATGCTGCTGAAACGTACAATTTTCTTTAAAAACACATTTTACCAAGAATATTGACAAAACGCTCCTGCTTTTCAGAGACACTTGGAAAGAGACTACGTCAGCTTGAGGTTTCATGCTTCGCAGAATCTCGCACCCCTATCGACATTCCCCGGAGGAGTGTGGGGTTTGGAAAGAGCTGTACCCCAATTAGTTTTAAGCTCACTGTACTTTATTTTGTTTAAGCCTCTTGTAATTTTAATTATAAATAACACGGTTTTATGATCATGAACAACTGCTGAGAGCACTATTTAAGGTGAAAATGATATATGATCACAAAAACACAACTGCTCAAAAGTTATTCCATAGCTTAGCCCAATAAATACTTCACACGGTCCCATTAATGAAAACATGGTGCAAGTGCCTGTGATGTGCAAAAAAAAAAAGAAACGAAATAATGAACTATATTGCCGTTACTTTGCAGTACTTCTTTCACTATGATTTAACCATGGGACCGGCTGCACAAAAGCACCTTGCAGGAATTAAGTTCAGTGTCTCGGACCGTTAAATAAATGGCACACTATAACATCATCTTTCAACACAAGAAATCATCTATGGTGATCCTGTGCATAACCCATCTCTTGTGAATACTATTATAGTGAACTTGGCCTGGCACGTTAAGAAAAGTTGCTTTGTAGGCAAACAGCAGCACACAGTACTCATTACCCCTACAATTGCAAAAAAGGAGATCACAGGCTTAGGTCCTCCAAGGCTTTCCCATCAACACCTGGCCTTTGCGAAAATAGGTGTCATCTGGAGCTTCCGCCTCCCCATGCACTGGAGTCGTTGAGCCACCAATTAATACCATCGGGCAGCCATGTCACCCAGCAGAACAGGCCCACACTATCTCAAACTGATGCCTCAATGACCATCCCCTCCATGCCATTTTACAGAATGGCTATGAATGCACAATGACCAAAAAACATTACACAATTACAGAGAGTGTGGAAAACAATGGTGCATGGTGTTCCCTCTGCAAAGAATTGGGGAGACATTATTCGCCCTATTCAGTCACAGAATGTTGTGCTGGCCGGCAAAGTCTTGCTTGTGTGAAGCGCACAATTAAGCAACACCACAAACATGCCCTTAGAGAAGCAGGTGCTAATTTTTTACAGAATCTCCCTCCGAGAGTTTGCAGGCCCTGTCTCAGTTGTGTTCTGAGGGTGAGGGGAGTATATCTGTGGACTGGCCTGGGTGGTGATGCGAGAAGTCATGGACCAATACTTTAATCCTTTATGTCCAAGTGTCATGGGATGGTAACAGCACTAAACCTTCACTTTCAGGAGCAACTTAATTATCAAAAGTGATTGTGAGTCAAGACACATTGTTCACTGCATCGTGTTCAATTACTTTTAATATTCAGTTTTGTGTCCAATTACATTTAATACACACTAGAGAGCTTTCCCAGTGTTATTTTCACAAATTATTTTACATTTCTGTGAAAAGTATGGATACAAAGAAGTTGCTAACTTTGTATGTTTGACATAATCAACTTCTAAATAAGTGCAAGGGAACACAACGAGTTTGTCTCCAGTTTGTCTGGGTGACTGCTTAGAAATATTCCCGAGGTACTGCTGAAGGGGGGGGGGGGTGAGGGGGTGAGGGAGCTAACGATATTTCTGTTACACACCTGTCCATGGCCAGAGGCAAAGTTGTTCGATTCAGTTCCCAAGTGATGATGGCGGGAGGGTTTGCAGTTATTTTGCAAGAAAATCGTGCCACGCCTCCTTCTTGGACCTCGATGGAAACTGGCTGCATTTCAAACGCAGACATGCCTAGGAAAAAAATGGAAATTGTTGCAGTTAAAAATGATGGTTCAGATGCTACTTTTGGAAACAGCATTTACTCAACAATCTGTAAGACTCCGGAATCTGGGGATCACGGTTCGATCCCCGCACCGGCGGCAGATTAGCCAAGCACCATGTGACTCTGGGCAATAGATTGCTTAATCTTCCCGACGGCCCCCAGCGCCTAGAGACCCTTACGTATTGTGCGCTTTACAAATGTGGGTTATTATTATTATTATTATTATTATACAATTGTCGGAATCAGGTTGAATTTCTTGTCAGACAGACGAGCTAAAAAGAGCAGTACGAGGCATTACCAAGAGCAGTACGAGGCATCCCCAAGTGACGGTGTTTCATTGCTGTCCACGCATAGACAGACACATTAGGTTATCCTTGTTGCATTGGGAGGCCCTCCAATGAAAGGCGCCTGCAGGGCAAGGGGTCTCCATCCACTCAACTAAAGTAGCACCATTAACTCACCTCGCAGAATAGTGCGAACTTCAGACATGGAACTCCCTCCCCACCCACCTACGACTGACCCGGAACCATCTCTCCTTCAGGAAACAGCTCAAGACCTGGCTCAGTAGCGGACACCACCCCCCCTCAACACCCCCCCCCCCAGCACCTTGAGACCCCAGGGGTGAGTAGCGCGCTCTACAAATTCCGTGATTGATTGATTGATTGAGAGTGGGCTCATGTACAAGTACTTACTGTTTTTGACAGAGTGGGGATAACTTGCCCTCATCCACACCCACAATAACTCAGCAATTAGGAATTTTAAAACATCTTCAAACAAGCATTTACAATGCAACGGTTTCGCCTTTGTAAAAGTTAGAGCTATTGGCATTACCGAAAAGGCCTCCTATCACTGACATAGTGACTGACACCCAGCCCGTCTAGGCCTGGGCAGACAGACAGGCTTGCCTTTGGCATGCAGCCAGGGCATACACTGTTCAGATGCATAGTGGGCACAAATAAATATCAATCCTGGATACCATGCATGCTCAGAGCGGAGCGCCGAAGTATAAAGACTAGCAGACTGCCCGCCTAATAAAAAGTGCCATGCAAGAACAGGAACCTGCTCTTACCACACCCACACAGGATCTAAATAAAAAATAATCATTAAGGCCCCAGGTAAAACAGTAAACACAGCCCCGTGTAATAAGGTCCTCTTACAGTACCCACAAATCCTGATAAAAAGTAAAAAAATAAATTTCGACAAAGCAAGGATTCACATTTAGGTACTGATGCACCCTTATCTTCCACCCCCAGCAGGCATGGTTTATAAACTCAAAAATAGCAATATAGATAATAGGCCAAATAACATGGTATATTGCATCACTGAGGATATTCCTAATCTTTCAACAACTTGCAAAATAGATGATATGCCTTAGGTTCTTCAATGCTCAAAAGCAGTTAGTGGGCTTGTACTAAGATAGAAATGAAGTGGAACATCACCATGTACACAAAACAGTGTCAAGAAAAAGCACTGAAAGCCATGGGCATGATCATGGAGAACACATCCACCAATTTTACACATCAAGTCCAAAATCTCACTCGTGTAAACGAGACAATTGATTTAAATCTCGGGCTCAATCATTAAAGTCACTATTATCAAATCTCACAGACACTACCACTCCCTCTCATTCACTTTCGTATTCATACTTTGATGTGGGATGGGAGTTAAGATTTTTGTTTGTAGCTTAACTGGGGAATGTCTTGTCTTTTTAGGTATACTGTCTAACCAGCAGCCAGGTCCTACTCCTAGCCAGCTACGTTTCCAAACAGTCCACTCCGCATTGGACTGCGAGGCCATGCACAGTGGGTGTTGACCGCAGATCCTGGCATTTGGCCAAACCCAACTCCCAAACCATCTCCATCATGCTTTTCTAACCATTTTATATGAAAACCAGGATAAGAACCTCCATGTCATTATGTCACCTTGGGCCACATGTATCAACCAAATTTGCGGTCGCAAAAAGGCCGATTCACAGAATCGGCCCGCTTGTGAACACAAACAAGCATTGGTATAGCCAACAGGCCTCGCCTTTGGGACCTTTTAAAGGTTTAGCCATGCAGCACATACATACACAGGAGGAAGGACACTGAAAAGAAGCCATGCAAATATATGGAGAAAAAAAAGAACACATACTTAGGCATATCTAAATGCAAAGACCAACAGACCTGCAGCCAACAACACTAACTTGCCACCTAATATGAAGGGACTTTGTGGTGCGCTCGCAGCAGGCTCAAAGCTAACACCCAGCACTGTTAGCGTGCTCTAGAGCTTCAATTATAGCAGTGAGTCGCACAGTTTAGAGACCAAGAACAGGTTGCCACTTTACCATAACCAGAGGGCTGGTGATCATCTGTAAAGCAGCTCCGGACAACACAAACACATGTGCAGACACATCTGAAGTACCTGTAACAATGTAATGCTATAGAGACAGAAGCCCGTCCTGCGGTGCAGCCCAGGAGCAAGCCATGGGCTGAGCCAAGCTGAGGGCTGTCCCACAGGCGACTAGAGGGAAGGGGTCACCTTAGAAGCCACAAGCACCAGCCTTTTAACGAGTGGAGTCGGAGAGCTGTGGGCCAACCCATCCACCTGAGGGCCCAGGCCATCACTGGAAGCAGAGTTGAGTGAGGGTGGAGCTGCAGACGAAGAGAAACTGACGCTTTGATTCCTTATTCCCCCCCCCCCACCACCACCACCGCACACACACACAAACACACAGAAACACACAGAATGCTCTGCAGCCTTTCAAGACGCTGTGTTGTTATCAGATTAAACGGCAATGACTGGGAAGAGCTACCGTAAACACAATTAGATTTATATTTCGGCGCAATTTTGAATGTGGCCCGAAAAAAACATCAACCGACGTGCATATTACTTAAAAGAAACAAACCTTATGAACGGGGCAAAACAAGCAGTGACTGGGGAAGGAAGGGGAGGAGGGATGGGTGAAGCAAGGGCATGGGGATGTAAACACTATCGGGAAAGCTAAATGGGATGGAGCAGCCACTGTGGTATTTGACTGCACTTAAAACCCCTGAAATTGTTTGGGTGAAAGTACGCGTGTTTCAACCCCGAGCCAACAGAGTGCAAGACGGACCACACACACTACGGCTTGTGTGTTCGGGTCAGTTTGGGCATTATGTGCCCCCAGCCCTCGCGGAGTTATTCGGAGAATTAAATTCAGCATTGGGCACGAGGTGGTGTAGGGACGGCGAGCAGGTGCAAAAAAAAACAAGCTGTGCCAGGAGCGCCGCGGCCAGTGTCCCTTTCCCAGCAGGTGCCCTGCACAGGCTGCACGTACCTTCCCTCATCCCCCGGGTCTGCAGGCTCAGGCTCCCGCCCGCCCTCGGCAAGGCGCACCGCAAGACTCGCAAAAGCATCGCAGCCGCCATGCTGCTGCTGCTGACATTGACCCGTCTGACAACCGTGCTTCCGCTTCCGCTTCCGGGTAAGTGAGCCGGGAGAGTCACGACACAAACGATGGACTGCTGTGCAGGACAGGAGCTACAGAAAAATGGGATGACCGGAGGTAGGGTGACCAGATTCTCAAAGCAGGATCCTACGCCCACATTAAACCTGTATGCTGGGCAAGTCGGGCTTCCCTCCTCCGCTCTGGGGGGGGGGGGGGGGGGGGGGGCGGACGGGAGAGGACGAGGGGGGCGGGAAAGGTCACGGACGTCGGGAGGGGGGCGGGAGAGGACGAGGGAGGCGGGAGAGGGGCAGCTAGGAACAAATAAGGAGACCCGAGCAGCAAGGGAGGTGACGGCAATGCCGGAACAGACTCGGGGGCGTTCCCGGCGTCGCGTGACGTCGGCAAAAGCCAAAGAATCTCGGGAACGCCCCCGTGTCTGGTCCGGCATTGACGGACGCCTCTCTGTTCCAATGGCTAGCCTCCATTTATGGAGCTAGCCAATGAAGCAGAGAGGCGTGTTCAAGTCACCCATACTAGAAACTACAGATTTCTCTGGAGGAGGAGCCTAACGGCTCCGCCCCCCAGCGAAACCTAAAAATGTACTTCTTTTTTTAATGCTACACTGTTAGGTAAAGCAAGAAAGGGCTGTGAGTTTTGGACTAAATCATAATGCAGAAAGCACTATGTGGATAATCGGTATCGAGCTACGAGTTGCACTGCTTTTATCGCATGAGAATATGTAGGAAACTAAACGCTTCACGTCTATTGCCTGCAGTAAGTCGCAAGGACTACCAGTATGTGACCCTTGATGTAGCGAAGATCAATGCAAATTGCTGTAATGATGCAGTGAATGATTATTTTAAGGATTCAAACGGTGAAACCGACCATTTAATACAGACTGAAGTTATGGACTCCTTGACCAGTCAGATACATCTAATAGATTATCATCATCGAGGGAAGCTCCATAGATTGGCCTGGAAAATCAACCGTTAGAGAGTATTATCTCCAAAGTGGAGTAGGCTACCATAGCAGCAGCAATGGAATACATATGTCACACTGTGCATGATCAGAGCAAGTCTTTGGGAGCCATGTGTTACACAGAACTGGAGCACTTAGCAGCTAAAAAAGGACACTAAATAATTATATCACCAATATCTTAACCCGTTCGATGCTGATGACGGAACCGCTCCGTCATCAGCTGCGGTTGGGCTGTGCTGATGACGGAGCGGTTCCGTCATGGCCCGGCCGCCGCGCCTGCGCGGTGCGTTCTATTGAGCGGGGCGGGCCATGACGGAACCGCTCCGTCACGAGCACAGCTCAACCGCGGCTGGTGACGGAGCGGTTCTGTCACCAGCATGCGGCCGCCGCACGGCCGCCCCACCCTGTTAGCGCTGCGGTGGAATAGCCGCCGCAGCGAACGAGTTAAAAAAAAAAAAGGTATATATTTTGTTCACCTTTAAGACACCGTAACAAATGCGATTTTTATGTCCGGCTTAAAAGCGCAGCTGTCTCCATGACATACTGTTATAGATTTTTTCAGATATACATAGAGTATACTTTGGCTCCTCCAAGAGTATTCCTCCCACCTTATTTTGTTTTATGTATCATTTTATCACTTATGGAGTGCTTGCATTACAATGCATGAGGGATATTTTACATCTCAAAAACTGAATCATCACACGTTTTATTCATACATGTTTTTGTAAAGTGAACGATTCCCCTTTTTTTTGGACTGCAATATAACAAAAGAGTTTGCAGCACTAAAATCGCGATTCTAATAAAAATTGCAATGATTTCATGCCAAGTTTAGCACAAATCCAATTAAGCGGTTTTGGTTGTAGGTGTAAGCAAAATGTACTAAAGAAGTTAAAATGGGAAAAGGGTTTTTTTCGACTCATTAACCAGTGCTTTACATGAGCAGGTACTGTCTGATACGGAGTACCTACACTTCTTTAATTTGAAATGGAAAGTACCTGCACTTCTCAGAACTACTGTAATACATTTCATGGGAGAGTACTGGTACTTCTCAGGGGCAGACGGGTACTCTAAATAGTGAGTACCTGCACTTGTATTTTTCAATTTAAAGCACTGCCAATAACTATTCCCCCCTGCAATAGATCTTAACGAAATTAACAAAACCTATCAATCCGCCCATTCCAGCGCTAAGAATCACAGATTTCAACCCTGCGTGGGCTTGTGAGGGGGGTAATATTGAGTGCAGGCTATGTTCCTTGGCTAAAGAATCCTAGTTACATCTCCTATGCTGTTGCCCCAAACTGAAAAATCAGCGCCTGCGCCTCCTTTGCCCGCTATTCATCGCAAACGGAGCAAGAATCTGCAGGGAGGCCTCAGCTCTGTGTTTCTCCGGTTCAACAGTAAAGTAAGTATTGTAGCAAGATTGGGGAAATTCACACACCTAATTATGACTGCCATGGAGGAGGCACCACAAGAAGTCACTCCTGTCTTACTCTGAAAACTCCATACAACTTGGCATGCCGCGCTTTATACCAGGTTTGTTCGTACACACGGACCAGCCATTACGGAGTCATTGCAGTGTGCGTATGTATGTGTATATATGATGCAGTGACTCCGGATACGTTGGTACAACTGACAGGTGTACATGTATATTGTCACACAAATACTTGCAAGCATATGGTGTGGCTTTAATATGGTAGCAGCAAGCACATTCAAGCCATATCTACGAGCTTTGCCAGTGCAGTTAGAAAGGTGGGCCACTCATGTAGGGTGACCAGAATTGTAAAGCAGAAAACCGGCAAATTTTACAAAAATAGAAGAATAACTATAATTTTACGTCAAGCAAGCGCACGGAATGACAGCGCTCCTCGGCAGAGAATTACAAACAGGCAGTAAGAACATATATAAGATGCAATTTTTAAACCCAGTAGCTTGCCTGTGAATTAAATGGCTTTCTTGGACTACTACTAACTATCTCCGCTTTGTAAAACATTTCAAAAATCACCTCCCCCGTTTTTAATGGACCCTCTCCAAAAACCGGGACATGAGCTAAATTTCTCGAAATCTGCCCGGACAGCTGGTGAAAAAAAACGGGGACCATCCTGGCAAATGCAGGACGCCTGGTCACCTGGCTTACACTCATGCCACTGCCCTTTGAACAGAAAGCACTTCATGATCATGGCGACTACTTCCCCTGCGTTCCTCGCCCAGCCCTTAAATTAAAGCTCTGTTGTTTGAGGGCCGGCCGTGCCCCATAAACTATGTGCTATGTGCTTATTGCATGCTCAGAGGCCTGCCCTGTCTTCACAAACAACCCTGGAGAAGGCAATAAAGGCAACTGTTTCCAGAATATTCCTGCGGCCAGCTCCTCTAGGCAATTTTTCAATGTACTGCTAAAAGAGAGAGCCGCTGGCATTAATGTACTGGCGATACAAATACAGCAGGCCACCGAAAGCAAACAAGAACCGGCGACAAATAACTGCCCAGGGGCAAGGTTTCCAGAGCCCTGCCCCGTGTGACACAGGATCCCTACCAGCGTGATGACACCGTTTCTGTACCAGGGAGATCACACACTTTTCTACATCAACTATTAAGAGCTAAAACTACGTCGCAAAAGGCCTTTGCGGTAGAATAGCAATCATGATTCACCAACCAAAATTACAATGCGCCTACCAGCGTGATGACACCGTTTCTGTACCAGGGAGATCACACACTTTTCTACATCAACTATTAAGAGCTAAAACTACGTCGCAAAATGCCTTTGCGGTAGATATGCATCTCGTGCAATCATAATTCACCAACCAAAATTACAATGCGGAGTCAGGAGTCCCCCGACGCTTCCCTCCCCCGTGAGACGTGCGTCCAGCACGTGAGACGTGCGTCCTGAACGTCACACTGGAGGGAAGCGTAGCTTAAGGCGGCTCGTGAACACCGCTGAATTCTAACCTAGAACCGCAGCGAGAGCTCGCTTTCAAGCGTCAACTGCTATCCGCATCATTATCGTGGCGAGAGGCAGATCAACATGCCACGTTTGAGGCAACGACACCAATAATATGAAACAGGAAAACATTAAAAAAGAATCCCTGGGGAGTACATCAAAATACGCACAGAAAACAAAGGTACAGGATATCCCGCCGGAATAGTCATAAAAAGAAATGCGCATATAATGAATTTAAATGAGGCTCATTTGCATAGTAGGTTGTTCTCAGTAAAACCCTACTTACTAGAGAGGCAACAGATCAAGTTTGGAAAACGGATTCCTAGGAAAACAACTGGCAAACTAAGGTTATATAAGACCGAGTGATATTTTGTGGAAAAGAGAGTGAGTTGCCTTTGCTCTTTTACTTCCGACATGAAAACAAAAGTGGTGGGGAAAAAAAGATTTCAGCTAAAAATTGAGAATTTTCCTCCTACAGACAGATCATTCTACATGGAAGAGAACATTAAACCCAAGTTGAGTAATGTATTAAGAGCACTTGTCAGCCTCCACGGATCTGTCCATTATAAAAACGATTTTAGATAAACAGTTTTGAAAAAGGTGGGGCATTACTATTTTGCATGGATATTTCACACACAATTGGATAAATAAACGTGTGAGGGAGGTTTGTTAACCACTGTGTGTAGGAATGCAAGGTGTATGGGTCGATGAATCACGAGTACAAAAGTAGTCACAGTCTAACCTCAAACGCGGTGGTCTTATATAATCTTATAGAATGTATTTATGCCACTGTGAAATGTGTTCATGTCTTAGACTGGAACGGAAATTGAGATAGAAATCTATGCTGGTAGGTAGTGTCTACTGTCACGTTTCAGGGTTGACATATTTCGTGCAAACTTGTGTAGAGACACTGATATAATGCCCAACTAATCTAACAATCTCCCTTTCGTTAATCCTATTTACCTGATACTAATTTATTTGACTACGAAAGCTGCGTGCGATCAGGTCTATGAATGCATTAATTCCGGCTTGCCAATCAGCCAGCTGCATGAAGGTTATTAAATTCCATTGTGTGCTTGCACTCTGCTTCATTCTGAAAGGAGTCCTGCTGTGGGCTTCATCCCCTGCTAAACTGCACGCTTACCTAGTGGATACGAGGGCCAACATAGCACATTCCAACTTCTATTTCCAAGGGAACGAAGCATGGAGAATTCAGTGTCCTTCACAAAAATGTCTCAAGCGAAGGTACACTTCTCTTTCTGACAACAACGTTTCTGCCGACTGAGTGTGTCTGGAGTCTACTGATCTGTCCAAGACGTGAATGTCAGAATCTATGGGTTTTATAAGGGCATTGAGGTTAGTGCCAGAGGGCTCACACCTCTTTTGTAACAGGTAGCACCCCAAGCCCTTGCAGAAGCCCTTAGCAACCCTTGCTCGGGTAGGGACTCTAAAACAAGACCTAAATGATTTCAGTAAGATAGAAAACAAGTCTATCACTACAAAGCAATGGGCCCACTGAGGGAGATCCCAAGGGCTGAGAAAACGCCTCTTTAAGTTCAAATTGATATCAAATGAGAAGGCAGACAGTGCAGAAAGAGCGATATGCTCCAGTTAAATTAGAGCCGGCAAGAAAGTTGCAATAGAGTGCTAGAAACAGTGTGTTCATACTTTCATAAGAGATCGTATTTAGTAGTTTACTTCAAAACCAAATTGCAGGTTAATAACACTTAAAAAGCATTCATAAATGTGGAACTTGTGAACCATATCAAATTAACAATGAAAGCATGATAAGATTTGTACCTTTGCGTTATTTATACATATTTGTAGTTAAAGTAAGCTGCTGTAGTTATATGTATACATCAATTTCAAATATAAATACCCCCATAGGAGTAATACGCTGGTTTAGAGAAAATGGATAAAAAAACATTAATTTCAATTATTGAAGCTGTACATCATACAACTGAGGTGGTCACTACATGCCTCCAAATTTCACAAATTAAGAACAAATACAAATTAGAGATCTAACACTTGGAACAAATGAAATATCACAGCTTAACTGCATCATCGCATGTCTTAAAATGAAAATGTTACTCAAACTGATACAAACAAGTTTGACTACCAAAAAACTTATTCATTAAACTTCCAAGATATACATTTTTGATTATTTGCAAACAAAATTTCTAGATGGGTCCAGAAGGATTCTGACAAGAACAGAGTTGAACTGACGAGTAGGTAGTTATTCTGGATATTGAGAAGCACTTTCTTTGTAATAAAAGTACAGAAAAGCAACCACATGAAAAATTATATGGTAATAACATAACGTTATTATCATTTTATTTTTGCCAGTACTGGCACAGTTTTGATTAACCCCTTCGAGGCTGATGACGAGCTGGGCTCGTCATGGTGTAGCCTCCTCAAACACTGATGACGAGCCCAGCTCGTCATGAACAATGGGTTTTTTAAAAAGTCAGCATTCCAGTAGAATCAGAGCAGCGCGCATGTGGTTAAGAGACGGTCGGAGTTGGGCTGGGCTGTCAGCCAGCAGAGAGAGGAGTGGTATGTGCACTTAAGTGCACATGACGATTTGGTTTGCTTTCTCGGGCTAGCCCAAATCCTCATCCACACTTTGCATGTTCTCCACCCAGGCTGCATTACAGCCTGGGTGGAGAACATGCCCAGGCTCCCGCTGCAAGGTAAGTGCATTTTTCTTTTTCTTTTTTTAACCCCCAGCCCGCTTGCCCCCCTTTCCCGCTTGCCCAACTACCACAGCACCACATCAGTCGCCATTGGCTAGCACCAAGTCCTGAATCACATCTAAATATATGATTTTGTCCGAACTGGAGGATGTTCTGGCAGTGGGTGCTGTGGAGCATGGACACCAGGCAAATTCTGCATATTGTGGGAATTTTGTACAATTTGGGTCTTCTGGAACACGGACAGAGGCTAGCCTATGAGGAAATGTGGAGAATTCCTGACAGCTCAGGCCTCTAAAAGTGTGATGAGACAGGGTAGGGATCACTCAAATGTGACAGACTATTCAAGTGCCACTGGTCTCTCTATACAATTCTTTATGATGCCAGCTTGTCTCGAAATCCCCAATTTCCCATGAGGTCAATCGCACTTTGCTGTAAGGAGATACTATGTAAGTCTATAGCTAGTACTGTGACTGAGAAACCCGGATGAGAATTTTGTGTTAATATTGGGAGCCAGGCGTCAATACAGCACATACCCAAAATCCTCAAAATCTTGAGGAAAATACTCCCCTCGATTCCTACTGATGTTAGGAAAACAGTGGTATCTGCACTCAGATCATCCAGATTAGGTTACTGCAATGCCCTCTTCACCAGCGCACTAAAACGCAGTACCCAAAAGCTACAGATTGCGCAAAATGCAGTAGCTAGAGTGCGCCTGAGGATCACCAGATTTGATTTCGCTTCTATGGCCCTGTCCCAACTGCACTGGCTGCTGGTGGAAAAGTGGCTCCAGTTCAAATCCCTCTGCATAGCTTTTACATCTCTGAATAAACTGGGGCCAGAGCAGACGTCAAGTTTTCTTAAACCATGCACTCCGGCAAGACCCCTCAGATCAGCAGAGCAGGGAACCTTGTTGTGCCCAGAGTGCTCAGGGCCAACTGGGTTGGCTGGAGTTTTACCGTCACTACGGTTAAACTCTAGAATTCCCTGCTACTCTCACTGAAAACAGAAACCAATCTGCTGGAATTTAGAAAGGGCCTAAACACCTGGCTTTTCGAAGTGTGAGTCTTAATTATTCCATCTAGATCTGTTTGTCTGAAGGCAGTGCCTAGACACCTCAGGGTATTATTAGCGCCTTATAAATATATCATCATCATTCTCTAATAAGCATACTGAGTTATTAACCCCTAGTTTTAGACAGGCAATCATAAATCCCTCCACTTTGGCCTCCATGCTTTGTATTTAACTGTACAATTATTTCTGAGCATCAAAAAAATATAATGTACAAGTCACTCTTATTGAGGTTAATGTACATACATTAACAAGTAGCCTCAGGGCATACTCAAACCGATGAAAAAAATCAACAAAAAGGCGAGTCTTGATTTGGAAATTTGCAGCTCCGAATGCTAAAGACAATTAAAGTCACAGACAGTTGTGAACTCCTTCCTAAAGTGCAAGATAGCCATAGAAGAAACATAAATGTGCCCCCCGCCTAGGTCACCTAAAATCAAATGAGATGTCCCTTGATCAAACAATGAAAACAGATCTTTTACACGTATCCTTTGAGGGGCAGGAACAGTCAATACCAAATAAAAAACATTTCTCAGACATATGGCATCTTTATCTCACTTTTTATCTGTGTTCTCAAGCACGCTGGTACCGGAAGGAAGCATAAAACAAATACCAGAGGACTGGCATATATCTGGGCTAATTGTCCCCAGGTACTACATAGAGACAAGTATAGATGTGCAAGTAGAGACAGCATTATTCGATAGTGGAGTTTGGTGGTGGCACTCTTGAAAGCAAGCCAACCAGCTACATATCAAGTGTTTAGTTCCACACGTAGTAATTGCCATGAACTATGGGGTTAAGCAAAAGGTTTACAGTGACATTGATCCAAGGATGAGAAACTACCTCGAGGGTGTAGGGAATAAATCTAAGGTAGACAGCAAGTCTAGACCAAGGAGGCACTGTATCAATTCAATCACGATGCGGTGGAAATCCACGCTGCCCCCTGCAGTGCTCAACTGGCATGGTGAAGGGCTGAAAGTATGGTGATAAGGAGGGAAGACATTAGGGCTTACGGAAGAACTCAATTTCATTGGAGGGTGACACAATGCTAGAACTTTTTACATCCTCTGAACCTTCATCATATTGAGACGCTGTAGTTTAAACACTCACCTATCAGTCCAAAACAAACAAATCAGATAAACGCACAGCTGCAAGCCATGCATTTGGGAATATATATATATGTGAACAGAAACAAAACCATTCGATTTATTGGCCTAGGAGAGGACAGGGGTGAGGAAGGGGAGTGGGTGGGAATGTTTAGAATGCTAGTTCCTGGGAGGTGTTGGGGGGGGCTTGTTATTCTGGCATACCGTTTATAAATATACCTTCGCCTCAAATACTGTTACTGCGATTTAAAATCCTGCTACCACTGCTCCTACTGTGAATACACCTTCTGTAGACTGTATAAGTTGTAATGATCAACCTGTGATTACAGTATGGTACAACTATATGAACCCTAAAATGTATGATTCGCTGTCGCGCCGGATTGTTAAGCATGAAAACCAATAAAGTATGTTTTTAAAAAAGGAGGCACTGTATCCAGTTTTTCCCTGGTTTAATCTGATCTAGCTGCATTTATTACTTAGACATCACATCAACAACAAATATTTACTCCATCATAGCAGACGCCCAAGGCATCTTCTGATTTTAGTAGTAGAAAACCCAGTAAAGGAGCACGTTTCTGAAATGTGTTGGTAGACCTCAACCACGACCATAGAAACCCTGAAATATAAAATAATGAATCGCGGGAAGCAAGATGGTGTAAGTTTCATGGCTGAATCCCCAAAATAAGGCTGTGACTTTTAGTGTTTGAAAGTGAACTTTACAGTTCTGGGTAGGCAACTCTGAGAATTACGAACAGGGTACATAAACACATGAATACCAATAGTGTAACTAAACGTACACACCAATACCCTTTTGGCTGCCGAGTGCACCCCGGAATAGTAGATAAAACCTTTTGAGAAGAGGGCAGAAAAGCCTTATACTTTTGCTTTCTTGAGCCCGAGGAAAACGTGTATTGATGAGATGTACAGGACAGAGCCATCAAGAGTCCAGAGTTCCATTAAAAAAAAACAGGCACAACATAGCCGAACAGATCTTGTCAAACTGCCCCTCAGTATTAGCCAACAAGAGACAGTAGTACCCTTGCTTTCTCAAATCAGGTGAACATGTACAGGGGACTTTTCAAAAAGCCATGGTTTAACACCCTACTTACACGGAGGAGTACTGGGAACCCAAGGCATGCATAGACAAAGCTGCAAAAAAACAGCCCACCACCCAAATCCCCCCCCCCCACCCCCATGTCCCTCCCGTCCACCCCCTCACCCCCCCTCTCCCCTCTTCCCGCTTGAGAAACAACCTAGAAAGCTTCCAGCGTGGTTAGAGCCCATCGCTAAACTTAATTAAAGGCCGGACGATAGGATCTCGTTTGCACTACACCATCCCTTCCGTCAACATGCTAATATAATTTTCGCGTCACAAAGCAGCAAGTTAAACACAGTGGGGCTGCTGTCAAGGTCTATTACTTTCTAATGTATTTACTGCCCAGTACTCACAGTAGGGGAGATCTCTGGGTGGTTAGGCACAGAAGGGGCTGACCAGCATGAAGGGCAAAGGAGAAATGGCCAATGTTTTACCCAACAGAGAAATCTATAGGTGACATGAGAACCGCGCATCCAATCCAAAACAGTGAATTCGGAAGCGTCCCTTGTACACGGAAATAACTGTCACCTCCTTGATGCAGAATAGACAGCAGACTTCTTTTATTTACACTTCAACTTACCAAGAAGTATTTTTCTGATAAAGAGATACTTTAACATGAGTCCTGTTCCGTTAGGGACATAAAAATGTCCCCCAAATAAGCTGAACCTACAAGGACACACAGATTGTGGAAGGGAGAAGTGTTCTCCATACGAGACGCATTATTGGTACAATGCATGACATGACCTTGCCCAACAGAAAGAATCAAGACCTTGACAGAGTAGGCCAGCTACACGATTAACAGTTTTACAACTTCTCTTAACACAGAAGTACCACCGTTTTACACAAAAAAGAAAGAAGCAAGAAGTATATACACATCCACCCGATATTAATTAATAATACAAATATTAGAGAACAGTACACAGAATCCATGTTTGGCATTTTTATGATAGATGCCATTACTACCCAGCTCGATACTACTCATGTTGTTGAAGTTAAAAGGTTGAAAGGATGTGTGCCCCAACAGAATTCATACTGCAGATCTGCTTCTCTGTGCTGGAGGCTCTCAACCCGGTGAATTTACTAACTGTCCTCACTAGCTCTTCACTCATCTGCACCTTCGTGGCTTTCCACTGTTGTATCTACGACGAGCACACACCCTTTCCCACTTCGTTAGATTCCTTTTCAAACAATTACTTACTGGCTCAAAGGAGTTTGTTTACAAGACTTTCTTCGAGTCTCGATCACACTGTGGTCCATTGGTGCATCACCACGGTGGACAGGAAAAAGCAACATTGGGAGATTCCCCAAACAAGTAGAGGATCATGTGGGACAAGAGCAGGGCATTTTTAGGGGGTCTCAAGGTGAGGCATGCAACCGACTGGCCCCCGGCAATCATGGCCAACCGGAGGCATCAGGTCAGTCCATCACTGTAGAGTTGGCAGATTAGCTTCCAGTGTCTGAGTGATGGATGCCTGCTGGCTCATACAGTATATGAAAAGCTGGAAAGGCGTAGTCCAAAGAGGGAGGCTTTCAGAATGCGTTCTTTTTTATTAAACTAATGAACCTGTAATAGTATGTACAAGTAATTCCGTTGATAACAATTGTTAATTAGGTTACGTCATGCCTTTACTACCACCAAATCCCACGTTAGCAAAATGGCCTTAAATTAATAGTTACTGTCAAATCAGGAAGTACTAGGAGAGAAATCCTTAATTGAGGCAGTGGACTCTACTTCTATCCACAGTTGTAAAATACTTTTCAAAATTCTCGTAATATTCGTGGATTTAACTGTGGCGTGTTAATAGCATCTTGATGAAGATGACCCAAGAAAAAAATCTCAGTTTTACAGATGTGACTACCGGAAATATGACAATATTCCCATCTCTGATGAGTTGTACAATGTTCTTGTGGACTTTGCAACCTGACCCCACGCAGTATTGCAGAGCATGCCACAGAGCCCACATGAAGGTGCATGCGGGATACAGCTCCTTCCATGGCTCCACCCCACATTCTCCCCCCTCGCCAGAGAACAAGAACATGTAGGTGGGCCTCCCTTTTGAATGACAATGGAAGTAACCAATCAGGTTCTCTCCTATCGAGTAATATATGAAGCCAATCACAGTGAAAACAGCAGCTTGTGGAAAGGCTATTGTTATTTATAATATTAATGTACTCTTGGGGATTTGTTAAAAAAGGGGTATCTTTCAATTAGAAAGAGGAACATACAATCACCTTTAACAACAAAGAAAGCTATCAATGCACCACATATAGGGAACTTTCAGGACAACAGATGCAACTAACCGTGGCCTAGGTGCCACTTTTTCGCAGAGATTTGAGGGAAAATAGAAAATTGTGGCATTTGCCTTTAGGACTCTGGTACGCTCTGAGGCGAATTATTCCACTGTGGCAAAAAAGGGCGCTGGCATGCTACTGGGCCATCAATTATTTTAAATTTGATCTTTGAGGTTTGCCCTTTGAGTGGAGGACAGATCACAAACATTTGCTACCTCTGTTGTCAAAGAAAGAAATAAAAAAAACACCCAGGATATCTAAATGGGTTTAGGACTCCAATGTTTCAATTTCAAGGTTGAATATGTACCGGGATCTGAAAACAGTGCAGTGGATTTTCTTTTGAAAGTTACCTTTCAGAAATACTGAAAAGACCAAAGATATTGAAGGAACTATTCTTGAAGTCACTATTCCAGCTATTCTTGAATCAGAGTGGGCAGATCAGATGGTAAGAGATCACACACTGAAGGCAGTAAGGTGTTGTATTGTGTGTGGTTGGCCCAATAAGTAAGCAACTGCTAGAGGAGTTACAGCCTTTTTGGAATGTTAGGGAAGAAATATCTCAGGAAAGGAGCGTTAAGGGAACAGATTGCAACTTTAGCACATGAGGGACAATTGGGGAGAAATGTCACTAAATTATTGGTTCCCCTACATGGATTATTTAGTGAAGGAAAAGGTTAAGTGTTGTCATTCATGTAGCCTGAGTGACATAGCCAAGATTATAACGAGGACTCCTTTGATTACCATTAAGGTTCCTACTGTCCAGTGGAGCAAATTGAGTTTGGATATTGTAGATCCTATTCATGGGCTTGGTATACAAGAAAAATATATTGTGGTCCTCGTAGATTACTACTCTCATTGGATTACAACAAAGTTCGTAAATATCGTCAATACCAAGACATTCTTAAATTTCTTGACAAGAAGAGTTTTCTTCTGAGGGGATTACAGCCACTTAGCTCACCGACAATGGGGTTCAATTTGTGTAGGAGGAGATGAAGAATTGTCTTCAAGACTTATCCATTACACACATTAGAACTCTTTCATAGTGCCCTAGGGCTAATGGAATGGTGTGTTATTAAGGGTCAACAGGAATCAATCCAGTTAGTCATAGCCTTTTCTAAACCCACAGAACAAACAGTAAGGAATATGCTGTGGCGTTGTCACACGACCCCTAATTCGGTTACTGGTTTAACTACGTTTGAGTAGTTGAGAGGAAGGAAAGCAGGTACGAAATTGTCTCCAAAAAGTAAATAAAGTTATTTCTGTTAACAGAGACTTGATGAAGGAGAAGTTGGAGAAACATCAATCCCGATACAAGGTTTGGTATGATAAGAAGTGGCGAGAGAGGAAAATGAATGGAAAAAAGGGCAATAGATTTTAACAAGAAAATGAAGCAACAGAAGCAATACATCTGATAAATTTCACAATTAGAGAACATCAAGGAAGTCAAAAACAATGTAGTTATTCTTGAAAGTGGAAGACTGTGGAGGTTGAATAGATTGACATCTTGTCTGAAAAACATGCTCCTCTCCAATGAATCTCCAGTGGTAGAGTAAAAGGTTTCTAATAGTGTCAATTCCAGTTTAACCCCTTGCGTGCGGGGCGTATTCCCCGCCTGTGCTGACTCCGCCTTGCGCGGGCGGAGTCATGACGGAACGGTTCCGTCATCAGCACAGCTCAACCGACGCTGATGACGGAACCGTTCTGTCATCAGCATGGAAGGGGTTAAGAGGTAAAAGACGGCACCACCATCCTTCTGGATGGCTTAAAGACTTTGAAGTGGCATAATGCTTTTTTGTCTTAGGTGGTTAGTATTTTTTAGACATTACAGCATTCTGCAACTTATCTTTTCTTTTTGAGAACAGTTTATCTTACTCTGAAATAGTGTAGAGTTAGTTGCACATGATAAAGTGTTAATGTTTCTTTGTTTTTACATTTGTTCATTTATTGTAGAAAGGGAAATTTGTATAATCTTAATGTACTCTAGATGCTAGGCCTCACCTGTCCCCCACTTCCTTCCTTATCTATACTGAGTGGTCTCTCCCATGAAACCCTTCGACAGAGCTGGTATTGAATGTTGGGTTCCTGTCAAACGATGGGACTCAGCTGAACTGCAGGTCTGGAGACGTCTACTTCGCGAATACTTAAAGTACTTAACTACGCTGATTCATCTAATCTATTCAGGTATGTACCAAAGTTTGTTTAAAAAAATCAACTTTGTGGCGAGTAACTGCGAGGCTTATTACTCCATTTAAAAAACTGCTGCCCTCGTGAGAATGTATGACAACTTTCCCTTTTTTAATTCCAACTTGTGGTCTAACGAAAATGCTTTCTCTGTGTAATTACTTCGTTCTCTATTTCATTTCGATCCGGAATTTTTGTAGTTTGTAGTTACTGACACGTAAGAGCGAGGGCCTTCCTATCGTGTTTCACGCTTTGGCCTCATGACTTAATAAAAGAACTTAGCCTTTAGCCTCATTCCTCTATATGGTCTCAAAAATCCTTCATGACTTGCAAACTCCATATAATGTACGAGAAAGGCTACTTTATCTTTATCCAATACATAATGCATGAAAATTTGTAATCCCTGTATAAATGACAGTCTCAATTTTTTTTTCTTATATATAATCGGCGACTAATGACGCACCCAGTCACCGCTTATGAAAAAAGACGTCAGAACTTGACTTTTATAAGTTATTACAGTCCACTTCTGATGTCACAATGCCTGCTGCCAAAGCCAGCAGCCGAGAGGGAAAGCAGGTCAGGTCACAGAGCATAACTGAAGCAGCTGTTTAAAGCAGCAAAAATGGAAAGTTGCTCTTCTTTCTTCTGCTTTATTTTAATAACTTACTTTGACAAGCTGTTAGAAATGGGGTTCCTAGTTGGCAAAGGTATGCACCCTGTCGAAGTAGGGACCCACACTCTAGTCAGGGTTAGTGTACACACAAAGCTTGACGTGCTCGCCCTCTGGTAGATTGGCACAGAGTAGTTGGGCTAATTTAAAGAGGCAATGTGTAAAGTATTTGTACCGACACACACAGTAACAGTGAAAACTCCACACCAGTTTAGAAAAATAGTCAATATTTATTGGAGTAACACAAAACCAAAATGACAAAAATCCAACACACAAAGATTTTCAAAGATTATATCAAAATGTTGTGCTTAGAAGTCTATAGCTCCAACTGGGGCTATCTATCTGGTCGCACTTGACTGTGACAAATCAAAAAGTTCAGACAAACCTCAATGGCGCACAGGCCAGATGCAGAGGTTATGCAGACCCACTTACAGTACCTTGGATGCGTCGGAAATCAAAGACGATGCGCGGGGCAGAGGAGGTGAGGAGTCTGAGATGCACGTGATGCAACATTTTCTGAAGGCCGTTAAAGGACGTTGAAGCTTTGCCACTCTGAGACAATGCATTGTGCAGAGGAGGAGATGAGTTTGTTGCGGGTGTAAGGCCTCGGTACCTAAAGGGTATGCGAGATCAGGGATGCGTCGTTGTCAAGACTTTGGTGCTATGATTCCTCAGCGTACAAGTTGAACTGCTGGGCTGCAGCCATGCAGGGCTGTGGAAGCGCCAGAGTTGGGTTGGTGCATTACAGGCATTGGTGGTGCAGTGTCTGAGATTCACACACGGGGCGGTTATGCGGGGCGCTGTGTTGAAAATCAATGTTGTTGCGCCGCACACTCGGCAAGCAGTATCTACAGCTTTGGTGCAGGCAATGGCAATGCGTCGGTTTCGCAGGGATGTGCGGGTTCCGAAATGACTCTTTGGGTCGATGAGTCAATTACTTGGCTGCAGCACCACATTCACCTCCAAGGGTCCAGGACTGGATTTGGCACCACTTGGCAGGTCAGGACTCTCAGCAGAGGTGTCCATTTGCTGGTAGCAAGATGTAGGCAAAGTCTTTGATGTCCCTGAGACTTCAGCAACAAGAGGCAAGCTCAGTTAAGCCCTTGGAGAACCATAGAAAGCAGGATGTAGAGAGCAAAGTACAATCTTCTTGCTCCCAGGTAAGATGCAGCAGGCAAACACAGCATAGCAAGCAGCAAAGTGGCTGTCCCTTCTGGAAGCACAACATCTCTTCTTCCTGGCAGAATATCTCCAGTCCAGAAGTGTTCTGAGCATATGATGCTAGAAATCCAGTAATTAAACTCATTCTAGCCTTTGAAGAAGGGATACTTCAAATAAAGGCCTTTGTAGTGCACACGACTACACCCATCCTTACCCTGGCTCCAGACACACTACCTACCGCTCTTTGTGTGGGGATAGGCACAGTTCTATTCAGGTGCAAGTGTCAACTTCTCCCACCACTCCAGCTCAGGAAGACCCATCCGCTAGGTGATGGGCCATCAGACTATGCAGGGCACACCTCAGCTCCCTTTGTGCGCAACTGTCTAGAGTGAAATCACAAAACCCAGCTGTCATCCAACCCAGACATGTATTCAAGAGACAGGCAGAGGCACCAAATGGTTAACCACATGACTGCTAAGGCAATTCCCCTCCTGTGCTGGTAGTTCCTATATCCCATGGATCATGACGAGCTCAGCTCGTCATGAGCACACGACTAGTGTACTGCATGACGAGCTGAGCTCATCATGAGCAGCGAAGGGGTTAAAGTAAGAAAATGCCATCTGTGGCATTTTCAGACCTACAATTTAAAAACCAACTTATCTAATAGATGTGTTTTTCAAATTGTGAGTACAGTGACACCAAACTCCAATTTTCTATTAGCTCCTAATTGGAAGCTGCACTTGTAAAGTGTTACAAGGCAACTCAGATGGTAACCAATAGGAGAGATAGGCCTTGCTGTAGTGAAAAAACGAAGTTAGCAGTTTTTCACTACCAAAGCATGTAAAACTCAAAAGCACATGTCCTACCTTTCAAATATACTACACCTTGCACAAGGGGCTGCCTCAGGACTAACCTAGGGGTGCCTTACATGTAATAAAATGGAAGCTTTCAGCCTGTTGACATGGCAGTTTACAACTGCACAAACAGGCTCTTAAGTGGCAGGCCTGAGACAGGTTTGAAGGGCTACTCATGTGGGTGGCACAATCAGTGCTGCAAGCCCACTAGTACCATTTGATTTATAGGCCCTGGGCACATATAGTGCACTGTACTAGGGACTTAGTAGTAAATAAAATATGCCAATCAAGGTGAAACCAAATTCCATTACATTTTAGATACAGAGCACATGCACTTTAGCATTGGTCAGCAGTGGTAAAGTGCCTAAAGTCCTAAAACCAACAAAACAAAGTTTAGCACACAGTCAAAAACAGGAGGTCAGAAGCAAAAGACAGAAGAAACTATGCCAAAAGATGGCAGGTCTAACACAAGCATACATGTTTATTTTTTGCGCTCCTTAGAGAAAAGCTAGAATCATTCTGCATGTTTCTACACATTCCGAGCTACTGTGGCTTTTTTTATGTTTAAAATGACTTGTACTAAACTGTTCCTAATATCTGTTTGCAACTAATATCTAACAGGTTTCTGATGTGTTTAATTTTGCACTTGATGTTTTATATTTATTCTTCAGGTTTGCACGCATGCTCGCTCTTTCATATGAAGGTTTTAAGTGGTTTGTGAGAAGGGTGATGGCGTGCCCATGTATTAAATGAGATAAAGTACCCCATGGCGTTCATGATAGACAGTGCCATAACTGGTATGGTTATGGCACTCCTCGGTGGCTTGCAATAATCTTATAATCTACAGCAGGAGATACTTTTCCCTTACTTAAAATTGCCCTGTTACTGTCAAGGCCACTAAACCCTGAAGTTTTTGTGATTTGTGCAGCACTAGAACACTGATAGTGCATGGACAAACCATCCACCTTCTACACACATACCAACTTTCCATTATCCCAAGTCATGTTAATAGGCACGCTCTCAGGTCCAAGCAGTTTGAAGGTAGCGAGGGACATCCGAGGCTGCAGTGGCGACAGTGATGACAACACCGCTCAAACAACCAAAGAAGGAATGAGAAGCCTCGTAAAAAACAAAATTGCCCATTCATCGACATTTTCATGAGAAAACTACAAATCTCTAATTCCAGAGGAAGCTAAACCTCGTCAAACAAGTGCTCCTCAAAGTGCCCGTACACTTGCGCTCCAGACTCTTTGCTGCCCAATCCCCTCCATTACTAGACAAGTGGGGCACTTTAAAAGCTTCAATCCTGAGGCACAATTGCCATTTTCAGAGCCACAGCTCACAGTCCTAGTCTTTGATCACATTTGTGGTCATGTAAAGCTCTTAGAGGAAACAATACCTAAACCCGCCAAGTCTTTGGACTTACCAGTTGGAGAATAAAAGCCTGACAATGTACAGTAGATAAAACAGTTATAGTTTCCTTTTATCAAGTTAATGAGTGGCTTTGAAGTCTTATTTGTACAGTAATTTATTCCTAGAAGCTTTAGGTTCCACATATAAAGACGTACATTAGCCAAACTCGCTTCACTATCTCCACAGTGGTTCCTCAAATCCTTTGTGGGGTCCCTGCTCTGCGCCTCTTATACCCTTTAATCCCAAATTAAAAGAACTTAATTTACAATTTAAATAAATAGTGCTCCCATTTTGAGAAGGAAGGAAAACCACAAAGTGAGCAGGATTCTAGAGTCTATGGAATCAGCCACAACTTTATAACAGAGACTCATCCATGGGCAAGTGGGCTCAGCAAGACAATGGGAACTGCTTTGATCGACTGGAACACAGTAGCCAACTCATACAAGTTTAGTGAACAAAAAAGAAAAAATCAGGTTTATGCAAATGTTTCAGTAGATTTTTAAAGATACTGATCGTTCCTCCCACCAAACCACACAATCCCTGGGAGAATAGAAGGATAAAATGAGGGCTGGGCTACGTGGGTGAGCAAAACATGGGAGCAGTGAGGCTTCAAGTCTCAATTTGTTGATTTACAATGTCAACGCCAGCAGAGTCATTTGCCCAGGAAGATGCATCAAGAAAATAGTAGCTTCAAACATGGAGTCCTGAGACACTTTGCCAAAAACACAAAACTGTAAGACAAAAAAATAGAGGTTGCCACCTTTTATTAGGTTAAGGATTGTAAAATAAGGTAGTGCAATGCCCATACGTTCACGGTACGAAAACGGACTTCATCATAAAGTCCAGTCATAATTCCATACTTATATATATATATGAAAGATTCCAAATTTGGCAGACAGGACTGTATTCTATTCAGAAAGAATTACCCCCTCTCTTTTCATATTATCCAGGCCACTTGCGGGGGCATTCAAAGGCCAGTGCGGCCAATGAAGGCCTTGGATGGCTGCCTTAGGGGTGGTGGATAGAGGGGCAAGCTGGCCTCTGTGACCCTATTGTCTCTGTGTGCAGCGGCAAGACAAAGGGGGAGGGGGCAATATCTCATGGATGTCAGCCTCGACTCCTATACACGTTGAGCAAACACCCTCTAACTCCATTTATAGCACCCCGCCTGCGCTGCTCCAGCAAGGGGTATCTGAACCAGGCAAAACAAGTAAACTGCAGGGAAAATAAACAGTGGCTGCAGACAGTTCATGAGATTTAACCTGGCCGTAAAATCTCACTACACCCCTGCCCCGGCTTTGCAGGCAAAAGGCCCGAATGTAGCCTCAAAGAAAAAAGGAGGCTGAAAGGACGCGGCAGTGATATTTGTAGCATTCGACAGAAGTAACATGCATTCGCTATCTCCCGTTGAAATGTTCGCTTTCTACCCCAATGTCCGCAGCTTCCTGCACTGCATGGTAGGAGGGCCTTCCACCTGCAGGCACGGCAGTCTCAGGGACGGGCACTGATGAAGAGGAGCGAGGCTGGAGATGGACTAATGAGAGCGGGTTCTGGCCATCTGCCCCGGAACCGTCACCTTTGCCCTGACAGAGCCCTCGCTAACAAAACCAAAGGGTGGGCTTTCTCCACAACCTGATAGGCAGAGGGGGCCTTCCAGCCTCCACCATCCTGACAATCAATCACAGCTGGTCCAGTGGGTTTGTAAGGCACCAACTGCTGTGCAGCACATGACGAGGCTCTGCTTCCACACCATCACACACGCAGAAAGAACCCTCTGCAAGCAACTCATTGTATAACCACTTAAAATAACTATCGATTACTGATAATTCTGCTCCATCGTGATCGCTTCGGGGTCTGTTGTGATCTAAAAACCAGCACTGCCTCCAACCCGGAAGAGGCGACTAAAAGCTGAATAGTTTTATGTCCTATGTGATCTCTGTAAGTTATATGAATCCTCCGTGAAATCACTTTGCATATGACAGCTATGAAAATCCGCCGCGGTGTTCATACACATGTGTCCTCTCCTTTAAAACTTGATGGGAATGAGGGCACTTAACAGTTTTGTTTTTTTTAGCTGTCACCAACTGGATGGAACCTTCTTGCTGGACCAGACTAAAGAACACAGAGAGCCACAACGAAGCCACGTGACAATCTAACAAACACTGTGTTTGCAGGGATAACAGATCGGCTGAATTATAGCAAAATAAGCCCATCAAGAACGGAGGGATGCTGTACAGAGAGACATACATGCACTTAGACCAACAATGTGGCCCTCTTTAAATCGAAGGCTACTACATAGGTCACATGGTACCATTAAAAAAACATTTTAAACTATGCAATACCAGCAGAACACCATCGTGTGATATTGTATCTAACAATGCATGCTTTATTGTAGGGTCATAATGTATATGGAAATGGGTGGACTTGTGACAACAATGTGTCCTTCTTTAAATCGGAGATTGTAAAGTTTTAAAAACATCTGTAAAAACTATGCAATACCTACGCAAGATTCCGTGCAACGTGTTTCCAAATAAATAAGTGTTTTCTTTCTTTAGTCTAACTGGGCCTTAAAAAGCCTGGTCGTTTAGAAACTACGGTGCTGGCAATCATTTCCCTAACCCGATTCTGGTGTTTTGCTAATCACAAAATTAACAACTTACACTATTGATCTGCATTGTCATTCTTGCATAGTGTTTACTAACATTGCCTTGCCGGTTTGTAAATACCCCCAGTTTTGCCACATATAGTAACTGAGACGCATTCAAAGTAAAAATTTGCCAGGATCACAAGGCGAGGTGAAGTGGATATGCATTACTTGCATGTTGCTAGATACAGAGGTGCAGCTTTGTATTCTGACTCCTTCAGATGCAAGTAATTTGCAATTCGTTTACTACGAATATTATTGTGTTTTGTGGATTCTTGGTAGATCCAATGATTCCTTCCACAGTTTCATACTGTAGTTTAGTTCCTATATTCCCAATAGGCTCTGCACATTGGAATAGTATCTCCTATAGATATGACGTAGGACTTAGGTCAGTAGGTCTCTATCGAATATACTAAACTTAATTGTGAGTGCCAGCTAGCTCAGAGGTCACTAGAAACTTTCTCGAATTCACAAGAAGGGATTCGTTTCTGACAACCACATAAACATGACAACTTTGTTTCTCTAGTACTGGAATAACTATCTTCAGAGTCGTGGAAACAATAGATAAGTATTTCACTCAATCAATAGTGCATGCTTCGTTTCTACAGAGTTTGCAGAGAAATAGTGAGACAGGCGTTTTCAATAAAAGGTTTATTGAACAGTCTTCTTTCTCATGCAAGAGAGGTGAACTGCTACAATCATTAGACAGAATGCAAAGTATAATGCGTACAGCGAGAATAGTATTATAAAATAATACTGTAATAGCATTGCATGGTTTCTAAGCCATATAAAAATACACACATAAACAACACAGGCTAAAATACTCAACTGATGCTTCTAAAATATGCCTACCCCAATGTACCTAACTTAGGTCTAGTACGAGGGAAGAAGTAATTATGGTCTTTAGCATAGGTTTAGTTTTTGCCAAGAATCTACCAAAGGTTTCTCTAGGTTCTAATCAGCTCCATACCTTAGAATGAAGAAGGTCTGGTATGTCTGTCTCGGGACTCGATTTCCCAACACCCTGCATGGGGAGTCAGAAACACTGGAGCTGGATTTCTCAGCAGAGGAGGTAAGCTTCCTGATCAGTGTGTCAGCTGGAGAGTTGGCTTCCTTCAGCACTTGCGGGCAAGTAGGTCGTCGAACTGCTCCGAACCACCGTGCTTTGCTATAGCAAGTGAAGGTATATTTATACCTTGAAGGTGTTTAAGAATGCCAAGTTTTACGTAAAGTCGGGCATAAGAACGTCATGAATGAACCCATAAGGAATAGATGTTCATTGTAAAACGTACTGAATTCTTGGAGGAATCAATATTCAAGCAAGGGGAAGTCCCTAACGGCCTAAACTGGTTTTCCAAGAAATCGTTGTGACGTTTGGTAAACGGATGGAAATGAGTTTATCTAGCAAGTTGTGAGTAACCTTTTTCAACAAAGATCGTCTTTCCCAATTTACATATGTAGGGAATTGAGAAAACATCATACAAAATTGCTTTGCTATCTAGTAACAGAAACTCACTAATCTGTCCACCAAGACATGTTACCAATGAGTCCTTGGTGCTCTTGCTGTGATCCCTCTTTCCAGCTGTAGCCGTAAAATATTATGGTTTGGCTGGTTAAAGGAGAGACAGTGATGGTGCTAGCTAATGCTTCTAGTTTGTCTTTTGCTGAGAAAAGGGGGCGATGCAATGAAGTAGACTGTGCAAGTGAATATATAGGTTTACTAGGCATGCTTTACATCCTGGTATTACAACGTGGTTGTAGCAACGACCGCGTTGTTACAACGCAAACCATTACATCGCAAGTCATTTCAACGACTTGCTGTAGGGTGTGCGCTGGACTCAGGATTAGTATAATTTACTATTCCTACTTCAATTTCTGCAACAGCAGGGAAGGTGTTTGATTATAAATCCAACACCTTCTGCCCCCTACAGCAAGTCATTGTAACGACTTGTGATGTAATGATTCACGTTGTAACAACGCGGTCATTGTAATGACCGCGTTGTAATAGCATGCGATGTAAAGCATGCGATCTGAAGGCTGTTTCCCATGCCAGTAGTTGACCACAATATCCCACATTGCTCTAAAGTACGTCATGTAGGGTTTTGACCTGGTGATTGAGCAGCCAAGATCAGATGAAGAAGTTGTCACTGTGGAGACTTGTGATGCATTTAGCGATGAGAAACAGTAGTTCTGCACTCAATCCCTTTAATTTCAAAAAGTTCAAGGCAATAAGTGTTTTAAAAAATAGGCAGGCACATTCCAAGGCTACGGACATTCAGCAACTGTCTCTAATGGTAGGTGGAAGTAGATATTTGAAATTACAGATGAGTCCGAACGATCATAGAGGGAGACCAGCAATGATCTAAAAGAAAAGGATTCAGTTGCTTAAATAGTCAGAGCCGGAGGAGAGGATGAGTCTTCTGCTGCTCTGGAAAAACTGCAAAGAAGGATCAGTGCCTGACTGGCCATTGTGAGGTGAAGCCTAGGAGGGTTGCTTCAGAGTAAGATAGACTGACATGACAAAACCATGCCTCTACACTAGTAGTGACCTACTGGTTTGAACTAGTTTAAAAACATTTGCTAGGATTGATTTTGGTTTCCAGTACGACCCTGGATTTCCTGGCCAAGCGGAAAGCCGTATTCAAAATCTAGCAGTAGGAAAAGGAAAGCTTTGCTTTGCCCTAACTGACTCTTTAGAAGTAAGAGGGCCTTTTCTGACAGTCTGTCAGAGCATCCAGGAGCACTGAAGAATAACCTTGCCCCCTTCTGCAAAAGTATAAGCCTGGAGCGCAACTGATCATCATGGGCTATACAACAGTCCTAATCAAGAGCTATCTAGTACCACATTCACTATGCACACGGCACTGGAGGAAGGAACTTGGAGGGCTGGCTGCAGGGAACTGAGGCCCAGATTACGATATTGAGCGGTCGAATGACTGACTGCTACTGCGGGGGTCAGGAGACCGCCCAACATTATTATTATTATTTATTATTATTATATTATTATTATTATTATATTTAAGCTTATAAAGCGCGCAGCTACCCGGAGGTTTCCCGGCGCTAGAGACCAAAAGTGAGGGGAAGACAGTTTGATGGCTAAGTGGCATTATTGGTTGAATAACCAGGTATTGACTTCTCTACGAAATTTAAGATAACAGGGTTCCGTACGAAGAGATAAAGGAAGAGAGTTCCAGAGGGATGGGGCCAGGACGGAGAAGGAGCGACCGCCCATCCTGGCTCTCTTGACTCTAGGAACTTGGAACCTATGCTGATTAGAGGATCGAAGGGTACGGGCCGGACGATCCGACAGTCCATGAACGATGAGACCGCAAAGTGTATCTCTACACTGTGGCTTTTTGCTAACGTTTAGGAGAAGGGCTGCAGCACAAGCCATCGTTTAAAGGAGCACTTCCTGCACCTCCATGCACCTTAGTTTTACAATCAAACCTTTTCTAAAACCTTTCCTACGGTAGAAGATGGTCATTGAGATATGAAAAAAAGAAGAACCACATATCAAAGTATATTAACGCTTTGATCTTTGATTTAAAATGCATGTCGCGCTCCAATGTGCAGCTAAGTTTTCCCGCTATCCGTCAGACAGACATTGCACAAGATTAAGCGAGTGTACTACTAGATTTTAAGACTAACTTTATAAATTCTTCCTAAACTACAACTCTGTTATTTAAAGAAAGCAGAACATATAAGCTTGAAGTTTATGTACAACAAAACACAAGTATAACAAAAGAATTCATAATTATGTGGTGCATTTGGAGTACAAGGAGTTTGTATGATGGAAAATTATCGTTTCAGGTCTGGCCACTGAAACAAGTTTCAGCAAACTCGCCGGGCTATTGTTTTTAAAAAGAATACATACATAATATACATACATAGGGAGTCTTTTGGTCAACGGGCTTTATATCCTTATCTGTTTAATTGTCAATCACATTTTGCTTCTAACCACCAAAGCATACAGCGTGGGGCAACCGGCCAGCCAACTTTACTCACTAGGTCCCCTCACTTAGGGTCCCTGTACAAAGACGGTGCAAACCCTTCTAAAAATAGTTCCTTCGCTTTAGTACCAAAGCTGGTGCAAAGTGTACTTTTTAATTTTATTTATTTATTACAAACTTTAAATGCTGGCTTTTTATTCTCCCTGCCTGCAAGGAAATTGATTTTCTGTCTCTTTTATAATGATGCAGTTTTAAAGTGTCATTGTAAAATCTTACCTGCCTGTGATTTGGGTGCTTGTTTGGGTGGTGATTTATTCGTTTCCCCTTCACAAATAATAACAAAATGCATGGCACAACTGAAAAGGTTGTCGTTTTAAATATCTAACTAGTAAACAAGCCATATCAATGGATTGTAATAAATGTGATATTATTATTACAAGTATATGACGGCCTATATATAGTTTTTTGAGGCATGTGTTTGTAAAAATAAAATAATAATTTACCCTCGCACCAATTTACCAAGGCCATGCTTGGCTGTTGCTGGTCTACGTGCGTTTTACTTCGCTATTCAGTAGAGTCTGCTGGGGCTCAGAGCATGCAGCTCTGCAATAAAAGTCAAGATAGAAGCTTTTGAAGTCGGTGATATATTGCTGCAATTTAGAGACAGGCAAAGGCACTAGGGCTCAGATCTCACAGAGGGGCGGGAAGCGCCTTCTAAAGGAGGACTGCAGGCGTCTGTGAGAATGTTGCACCATTCCTGTCACATTGATTTCTTTTTCTCAACCCTGACTTAAGGAGCGGGGCACCTTTTCCTGAATGTGCCGTGCTTAATTAGTGAGCGCATACCTCCGAGTCAGCAATGGGCCATCGCCGCAGCCCTCGCCTCCACATACTCTACCCCTCAACTCCTTTTGCGTGATTCACAACTTCCTGTGACAGCGCTGCCCGGCCAGCCTCCTGGGTGGACGTTTATGAGAAATATTTCAGTAGCTACGTATTCTTGGGTCGTTTTATGAGCTCTACTTAATTGGCTAGAAACACACCAACTTGAGCATCACACGGCACAGACTGCAACCACTGGAAACGTAGTCGCACAGCGCACACATGGCCTCAAATGATGCGTGAAGCGCCATCTTGGCGTTTGCAGAGGTACTGCATAGCAAGCAAAGCCAAAGGCGGGAAACCTGTAAAACCCTCTTCTTCAGAGACAAATGGCCTGCACAAACACATGGAGATATCCATCGAGGACAGTGGTTTTGGACAGATGGTGGGCCAAAGTGTGGAGGAATGTGGATACTTTAAGAAGGGGTAGATATTCGAAAGTCTGATAACACTGGCCCTAGACAAACACGGCGCATGCCCAGCTATGAACCAAAGGAGCCTACACTGCAAAACAAAGCAAAGAGTGGTCTCAATCACACAAGCCTATCAGAATCCGTGGCCTGTCTGGAAAATCCACATTTCCCTGTAGACCAGGCAGCCTCGGGTTAGCCCTCATTTTACGGCAACAAGCTAGAATTCCTTTAACGAAACGGATCTGAAGATTCCGGAGGTAGATATGTTGCTTGGGCGAGCATGAAAGCAGAATGTCTACTCACTTAACAGAAAGAGCTGCCCATCTATTCTGTGGTACGATAAGATTTTATCTTGGCCCATTTTAAAGCATCCCAAATGGCATTTTCCCTTTTCCGCCTTCCTATCATCATAAGCAGCAGTGACTGGCAACAGAAATGTACAATACATACTAATGGAATTATCAGACGGTAGTTCCTAGATCTCCCCCCAGCAGAGACCTACACAAAAGGGGTGGCATTCAAACAAGGCACTATTAGCTGGCTGCTTTAAAGCCATGCTACTTGTGTGGCTGGCTGAGGCATGGGGCAGCAGGGCACACTGCCCCGCACCATGCCAGAGGAGCTTTCCCTTCAGTAGTTTGCCAAGTGATTACCTTGTAGTGTTGATGCCTAATCCTACAGATGCCTTTCTCAAGGCGTCTTACAATTCCATGCAGAATTAGTTCTGCTTAGCAGCTTAAACAGTTGCATGTAGACTATTCCAAGTAATCTGCAGTCCACAGCATTAGAAGAAACCATCGGCTGAACGTGAAAGTTGGCAGGGGTCCTGGCTTCTATGGTGGCCACGCTTTAAGCAGTTGTATTAATTTCATAGAAGGATGACAAGGGATTTGAAATTGCTTACATTTCCGTGCGAATCACTCAAATACATGGGAATATGCACTTTTCTTAATAACAAGTTCTCGTTTCTTAAAGTTATTGGATCACCACGCATGTAATACTTTTAAAATTAAAACATGTTTAGCTATCTGCTACACGGTCGAGTTGGGGACATGATCTGCACATCAATAGGGTCTGCTGCCACCAACTTTTGCCTTAAACAATCTCTTTGAAGTTAAATTTAGCACCAAGAAATACTGGGTATATTCCTTACTTCATACAATAAGCCACAGCAGAAGATTAAGACATTTCGACCCATTGCTTAAAAAGGCTATGCTTGTTGTGAACGCCTACGGGACAATTTAAGAGGAAAGCTCTGAACCAGACAACGGATAACGATGCTCCAGGCATTCACAAATATTTTCCCAGGGGCTAAAAATGAACGTCTGTGATGTGCCAGAGGGCCGCACTGATGCCAGCAGGGTGGGAGTGGGGCTTTTTGGGGGGTAGGAGAGGCTATAAGGTGGACATAGGAAAAGAGAAGCATGAACATGATATGGATTGAGAAATGGAGATATTTTGAGGGCTTTACTCCATACAGCCCTCTAAATTAAGCCTCTAGAAGAATTAGATTTGACAATACTCTGTTAGGCTATATCTGAATCACCATCCCTCTACTGCAACTTGGATTAAGCCTTTTCCGCTTACTATCGCTACCTTGTTAACGTCAAATGTAAAAATAATAAGTAACTTTCAATACTGAATTGGAATGAAAAACCAAAAACATGAGAGCAATCCCGACTTCCCCACTTTATACGAAATTTGGGTGATCCTAGGAAATTATTTTATTTCACTTTACCTCCACTTTCTACATTGCCACGTACAAGAGCAACTTGAAATACATTAATTAATTATGTGCCATATATAAAACTCTCTTGTGCTTGATGTAATAACTGTAATGTTGTCCGTGTGTAATAAGAACCCAGGCCACCCTGAGGGGTAGGTCCACATGCCAACTGACTGGCCTCTTAGTTCACAATTGGCATTGCTGTCAGGGTGGAAGGAGGCATGAATGTTTGCACGTTCATTTTTGAGAACTCTCACTTTTAAAAAACATTTCTCAATGCAGTGATAGAATCTGATGTACTGAAAGCCTCTGCATTTTAATGAAATGCAGTCTTTTGAATTCTGAAGCGACTTTCCCATATTTTTATACATTGGTTGCAAGATGTCTTTTAAAATAAATAATGATTCAAAATTAAATAGTGCAGCACACCTAATTTGTTTTAAATTTGTTTTTTTTACTTTAGTTAGCGTTTAAATATATGCTCTCCCGTTTATTTAACAACCTTCTGAATGTTAGTGCTACCTCGAGTAAACAGCCCTCCAGTACAGTTGTTCGCCAGGGGACCGCTTCTGAAAGTCAGAAGGGCCGCAAGAGGCCCCTGGACTGTGCTTTGAGTATCACTGCTCCAGGCCCTTGTAGTCTGACCAATCCACTGATAGCATTAAACAAAGCATACTGCATAATGTTCAACAGGGCCCAGATAAGCCTTATTGAAAGCTCTCATATAGTTCAGAAAGCAGTTGGTATTAAGATATTGGATATTATAGTGCAACTTAATCCACTAGTCACTATGAGACAGCACCCAAGCAACTTCAACATATTGAACAGAATAGAATGTTCCACGCACATTTCTTCACTACTTATCACCAACGCACCAGCAGCACAAGCCACTCTGTATGCCTCCAACTCAACGGTCACACTAGGGCGAAACAAATCACCCACATGCATTACACATCTAAAGCTCAATCAGAACACTGCCCAAATTTTCCATACAGCTATGACGTGCCACAGAGCCAGCAATATAGCATTTAATCTATTTAAACTGCATGCAACTGGAAAACTTCAGATCTAGGAGTTACGTAACCAATCAGTAAAGCCTCCAGCCTAACAGCCTGGTCACCAAAATCACCCACGTACAGCTCAATGAGTAACCTGGACAAAGTGTATGGCATTTTATTGTGAAAAATCGAATTGACGAATCTGCAAAGAAAATATCAGAACCATGTGGATAGCCAACCGTGCAAGTGGCCACTGACTGCCTGTGCAATACACAAATACTAGCAACAAAACACAACATTACATGTTTCCAGATGTATGGTGGCTTTTCCAGATGTATGGAGGCTTTTCATCTATGACTTGGTCTGGTCCAGGCTCCCTTCAATGAATGCATCAGTGTTTTGATAACAGTCTTCCATTGTAAAATAACTATTCGATAATGGAGTAGTACTTTTACTTTGAGTGCTATGAAAGTGCAAGGCTGGAATGGAAGGCACTTCACTTACCAACTACCTGTATATAAGGGCATTATTTTACATTGCGTTTGCAAAATTCAGTACTAAGACAGATGGCCTCCGCAGGTGAGAGTGTGTGCACCTCCACCTTCTGACTGTAACGCATTCAAGAGTCCCTGTACATTTTGCAGCAAAGGAGTTTTGGAATGTGTAGAACTTGTCAAATGTGTCCTTTTAACTCTTTACACTATCAAATACTTGCCCTGTGCAGTGACTTTTTAGGGAATGGCAAAGTGGGAAGTACCCATCAATATCATCTTCCAAGGGCACCGAATAAACTAAGTGATTTTTCTCCCTATATCGCCTTTATTTCTGAATCTTAACTTAATTCCTTCTCTCTGCCTAGCTCTACCTCAGACTCTATCCAATGTCGTCTGAAGGGTATTTGGCCCCGGCCAAGATATATTTCAGTTGCCTTTGTGTGATCCCGCTTCTGAAAAAAATATTTTATATTTCAATACTTTTTGGCATCACGAGGGCTTGAATTAGCAGAATGAGGGTTATAAAAATGTAAAGTTGTTCAGAACAGAGAGCTGTAACATAGGTCTTGCCCAGTTCCCCAACATTCTTAAGATGACACTGTCCCCCCTGCTCCAGTAGATTTCTCGGTGCCCTCATTATCTCGCTCTGTTTATAGGGTGGCATTTAAAAACTGCTCGGTGGAATCGCTGCCAATGAACTGGGCTCAGTTGAGGGAGGCCTGCGTTTGAAAAGGAAATCTGCAAGCTGGGGTCAGCCTGAGCCCACCTCGGATGACAGGGCCGCCTGCGGCTGCGGGATCAATCGGCCATGTTAACACACCAAGGCCAGGCGGCTTAAGCTGGCATCGGCCATCTGTGAAATACCACTGGGTGGGGGAGCTGAGCGCAAACACAGACCCTGCCCGGGGGAGGCACCGAGCATTCCACCAGGCCCTCGGTGCAGGCGGCTCACTGCTGGCACGCCGCTGCCCCAAATGCTTGTTTACACGCCTCCTGCCAAAAGGGAATAGAGCCGTTTTCTAGATTTACACACACACTGTAAATATATTAGGCCGCAGCGGCACCAGGCTGGTTGGCAAAGAGCAGCTGGATAAAGCATTCTTCCGTGGTACTGTAACTGTAGTTATAAAGCACAGGAACGACAAATTGTGGCCTTTTTTTTTGGGATCGGCGTCCATGTGCTTCTCGACACTCAAGGCGAGATTATAAAGTAATACTGGACGAACACTTCTTGATCAATAGGAATACATTACAATTTTACGGTTGTGGTCCAGCCAGAGTTTAGGATGTGATGGTTTAGGCAATACATACAAAAAACAGATCATATTTTTGGGTGCAGCGGGAGGCACGGTGTAATTGAAAGCATAGGACATGAGACCCGGAGTAACAAATATCACAAGGAATAGGGAATGTTTGAAATCCAATTTTTCAGGGTAGATCTGTTATGGAACTCTCTCTACAAAGAATACTTCATGACAGCATTTTAATTAATGAGACTATTTTTATGTTGCAATAATGAAACAAGTATTGGCAAAGTCAATAGGACCTGCCTTTCAACGGCATTAGCTGACCTTTTGGCTTTGCAAATTTTTTTTTGCTGCTGGTGTTCTGCATTGGCCAACTGAAAAACAAAATACTTGTTTGCCAAAGCGGAACAGCATCATCAAAAAAAACAAACATAGAGCAGTATAATGAATGGGGAGAGGATGTGGCCTAACGACTAGGGTGGTCGATCTCAAATCTGAGGAACCGGGTTTGAGTCTCAGTAATGACGCTCAACATCCTGCGATTCTGGGCAAATCACTTAATCGCCCGTGCCTAAAAAGTGAATGTGTCCATGTGTAACGCAACTGGTGCTCATGAAAAGTGCTCTGATACCTTCGAGTCAAGTTCGTGCTATATATAAAACTGCGGGGGGGGGGGGGAATGATGTACAAGCACGCATGCGTCCTCACAAGTGTGCGTATGCGTCATAGCATGGCAGCCACACCCACATTTTAAAAACTTTATTTGACTTCTAATGTGGAGTGATAAAGAATTTTTTTTTTCAAAAAGCTATTCAAATTAAGGGATCGACCCAGCAAAAAATTACAACTGCCAGGCCTCCAACAACAAAAAAAGAAAGAATGAAAGGGTCTGGAGAGCAATGGAGTAGTGACTGTGTGGGAAGTACAAATCAACACCATAGTGGAAGAAATGGAGGAGGTAGGGTGGGATTGAAAAATAACTTCAAATAATAAGAAAAAATATTATCAGACGAAGGAATGGGTAGGAAACAAATAGGTGAATGCTGCACATGGAAGAGAAAGCTAGAACACAGATGCACTCCTGTGGAGTGGTGAAAAGAAAGAAACATTTTTCCTGCTGTAGGCGCTGTGAAAGGTTACAAGCCATGCAATCAAAAGAATGGTAAAGAAGCTAAGCACCAGGGAAAGGAAAAATACAAGAAGGGGAAATATAGTTTTCCAATAAGCATATGAGACTGTCAAGAAAGCCAACCCAAAAGTAAGTAATAGGCTGGCCCCAAAGCCCACTGTAAAGTATGTCTTCAACAACAGACATCTAAAAGCAGTCTATAGGCAAGGCCTAAAAATAAACACAGAAAATACCTATTCATTGGTATAACCATTTTTGGAAAATACGCAACGTTTCACAAAAGAAAGGGCTGCTCTCCTGGATTAGAGGAATTGTAGGAGTCCAAGTTAGGGCCAATATTATGGTTGGGTAGGGTGAAGGAAGGCGAAAAGTCCTTTCCCCAAAATGGAATATTTTATAGCAGAACACTTAATGGTACCTAAACATGTAACCTGGCTTACTTTATAGAGGATTTTCTGTAACTTTAACTGGTATGGCCAATAAGAAATGGTAAAACTAGAGTTTAAGGCAAGAAAAAAAAAATAATAATAACCAATAAGACTAATAACAATCATCAAAATAATAAAACATTAAATAAGTCCAGAATAAGTCACTCAAAACGAATGAAAATTCTTTTTTTTTACTAAATGACATCACATTATGTAGCAATCAAAGACTCTCCTAAGCAAAAAAAAAAGGGGCTTCCTCATAATCAGAGCCATCATGTGGTGGCCAACAAGAGCGGTCTTGCATTTCTAATACCAATGACCTAACTTTTCGGTACAGGAAATTATACCTATGCTGCATTAACCTGCTTTTGAACCTCGGCTGATGTGAGGAGATGGTCTGTGATATGAATAGTCGATTGATTAGAAACACAGGAAGTACCATTGAGATGGGTCGAATAGATAAGGTTTCCCTAAAAAACACATAATCACTGCTGCTGGTGCGCACTCATTTTTAAGGGTGCGTGACATCTTGGTTTACTTTGTTGAATATTCTGACAGTTGTTTTCTCTGAAAGCTAGTGACTTTTTAGAACATCCACAGTTAAGATTTTCAAGAATTGGGAGGCTTTCTCAACGCACACACTCTCCTGACAAAAAACAGTGTTTGAGAGTCTAGGAAAAAATGGTTTCACATAATGCGAAGAAATCAGAAGATTTGCAACATGAATAGTGAATTCAGTTTCTGCAGAAAGGGGACAGGGGAGTCAGTGTATAATCAGCTTATAGTTGGATTACAGCCCATCCATTGCTTCCCATTAGTTGCCTTCATTGTCACTCATTTCCTTGCTTCTTATTCGTTAGCCCGTGCGGGCCTTACTTTCTCTTTCTGTGTCTGTCCCTCCTCCGGATCATGAAAGCATTTACTTGTGGGCTTCTAATGCTAATTTTTCAGGCACTACCTTTTCATTTTTTTTAGGCACTCCATGAGAGTACAGGTGTTTTTCAGCTGTCTCTCTAGTGTGCTTTCCCCCCTCTCCCACGCTGGAGAAGTGTGGCTCAATGATTAGAGCGGCAGACACTGATGCAGAGATCTGGCCTGGGACCAGGGTTCAATTCCCCGCCTCGGCGGGTCTTGGGCTCAAAATTCCACGGACCTGATAATTCTCGCCTCGATGCCTATTCTAATCATAGAGTCCAACTCTGGGCAATAGCTTGCTTAATCTCCACAACGGCCCCCACAACGCTAAGGATGCCTGGCCTCCACCCCGGGGGTGCCGAGGAGCAACGCCTCACACGGAAAGCCAGGACGGGTTCCACAGCGGTATTCGTACAAGCGCCTTGAGACCCTTGCGGGTGAGTAGTGCGCTATACAAATATCAATTTACAATTTACACGCTAGTGTTACTCTTTCTCTTCTCATGTGCTACTTCTAACCCCACCTCCGCGAGGCACTAGCCCCCTCTCCTAGTTTTCTTTATCGCTTGTGTGCTTTCCCCATCCCCCCCTTCTTGCCTCTATGTTTTCCCTTGCTCCATGATCCTCACTCACCATTTGTTTCTCTCCCTGGGCACTGTATTACTTACCCTACCACTTGTTGCTTCCCATTCCTCCTCTTACTTCCACACCTTCGCACTGCTGTTGCTGTCCCACCCCTATCCTCCTACCAGCGTTGCTTAATCCCACCCATACGTACTAGTTTTTTTTTTTAATTTCTGCTTACTGATCCAACTAGGATCAGTAAACAAAAAAACGAAAAAAAAGTGCTTGAATTAATTTGAAGGTGCAGGCACCACATCATACGCCTTTTTTTCTCTTTTTAGTCATGTTCCACAGCATCAGGGTGCTGTACAGCTCGGCTAAAACCAGTGGCAAAAGGTCCCAAATGCACGAACTATTGGGTTTGCCAATGCCTGTTTTGTTTTATTAATGCTGCTTGCTTTTTTAAAAATGTTTTAGTCAAAATGCAATCGAGGTCTGTGAGCAAGTGAATTACTGGTTGGGGGGAGTGGGGAAGGGGGGGGGGGGGGGGTGATGTAAATCCACCACTAGTAATAATGTCACTTATTTTGTTAGGCTCAGTTAAAGTTTCAGTACTTTAAACCCGAGTTCAACTCCCGGTACCTATGGTGCAGAGCAGACAGGCATAACTTAATAAAATGTGTAAAGCATTTAAAACAACCAAATCAGTTAATGAGTCAAAAATACAACACAATAAAAAATCTTACTCCATTTTATAAAAAAAAAAAAAATTTAATTAACAAAATGATACAAAAATCAAAAACAATAAGAGGAACCGGATATAGGATTTAATAAAAAGTTCAAAATAAAAATAGTGCCAACCCCGGTCATCTGGTTGCATTTTACCAGTACTTAGGAGTGATTTAAGGCAGATTACGATGGAACGTGACTGGATACAAACCCCAGGTGTGACCCGAGTTGAAGTTTTATCTTCTGACTTAGGATCTGTAACAGAAATCAAGAATCCTAAGCGGGACAAGTCAGCAGGGTGTGTGCAACAAGTGCTCTGTAAGGCCAGAAAGCCCTTGAAATTTGGCTGAAAGTTCAGAACAGAAGAAATTCAAAGTTCACGCTTAAGGAAGGTCCCTCGCTAGCTTGATACTTTTGGCGCCTTCACCCGTCGCAGAGTGCACAGTTGGAATTCATCTTTTTTTTTAACTTAGGTTTCTCCAGCTTGGCAATATTGTACGCCGGAGCTGAAGAAGGCTCCACCAGGCTGGAAACCCTCTCCGTGACATCCCACTGAAATAGATTAGCTGCGGTGGAAAAGCTCTGAGCGGAAGCAACCTGAATCTTCGGCCAAGCACAACACACCTTTGTCGGATTGACGGGTTAGGTTTGTCCCAGTCGTCCACAGGTCTTTGGAGCCAAAGAATTATTTTAAGTGCCAGGTTTTTCAGTATGTTAGGAGTACACTTGGACACAGCCACGGGTCACAGGACCTCAGAGACAGAGCTTGGGGTCAAGGATGTCGTATAACAGCTAGAGTGGTGGACCTCAAAGCTGGAAAACTGGGTTCGTGGTCTCAGCAGGGACGCTCAACATCCTGTGACTCTGGGCAAGTCACTTAATCTCCCTGTGCCTAACAAAATGAATGTGCCCATCTGTAAAGCCACTGGACAGATAGCGCATTACACGCAGCGCTTCTACTCTACTCGCAGCGCGACCTTGACTGCTGCTCCTTTGAGCTTTTAAATTCCCGTTTTTGTATTTGCTTAAAATTTAATTTAAAATTGTTCTTCCCTGTTTTTATCCACGCCGGCCACGCATACTTGCACCTCTGTCCTCCCACACGCACTCTAATCGGTAAAACCACCGCTCTTTGCGGGTCCAGTGCCCACGTCTCGTTGGCGGCCATCTTTGTTTGGGGAAGAGGGTGCACGCGCTAGTCCTCTCTCTAGGAGGCGACCAGGGCATAAATTCGGGCAAATCAGGTCAGTTTCTTCTTGACAGATAGCGCATTACACGCAGCGCTTCTACTCTACTCGCAGCGCGACCTTGACTGCTGCTCCTTTGAGCTTTTAAATTCCCGTTTTTGTATTTGCTTAAAATTTAATTTAAAATTGTTCTTCCCTGTTTTTATCCACGCCGGCCACGCATACTTGCACCTCTGTCCTCCCACACGCACTCTAATCGGTAAAACCACCGCTCTTTGCGGGTCCAGTGCCCACGTCTCGTTGGCGGCCATCTTTGTTTGGGGAAGAGGGTGCACGCGCTAGTCCTCTCTCTAGGAGGCGACCAGGGCATAAATTCAGGCAAATCAGGTCAGTTTCTTCTTGACAGATAGCGCATTACACGCAGCGCTTCTACTCTACTCGCAGCGCGACCTTGACTGCTGCTCCTTTGAGCTTTTAAATTCCCGTTTTTGTATTTGCTTAAAATTTAATTTAAAATTGTTCTTCCCTGTTTTTATCCACGCCGGCCACGCATACTTGCACCTCTGTCCTCCCACAAGCACTCTAATCGGTAAAACCACCGCTCTTTGCGGGTCCAGTGCCCACGTCTCGTTGGCGGCCATCTTTGTTTGGGGAAGAGGGTGCACGCGCTAGTCCTCTCTCTAGGAGGCGACCAGGGCATAAATTCAGGCAAATCAGGTCAGTTTCTTCTTGACAGATAGCGCATTACACGCAGCGCTTCTACTCTACTCGCAGCGCGACCTTGACTGCTGCTCCTTTGAGCTTTTAAATTCCCGTTTTTGTATTTGCTTAAAATTATATTTAAAATTGTTCTACCCTGTTTTTATCCACGCCGGCCACGCATACTTGCACCTCTGTCCTCCCACACACACTCTAATCGGTAATACCACCGCTCTTTGCGGGTCCAGTGCCCACGTCTCGTTGGCGGCCATCTTTGTTTGGGGAAGAGGGTGCACGCGCTAGTCCTCTCTCTAGGAGGCGACCAGGACATAAATTCAGCCATGTCCACGCGCAGCGGGGATGCCGGAATATCGCCGGAGTTTCGCCAGAGTCAAGCCCGTCTGTGCCCGTCCGGGCCCAGACGGGCCCAGGGCATGTTACTCTGCTCAATCCTTCTTGGCCTCTGGCCCCCTCCTATAGGTATTCACGGGAATCTCTGCTCCAGCTACGCGCGCCGAAACATCCCAATTGCTGCTATTATTGGGCTGAGGGTACTGCATTCAAACAGTGTCTTGGGTGTTACCCGCATAATATCTGTATGAACCAGGATTCATCCACTATGGCTCTGCTTAATTGCAGGTCATTGCCCTGTCACGCTATGGAAATTTACTCCCTCCTTCTGGACCACAGTTTGGATGTCTTGTTCCTGACGGAGACGTGGTTGACCACGTGTTCTGGTCCGGACATTGTCAACGCTCTTCCTCCAGGTTACCTCATTTTTCATCTGGATAGGCCGGATGGGAGAGGGGGTGGAGTGGCCATTGTGTATAGAGACACATTCGTATGCAAAGCAGTAGATTGCGGCATCAACAACTCTGAAAGCTGTCAATTCTCCCTTTGCATATCCTCTACTGTCTCCATCTCTGGCCTTCTTGTATATCGGCCTCCCGCTACGCTGGGGGAATTTTGTAGACTCCCTCATTGAGACTGTTATTCCACTGGCTGCTGCCTCGTCCAACTTTGTTATTCTTGGGGACTTTAACCTACATTTTGATGACCCCAATGATGCAGTAGCAAGAGATTTACAAAGTCTGCTTGGTGCACTGGACTTACATCTTGCTAATGTGGGAGCCACTCATAATAGAGGTCATCAACTTGATGCGGTTTTTGCCAACTCTGTGAACCTGCAAGCTCTCCAGATGTTGGCTCTCCCCTGGACGGATCACCATCTTATTCCGTTCAGATGGCAGCTGGGGAACCGGAGAGACCCCGCACCTAGGCAACATACGGTTGAAAGACTTTGGTCGAAGCTGCCGGTGGACAGCTGGGCGGCAGAGTTAGTTAGAACTTGTCCTCACCCTGTAGCTGACCCCAATATCGCTGATCAACATTTGGGCGAATGGCTGTCTAACTCTCTGGACTCACTGATTCCTAATAAAAGGAGGCTTGTCAGGGAGAGAAGAATTGGTTCTGCTCCCTGGTACACCCCCGAACTCAGGATTTTCAGAACCTCATGTAAAAGACTTGAACGTGCATGGAGGAGAGAGCAGACGGAAGAGAGTCAGGCCAATTATAAAAGAGATATGAGGAAATATAAAAGTGCATTGAAGGATGCAAAAAGCAATTTCTTTAGCGATAGGATTGAGAGGGCAAGTAACTCTCCAGGAGAATCGTTCAAAATTTTCAAGGAACTTTTAAAAGCCCCGGTCCCGCCAGTCGTGCACGATAATCCTAAAGAAAAATGTGAAGAATTGGCTAGCTTCTTCCACTCTAAAATTGAGAAGATATTATCCTCCTTGCCATCTATCCCCCAAATCCCTGAGCTGGCTGTTAGTCCAATAAGATGCCCGTTTGAGCTAGCATCCTTTGGCCCTTTCTCGGAAGAGGAGGTTATAAAAGTCCTGTTAGAGATGAAGAGTGGATCTCCGAGTGATCCTGTGCCCATAAAATACCTCAAGCTTGTGGCAAACACTCTGTCAACCCCGCTGACTGACCTTATTAATCTTTCACTTTCTCATGGTACAGTCCCCCAGAGATGGAAAAAGGCAGTCGTAAAAGCTTTATTGAAAAAAACAGGATTGGATCCATCTAACTTGACCAACTTCAGGCCAATTTCACTTCTGCCTGGGTTCTCAAAAGTTGCTGAGAAGCTGGTCAACCGCCAGCTCTCTTATCATCTAGAGTCCAACCACCTGCTGGGAGACTCCCAGACTGGTTTCCGCCCCGGCCAGAAAACGGACACAGCCCTATTGGCAGTAGTGGAGGAAGCAAGGAGCACTCTTGATACAGGAGGGTCAGGGGCAGTGATCCTCCTGGACTTGAGTGCTGCCTTTGACACCGTGAGTCATCAGGTGCTCCTCCAACGTCTGTCAGAGGTAGGTGTCTCAGGGACGGCCCTGAAATGGTTGGGATCTTTTCTCTCCAACCGTTTCTACCAAGTCTGGGAAGGGGCAGAGCAGTCTACCCTATTCCCTCTTCAATGTGGAGTCCCGCAGGGCTCATCGCTGAGCCCTACCTTATTTAACATATATATGACTCCACTTGAAAGAGTGGTCGCCCCTTCAGGGGTGAAGATCATCAGCTACGCTGATGATACTCAGCTGGTGGTGGGCCTCACTCAGTTGGCGGAACAACCTGAAGTTTTACACGACTGCCTTGCCAACGTCTATCGCTGGATGTCTCACTCTGCCTTAAAGCTTAATGGAAGAAAAACCGAGCTGATGCTCTTGGGTAATTCCAGCCCCTCCATTATTGCTAGTTGTTGGCCCCGGTCTCTTGGTGATCCACCATCTCCCAAGAAGGAGATCAAGTCCTTGGGAGTGTGGCTGGAGGAAGATCTGTCCTTCAGGACCCACGCCAGGAAGACCGCGGGGGTTTGCTTTGGTCTGCTGCGGTCAGCCCGTAAGGTGTTACCACTGCTTCCTGATTCAGCAAGGAAGCTTTTGATACGTGGATTAATCCTATCGAGGCTTGATTACGGGAACGCGTTGTTTCTTGGTGCTCCCGAAGCGACCTTTAAAACCCTCCAACAGGTGCAAAATGCAGCTGCGAGAGTCCTTATGGATGTCCCCAGAAGGCAGTCTGCTGCCCCGGCGCTCAAAACGCTTCATTGGCTCCCCGTGAAGGAGCGGGTGAAATTTAAAGCGCTATGCACAGCCCACAAAATTTTGCATGGCAAGGGCCCCCCCATCCTTCTTAACATGGCCCGTCCTTACAAGCCCCCACGTCTTCTGCGCTCGGACCAAAAACATCTTCTGCAGTCAGCGAGAGTAAGGAGAGCGCGTTCTGGGGGCAGGCGTTTCTCTGTACAGGTGGCGTCTTTGTGGAACTCTTTGCCCCTTAAGATTCGCTCAGAGCCCAAGATCCTACTGTTTAGGAAACTTCTCAAGACCTACTTGTTCCCACAGTAGTGTTTTGATTGAGCCTCTCCTTTTTTGGTCTGTTTCGCGCCGGGATGCCCCCGGGTAAGCTGAGCGCGCTATAAATTTCATATAATAATAATAATAATAATAATAATAATACTGGTGCTCATGTAAAGCGCGCTCTGATACCCGATACCTTCGGGTCAAATTTGCATTATATAAAACTAAAAAAAATGACTCACTCCAGCAGAAGCCAGGACCAGAGTCCTGGGCAGGCCCAGTTGGAACGGGTCAGCTGGGCTCTTCAGGAAAAGAGCTTCTTGCAGCTTATTGTTGCTGTGTAGCTTAACAGGGAGCTCACCCAACTTACTCTTGGGGTTCACAATTTTGTCCTGGGAGCAGGTCTAGCACTTCAGGTCTCCTCATAGGTCTTAAACAGCAGATGCAGTCCATCTTTTGTTCTCCAACAGGTCCAGAGTGTTCTGAAATGGGTACCTAGGGGGTCCACGGAACTAGCTCATGAGTGGGGGAGAATCCTGCCCCCTCCCTGACTAATTGGGAAAATTGTTCTAGGGATAACCATACCCACTATCTCAGCAGTTCCTGTTTGCCTTACAGTACTTAAGCTCTGGTTAGCAGAGTCCCAGTGAACATACTAAAAAAACGCTACCAGCATCAGTCTACAAAAAGATCGGGGGTGATCATGCATAAAGAAGCATTTTCCTACATGGCCTATTGGTGTTATCAAGTTTGTTTTAAATTGTGTTTAATTTTGCTGTTCTACCTATGTTTAAGAACTCTCAATTCTGTAGAATAGAAAGTGAACATTGGCAATAAAAGCTGCTCAATCTTAGTCCACAACTCGGGTAAGATCCGCACCAGGTTTTCAAGATATCACGAGGTACATTAAAGTATATTTTATTTAAATATTATATTTTACATGACCAGTGCTTACTTCTGAAAAAACTTGCAAGGTTCTTACCATGACAGAAAAAAATAGCTATTTTAGGGATTATGTGGCTCAGTTCCAAAATCGGCAATTTAGCCGCAAGACGAAACCTACTTATAAAGAATGTAGAATATAATGTCTAATGTGTACATTCCTGCCATATACAATTACACACATTGACCAATCCATGACCGGCTTTACTAAACCACACAAGAAGCGTTGCCACGTGCCTGCATGGCAACACACTTTCTTACTAGACCTTTAACAAAGCAGTGCACTATGGGAACTGCACTCTTTACTTGAGTCACTTAAACCATAGGAACGGATGCACCTTGTCATGATGTGTGAAGGAAAAGTCTACGGCTGGTAATAAAGGTGACCTGCAAAGATGGAGCCATCCATTCTGAGAGGAAGTTTACCAAGAGGCAATCCAAGTAATATTATCGCTCCACGTGGATACAATAATATGCACAAGACATTTGCATACCTTTCCAAGGGAATTACAAGGGCCATTCCTTCAATAAACTCGAAAAGTAAAGAAACTAAATGAAGCCATTTTACATCTCATAACATCAGCAAACGAAGTAACATTCTTGAATGCCTTTTCTTGGCGATTGTTAGAGATACCAGACTGTGAAAAGAGAACTGCTTTTTTCTCTACGCTATGGTCGGATCAAACACAGGAGATGGCCACCGAAATGCCTTTACCAAGCTACCTATCCCACCCTTGCAATCATGCATCGTGTGCAAGACACACAGCATAGTAGGGTTACTAGACATAAGGATAGATGGGCCACAGACCGTCTCTCGCCAACCTCTTCTTCTGAGCAGCGTCACGGTGCTGTTAGCACTGAAAAAACAAAACACCCACTGGCTTGGATGAGAGCCCGAAAAAGAAGCACCGCGGCGGCTCGCACGCCCTCTTTAAAGTGAAGCTCTCTGCTGGTGAAGTGTGACATCCTGGCCCACAGCCAGCTGGAAATCCCTATAATGCTTTCAATAAGCCAAATCAAAACATGTCAGCCTTCCTAGGAGTGGGGTAAAAGAAACTCGAGGTCATATTTCAGAAGTGGCAACCTGTCGCCTTCACTCAAACGGGAGGCAGATTAGAAGGTGTAGATCTGGCATGTGCTGCTCTCAATATCTCTTCCAGAGGCAGGGGCCAGCAGTCAGTACATCACACTTAACCACTGAAAGAGCTAGCTGACCAGCACAGCATTCCACGAAGCAGCAGCACAGCACGGCAATCCATGAGCCAGCTGCACAGCACGACATTCCATGAGCCAACAGCACAGCATTCCATGAGCCAGAAGCACAGCCTGGCATTCCATAAGCTAGTAGCATGGCATTCCATGAGCCAGCAGCACAGCATTCCATGAGCCAGCAGCAGGGCATTCCATGAGCCAGCAGCACAGCCCTGTTCTCAATGAGTCATTGGCATCTCTCCTTACTTAACATTTCATGAGCCAGTAGCACACAGCAGACACTTCCTCAGCAATGGAAGAGCCAAAAGCTGTCCGTAGTCAGCACTGATGAGCCACTGAGGCAGCTATGCTTGCATCCTCAGTGATCCAGAAGTGAAGTTTCCTCCTCCGTTCTCAGTGAGCACAGTACGGTTTCTACCTTGACATACCATGAACCAGAGACACCGTTGCTTCATCTACACTGCATTAGCCCGCAGCTAAAGGCAGCTACTTCCCAAGTACCATAGTACCGCATCACAGGGTCTTCTCACAGAACCACCAGCACAGCCTGGATCCTGTTAACTCTCCTTGACCAGAAGTCAACGACCCAACAGCACCAGTCAGCTTCTTCCTCAAGACTTACTGATCCATTGAAAGGCTACTTCCTCACTATACAACCAGCCGGCGACACACCATCTTCCTCAGTACGCAACGAGCCAGCAGCAGCCTCACTTTCAGTACCCAATGCGCCAGCAGCATCCTCATAGTCAGTACTTAAAGCAGCACAGCTTCTGCAGCACTCAACTGACCAGCAGCAAATATTACTTCGCCACCACAGAAATGTCTTCTCCCAGAGCGGGCGAAAGAAAATTCAGAGCCCAAGGGGCGGTGTGTACTCTTTTTTCAGGGAAAATCCCAAATGCAAGGAGTACTATTTGTAGGCATTTAATACAGCTAGGACAAACTCCGAGGAGTAGCCAGGCACTATTCTTTAAATTGCAGCAGCCAGGGCTGCATTTGGGATGGGAATGATGAGAGATCTGATGTTCTGGTTAAGTGGTGCCTTCATAAAACAAGCTTTGAAGACAGGTGTGCCATATAGGTATGTGCAGGTGAGTAGGAACCAGATCACCAGGAGCCAGAGACAATATCTCATTTCAAGAGACGGCAAAGCAACATGTTTGGGATCACGGGCTAATGTCAAGTTGCTGGAGCTCACCAAGCATCAGATTACGAAATTATTCCAGAAATATGACCCACGCTGTGACATCACTAAAGAAAATAATGATCTCAGGCTGTGAAACAAACCAAAAAATAAGCTCAGGCTCGGACATCAGTAAAGAACTAAAGCCTCAATCTAGGACCCTAACTCAAAAATCTGACCTCGGGCTGTGACCACTAAAAAGAACCTTATCTTGAGACAGCACCAGAGAAATCTTTGCCCCAGAAAAAAAGGACAGCAGACTCAAATCAGTTATGAAAGTGGAAAAACTGCGCTCCACTGGCATACATCCAGGATCATGAAGTTTAGACCAAAAAAATTAAATATATATGCATATCTTGAGAAGTCGCAAAATGAGACAGTCAGGGAAATATGCACCATTTATAATTTCAGGCAAAACATTCAATAAAAACCTGTGTGTGCTCTTAAAATGTACCATACTGAATACATCATTGGAAAATGTCAGTCCCTAGGCCTAGAGTTAAGAGGGCCCGTTACAGGAATCACCTGAGCTGATACCAATACCGAGATTGTAAGAGAAAGGGGCGCCTGCAAAGAAGCTCGGTCTGCAACAGACTCAAACCTACAGAGGTGTTATTACATCTGTCTTCATTCTCACCTTGATAAAGTGCGAACGGTAAAGGTCATATAAAAGCCACATAATAAACATCATACCACAAGTTACATCCAAAAACACAATGCATACCACTTAATAATTAGGAGACCCTTTTCTCAAGCACAGTGGTCCAAGCAATAGAAGAAAGAGACAAGATGAGCCCTTTATAACAGAAGCAGCTAACTCTAACACCAGGTGAGGTGCTCGACACTCGTGGCACTTTTAATACATTAGAAATATTGGCTCTCCTTTGCATTTCTCCGGATTCTAAGATGAGAGAAAATACTTCAAGAACTGCAAGATTTGTTGTTGGCCCTGAGGAGTTAGTTTCTTAGCTCTATGCGTACCACAGTGGATGTTCCCTCACACCACCCTTTTCGGTTAATAACCTAATTCTGGATTTTTTTAGTTACCATAGATCAAGATGAAAGTGTGCAAAAGGAAGCCTGTACTGAATATAACAAGCCAGTGCAGAAAGCTGCTGAGGTTTTCAGAGGTGCATTTACCAAACCGCTCAATTCATTATGCCTTCAGGAATCCCTGGCATACATTAGTCAGGCATAGTGTGCTATTAATAGCCTATTTTTAGAAAAGCAGGAACGCAGGGTATAACAGAGAGGGCACAGAGCAAACTGCAGAGGGCACCTCCATGTTGTATACACAGCAGAGGCAGGAAGCAATCTTCACTGAAGCATTTTTTTCGAAAGTGAAGACCGGTTTGCGTGACATTTTACTATTTGCACACGTTCAGGCTACACTAACCCGCTTCTGTTAATAAATGGAGTATGTTAAAGCCTAAAAAGTGAGTCGAAAAAAAAGACAGAGTGGTAAAACCCATCACACAAAATGTTGCTGCTGCTGCAACGTTGAAGGCAATCCCCGTCTGACAGTTGGGATGAAAAAAATATATAGGTGAAAATCCGTCCAAACCTAGTACATGAAAGAAATTAGGCACATTTGAAAAAGAATACTTACTTGTTATACGCTTTCTATGGAATTCTATTTGGGTAAATATCAAAATGTGGTGATTTTTCTCTAGAAGTCTAGAACAGCATTATAGAAAAGCAATCAATTTAGCTGCGTACTGGCATCCTATAACATCACTTTACAACAGCGAGCGTAAAACATTTTTTGCATAAAGACTACAGATACTATATTCAACATAGGTAAGTATTGAAAAAACGGATGTTTTGTGGAGTGGGGTTATGGGTGACATGTACAACAAGAGCTTACTCTCACTGTACATACTACTGAGAACCATAAAATAGAAAGTTGTCTTTTGTTTAAATCTACCCAAGTACCATATTTATTTTTTTAATAAACGACCCATGTGTACTCCTCAATCACATGAAAGTTTTCATGGAGAAGCATTACAAGTGACCTCCTTCTTAGCCCACCATAGCTGCCCTCGTGAACAAGTAGGGAAGTAGTGGGTCCCCTCTCTGTCCACCTTATTGGTTCACACGGACAAGAAACGGGTGAGTCCGCTCTTCATCCCGAAGAGTTGTTTTCATCAACAAATAAAGGAGGAGCCCCCTCTTCTCCCACCAGCACTCTTCTCATGCACAAGCAAGTTAGGGGTGAATTTCCTCTTCATTCATCATAAATGTTCTCATGAACAGGAAAGGGGTGACCTCCACTAAATAACACAAACAAGCATTTGCAATGCAATAGGTCTCACATTTACACGAGTTTGAGCTATTGACAATGCAAATAACAATACCTTTTAGTTTTAAAAACATAAATGAAAGGCATTGTCATTTACAATGCCAATAGCTTAAACTTGTGCATCAGCGAGACCTATTGCATTGCAAATGATGGCTTACATTACTGTTAACAACTCTCCTGATGCGCTAAGGTGATCACTGCTTGTAAACTTGGACATAATGGTCACTATTGTAATCTTGTCTAAAGTGGTCACTGTTACAACAGTAAAATTAGTAGCTGGTGATGATTTATGTTCAACATAGGAAGTTCTTATTATAAAAACGGTAGGAGACCTCTGGTATAGTCATTTGAAGTGACTTTGTAAATGTTAAGTATTTTGTACCTTAGGCCCTTGACCTGCAAGACCTGATTGGGGCTGAACACGGATGTGTAGGGGCTAAAAGGGGGAATTGCTTTGTGAGCCACACAATGGTAGGAGCCATTTTAGATTGAACAGCGACAGAGCGGTGGGGTATAAGCACACTTTCTTCAATTACTTTGGACTTGCAGGGGTTGGCATTTGATGTACCTCAAGCTTTGGGAGTAGTATAAGGGAGTGTACGACAACAGAAAAAAAGGGTAGAATTTGGTTAGGATAGGCAGGGGATTCGATTTGGGTGGTAAAGCAGTCATAATTGCGGGTGGGAAGTGCAATGAGGATGCACCGCAGGGCTCTCTGCACGACAGGCAGAGAAGATTCGCTGGTCCCATGTGCTTTAGAGGTCCTAGGAGTAGCATTCAGGCCCGTCCAACAAGGCGTTCAGCAGAAGGTGTGGAGGTGACCCTACTTGTCTGCTCGCCACCGCATCAGAAGATCCAGAGGCAGGTGAGAAGAGGTTGGGGAGTGGGAGACGCAATGCGAAGGGGCAGGCGGCTTACAAGAAGCATGCTGGGTGGGAAGCAATGCGGACTAAACTTATGGCTGTATTACCCATTCATTTGGAAACAGGAGAACAGCCGCAAGGGAGGGGTAGGCTCAGAAGAGATTCAGCAGCCGTTGGACGAAAAGTGGTTGCAGCATTTGGAGTCCGGGAGGCACACTTTGAGATGTTAGTATCCCCCCACCCCGCCCCCTGCACATGTGTATTTGGAGGATATTAGGACAAAGATGCAGAAGAGGGGCAGGGAACACAAAATAAAAATGAGCACGCCAAGAAGCTCATCGGACAAATGCCATAGGGTAATAGCATCAGCAATTGTCTCCACAATGTTGAAATGGAGACGAGAGGAGGGAGAGAGCGATGAGGACACAGAGTTAGAAGAGGCAGGGGAGGCTGCAGGAGTTGACAAGGAAAGAAGGCAGAAGTAGGCCTATGAGTATTTAAGCTATGAACAACAGACAGGTAATAATAAAAAAAGATGGCGGGAGGAGATAAGGGTCGGGTGGAGTAAACAGTGCAGTGAGAAGGTGTTCAATGGAGAAAAAAGGAGAAAGAGCTGGGAATGTGTGAGTCCCAGGAGATGTATGTCCCCCCTAACACGCTGTTCGTTTTTCTTGGCGAGCTGACTTGGGAGGGCTCTCTTCACCCCCGCAGCCCCAGGGTGACGAGAAGGCACAGCTAACAGGCTGGCTGCATTGCAAAGGTGGAGAGAGCTGCAGCGGTGCTGGGAAGGTCTGGCGTGGCCTCCTTGTCTCATTACATTTTGAATGTCCTGGATGTTTTGCATGTACTGGATGGAGAGAGTGGTGAATGATGGGGGGCTACCATGGACAAGCGGTGAATGTACGAGGGATATGATGGATAGGTCAGTAATGCATGATAATTAGATGGAGGATCTAAAGTAGGGCATGGAAAGAGATGACCAACGATATACAGAGAGTGGGTCAAATGGTTACGTGACATTTAGGCAGTGTTCTGTCTACTACCGGTACACCAAAATATTTTGCTTAGTTGAACATACAATTTCAAGTGGTTTGTGGGCAAGGATTTGTCTGTGGGAGGTTTGGTTTCATGTGCACCATTTTGAAAAATACAGTCACTTTTCACATTAGTTGTTCAAGTTTGTGACTGATTTGAAATTGGGAATGCACTACCTGGATGATTTTTTTATTCACTGTTGCACCAGGATCAAGAGAGTGCGAAGGCATGTTAGCTGCAATTACAGTGTTGATGGAGGATGCAGGGGTACCACTGGCAGAGGAGAATAAAGTTGGTCCAGAAACCGTGGTATCTTTCCTGGGAATATAGACTGCTTCAGTGATGCTGGAGGTAAGCTACCGGAAGGGAAGAAGAAGGGTATGCTGGAGGTGTTGGTGAGTAAGAAAGTGTAGGTGAGGGAGATACAGGTGCAACTAGGACATTTAAACTTTACCTGTAGAGTAATCCGGACAGGTATGACGTTCTGTATGAGATTGGGTCTTGCATGGTCATTGCTGTCACTTCCCCATCATCGGGTTAGTCTTTCACCTGGTGTGCAGGCAGACTTGAGATGGCGGAACACACTTCTGTAAAGCTTTTATTCTTAAACATTTCTTTATTGATTTTCCATAAACCTATCGAGTAAGCGGACTCCGCAAGTACATACAATGTAAAGCAAGGTGTAGATACAATCTCAACACAACAATATCAACGTGAAACTTACAGTAGCATTGCAAATCGCCCAGTTCCCTGCCTTGGTCATCACATCCTCTTTTATCCAGCTCACCTCCCCCTGTTGTTGCCCACAGAGCTAGTGTGGCCTTAGGCTCTACTGAATGGGAAAAGCCTAGTCAGTGTCGATCCATCCATCCCCTTGCCAAACAGTTCATTTACAAGTTGAGTGCGGCAAGGCAGCTACAAAGAGGGAGCTGTGAAAGAGGTAAGGTTGACATTTCAGTCAGAACAGGACGTTTGAGGTTGGCAGTTGCAAGAATATAAATGTGGTTGTGGTGAGAGCTTTGCCAGGATGGTTATTGGGGGGGTAAGGGGGTGAGGGGGTAGTAATAATATTTTTGTGAAGCAATTGAAGCAGACTTTTCCACACATATAGGTGCCATGTGTTTCTGTGGCTGTGTTATTTCACCTAAATAACTATTCTGTATTTTTTCGGGGGAGGGGCGGGGGTGATGGGGCCAGAATAATGCACTGATTTACCACAGATGGGGCAGTTCGCTCCTTTCAGAAGGTAGAAACCGGCTGCCACGCATGCATCTGCACATGCGCAGAGGATAAATAAGAGCCAAAGGCAATGGAACTCCACCACCATACACTTGACTTCCCACAAGTGTGTCCAACGCTCGGGGCTAGGGTTGGGCAGAACTACTCAAGTGACCTATCTGGTTCAAAATCGTTGCAGGCAGTTCAAACACACTTTTTTGTAGCAACCCTCTTTGAACTTATCAGCACAAAAGAGAGGATGTCTGGAAGGCCCACATATGGTACACTTCTTGTAAGAATGTATTTTAATCACACTAGCTTATGTAGCATACAAGTGTCACAGGGCTTCTGGGCACTGCAATTTGACTGATGTGCTGAGCTTATATTCGTCCATCAGCTTCACTCTCCCATCATGCTTCAGTGCGTCTGATGGGGCGGGATAATTTAAAAACACTGAAGTAGGGACTCCGCCCTCAAACATAAAACCGGCAATATAAGAGCTGGTTCTAATGATGTGCATGTGGAATGTAGTCTGGATGGCACCCACACCAGAATTTACACCCACGACACCAGAATTTATATTACTACACTCATTCAATCCCCATATCTTAATGAGTGAACATCCTGTAGCTCAATTAAGGATAGCAGTCAGCAGCATGTGGCAGCAATTTGGATTCCGAAGGTGGCCCCTGCCTTGGAAGGCTGCGATAAAAGAAACTTGAGGGGTCTACTTCTGCAGGCGTACATGGCGATCTTAAGATGCCTAGTGTGTCATACGAGGCCTTTTAGTTCTTCCCTTACAGCCTTTCATTCTGTGTTTTGATTGGTTGCTGAGAAATAACTTTAAAAATCTGCAGTGTTGGAATTTATATCAGATGAATACGGTCATTTTTAATGAGACCCATTACATGCACATTAGCGAGACAGAGTAACTTTAAAGGTGTGCTTCAACCCGAGTAATACTCATATGTACTCCATGGGAGATGAATATAAAAAACAAGAGCAGCCGGACAATATCAAATATAATCCATTACTAAACAACAAATCAATATATTTAAATCTTGACTATCTCAAAACGCGCAACACACAACCACATACAAGGGACAAAGATGACTGAGTCGGGTCAAAGAATATCCCAAAATCATTAATAACACCCAGATTCATAAAAAATGGTAGAAATGCACAACACAAATGCGCATAACAGACTTCGGGTAAAATATGTTGTCCATATAAACAGTTTCTGACGTGAGGTAAGGATTATTGTTTTCGACGGTTATCGTTTTCACATATTAAGCCAGGTACTGTATCGATTTGTAGAGCAAGTGTCTTAAGTAGGCAAGTTTCCGTTCGCAGCGCTGCAAGAACCATCAAAAATAAGGGTCACTCGCAGAGCACCTAGTTCTTACCCAACCATCCTTTGACGCAGCGATACACTGAAACCCTGCCAGCGCACAGAGGGCTCTGACCCACACATAATCCACTCAATCATATAATGCCTGCCCTTTCTTTCCTCAAATTGAAAGGCCCTCCATAGAGCTGCCCCCTCTCTCCACAAGCCCTCGAGTGAAGAATGCGCACCCTGACAGCCACCGTGAATCCATCAACAGCTGCTGGTCTGGGGGCGGCATGGCGGCTGGCCAGAGTTCACTGACCACTGGCCACCATAGGACAAAGGCCTGGTTCCCTTCAATAGCCCAGCGCAGAGCCCACGGGGTCACCCATGTGCCCCCCTAAAGGTCTCCACTGCGTTTTTAAAGTTCCCTGAAATCTCCCGTGCACAGATCATTGTCTCAGCTGTCAGCGGTCATCCCTTTTGTCTCTGCACTTTGTGTTGACCCAAGCTTGCCTCAAAGAAGAGCTTCAAAACAGCATAAATTATGGTCCCGCTTAGCTTCTGAGACAAACCATGGTGAATTTACACTTTTTAATATGGTCATAAGTGCTCCCAGTTGTTGCAGAGAATTGATCTAAGGCACAGAAATATGCAGTATGTGTACAGTAAGCTGGAAGGTAGGCGTCAGTACTTGGGTCTGCAGGCTCGCCCGTCAAAAACTTGGCCAACAGGCCGCATCTACCACCAGTGTACACACGGCAAGACACACATATCCATATGCAAGCTGTTTTGTGACCTATGAAAATGGTAGCAGCGTTGTTGTAAGAAAGCAAGAACCTGTGAGTACCGTCTTCGCTTCAAACATTTTTACGCCTTCGTCTGCAATCTCGCTTTCTCCCTCACTAATACATTTTCCTAGCAGATGCAAAACACATAGGCAGTGTCTGAACTTCCCAGCTTAACGCTTTCCCTGCAGAAGTAGTTTATAATCCAGGAACTCAAATAAGGTTAGTCGCATTCCATTAAATTCTTAGAATTTTCGTTTGAGTTAGAAAGATCGCAGCTTCAGCAGAAATAACAAGGCCTACGACTGCCCCAGCATAGGCAGCTTTCTTACTTCTGGTTACAAAGTTTACTCATTTAGTCAGAAACATCCTTCATCAGCTCTTGGTTTGCATGGGCTGTGTTTATGCCCTACTGTCGCCTCTATAACACTCAACTAGTATGTGCTTCTAAACTGGAAGCTATGATCTGGTAGCATTAGACCTATGGCGAAATACTGTTGTCAGTAGAAAAATATACTGATTGGAAAACAAAACTAGATGGAAAGTTTTAGTTAGATAAAAACCCTTTTTACGCAGCAATAGTTGTAATAGTGATTTATCTAGTGACACTATATTCAAATGACAACAATATTAATGTATACTGGTAATTATGTTAGATCTATCATCTTACGGTGAACAGTATCATGACAAGGATCTGTGACAAGCGTCTTGCTCTAATTATTCGAGGACTGCAGATAGTGTAGGGATATATAAAGCCCTGGCCAGTCGCTCAGGCAAGGTTATAGGATTTTCAAATGAAGTTTTCAAGAACAAAACGTTCAACTAATAGTGCTATGTAACTAAGAACACATTTTTTATCGAAACTATTTTAGTAAAAGGCTTTTCACCTACAATAGACGTTTGTCAGCAATGTTTCACGTGAGTCCCTTCGGGGGTCACACCAAATACAGAATAAGGGCAGAGGATGAAGAAATAGTGTTGTTTGCGCTAGTACTTAGAGTAATCAAAGGCAGCATGTTAAAATAAACACCTAGGTCATTTAAATGTCCCAACTATTAGGATGGAATACAACTAACTTTAGAAAAAATGGTTTTGGGGACTAAGATGGAGGCAAAAGCAGCTTCAAGAATGAATCTTTTTTGTATGTGGCCAGTTGCCTTTTGGATGCACAGAGACAATGGAGCATTTGCAATTCATCTTAGGTGGCTTTCAGTCAGCTGTAGAAATGTACACAAAAGCCAGTGATGCACTGTCCTCAGGCCTTTCTTTCTCTGTGGCTAGAGAAGGTGCTGGCCTTTGACCTGTGGCTGTAGGGCTAAATAAAGGTCTTGCAAATGTGGATGAAAAGGAGTCAAAAATCAATTGGCTCATTTCATATGCATGCTTTTATTCAGCTTTTTAATGGAAATAATAAAACTCTGTTTCGTTTTAATGCTACACAGATTAGGTGATCTTAGGTGGTATACCCTCATCGAATTTGTATGTTTTTTTTGCAACTTGAGTTACCGGAATATGGCTGCCATTGCCTCTACTAAGGTGTCCTACAAGCTGAGAGTCTTAGGGCAATAGGGGCAGCAGGGAGGGGTTCATTTTGCCGTGCCTCAAGCCTTAGAGGCAGAATTGCCATTGAGGACTTATCCACAGTAAAACCTCTAACTGAAGGGAAAGAGGCACAGATTTACGGCAAAAGACCACCAATCAAGCATTTGAAGAGCACAACACATGCCACAGAGTGAACTACATTAATTGTTGCAGGATACCTACCCATACTTTGCTAAATGTGTGGTACCTCGTAGGTTCCACTGTGAGGGAATGCAACTTATACCTCTGAACAGCCCTTAAAGGTTTGCTTACAAAGAAACCAAAGCTCAAGTAAGCATCAGCACTTCTATTTAAAACATATGTATATTTTTTGCTTGCTCCAGGTTCGTGATCAATGAAATAAAGGATGGACAGAGGAAAGTGAAACGACTACTACCCAGCATTAGGCCACAAATCTCAGGTTTATAAGTTCTTGTTTCTGCTCCTTTTAAAGTACTATGGTAGTATTGCGGACGGAGGAAAGTCTACACTTCAACTAAAATCACAAACTTTATAAACCGTACCTGCAGCTTGTGGATCCAAAATAGGTCATTAAATGTCTTTAATGTAACAGGGATTATCCCATTTACTTTATTTGTAACCACATAAACCCTCATTCATAAAAAAACACCAAAAAAAGGTGTTGTGCATGTCACCCAATTCAAAACAAATGTACAAACTACTCACTTGGAAGACATGCTTTGTCAATTAGTTCCATTAAGAAACGCCTCATTATAGGGAGAGTGAAGGGTACCAAGGAAAGCAGGGGCATATAATATGCCTCCTTAACAACCTATAGTCAACTTGGGGCCTTCCTACTTGCTAGGACTACATTGGAGCGGATGTACTGTGAAAGCTGCCTGGTGGCACTCTGTACATCAGACGCACGCCCAAGTAACATGGAAGCCTAAGCAGAGAACATTAAACAGGTCTCCAACATTACAGCTAAAGTATCACATGAAAGGTACTGTGCTTGCAAGGATGACCACAGTCTTCCCACAACCAAAGGTGCCCTAGGGGAGTTAGGGGCGGTGTTTTAAGCAACCTGAATGAGAACGCCACAGCAGCCTCAAGTACCACCATCAACTGCCAAAACCAATCCTTGTAAAATCTTTAGCTTGTGTCCGGTTCACTGATCTACAGATTTGACCTTTTCTCCTACCAAAATACATCAGACCAGAGATATCTTCCAAAGGTGTTCTCACTTAAGATTCTTTTGGCAAGCCTGCCTTTTTTTTTACCAATATTATTCCCATCATCCCAAAAAGTCAGCATGTCCACTTTATCAGTAATGTCATAGTCACACTCAAAATCACCAAGGTCAAAATGTTTATTTCTTCAACAATTAGGATTTTAACTTTGCTGATTTCAGTAGATTTAGACATCAATTCTTCTCAACCTGAATTCTCTTTCAAAATTACCCCATGCTCCCTAGATATAATCCCAGTTTTATGTCACTTTTTGTAGATACTTTTTCTGTGGTTGAGTTTTTGTCCCACAACCGACCATACTACAACCCCTCCAGAAGACAGCCTAGGCCTCACCAACTGGAGACACATGGATGATCACTCTTTCAGACACCAGATTATTTAATCTTCAGCCAGTCATACAATCACAACAACCAATCAATTGGAGTCTTAAATGTGTGTATTTACATCATCCATTTGGTGGGCTGCAAATCAGAGATGGGTGCAAGGCGAAACAGAACATTCAACAATACACACACAAAAACACCAGGAAAAAGTATGTTATTTTGACATCAAAACCTTTCCTGCCTGTGCATGCTGTGAATGCGATCATATACATAGTAAACAGATCAATTGCCCTCTGCAATTAAATCAACCTAAGCTGTGAAAATATTACATTTGTATGTTTGCAGCTTGAGACCCACTGGGAACCTCTATGTCTGTTTTTTGTGCAGATATCAAGAGAATCCACAGGTTAACTGAGGAATTCTCAGCAATGTACCAAAGTTCCATAAAACCCTTCAACATAAGCAATGTATATCTATTTTCTTGGGATCTCTAGGTGGTGGAACACTGAATAGGCCATAAGCACTGCGTGCACTAAGTGCCCAATTCTCTATGGGACTGACACTACAATACCCAAATGCTATTGCTAAAATGAAACCTGCAGTCACCATCACTGCTACAGATTTACCAAAGGTTACTCACTTAACCCTTGGCTGCCTGGAACAGCGAACCCCTCAGTCGCCTATAGATTTAACTCATGGCACATGTTTCCATTTACACTTAATTTAAGTTTAGTTGGGTACAAACATGGAGTTGTTTTGTCCCTCCTTCTCTTACATGGCTGGAGGAGGAACTTTTACCTATGCACTGTGAACATTCTGTAAGCCGTAAGTGAAGTCGAAGAAAAAGTTCCAAGCTATTTTTTGGGTGAACATCGATTTCCTGGCTGTCACATGAGTTTAATATTGAAACTGATAACCTTCAGTCAAGAGCTTCATAACGCCAATGAGCTCTATTTAGAAGGGGCGCCTATAATTTCAGCCCTGACCCGAGGGCTTGTGCTCTGCTTGCACGGCCATAGCAGACGGTACGCATGGTAACAGCAAGTGGCACACCAAGTCCTCCATAACCAAATGTGAGGCGCTGTAAAAAGGCAAGGAGGTAACACCTCTGCCGCTACGTAGCGCTCACTTACTTTGAGATACAATTGGCTATGATCATAACCACAGGAAGGAGTTGGGCAATGACATTGTGTTGTTCAAGTGGTCCTTGAAGCAATAATAAAACCAATGGCACAGAGTCTCTTTCCCGCAGGATACTTGTACGAAAACGTATGCTTTGGTATAATGTGCCAGGGGACCAACCAAGAACCGTAAACCGAAATTGTACAATGTACTAGAATAAAAATGCCAGAGACCTCTTTCTCATACACATGACAGAAGTTTCTGGTATGTAGAACCTTCCCTATACATCATGCCAGCTTAGTATGGATCACTTGACTCGCCCAATACGAAGCACAAGGGCGGTTTAGACTTTTTTAGGCTGAACTAGCACAGCACTCTGCACAAAGTACCCCTGCACTGTAGTAGCAGTTGTGAGAATTTTACCAATCTGTGACCAGCTCCTCACCCCCTTTCAGGGGATGTACTGGTTCAAGAACGCCCAGTTTCTGCAGAGGTCATCGCCCAGCAGCAATAGCGAATGAGGAGATAGTAACTGTGGGCGGAGCCTGAAGGATTCCTCGACTCTTATCACAAATATACATATCTAAATAGGTTGACATTTTTATTTGGGTGTTGCACAGCTGCGTGATATCAACAATTTGGCTGAAAATACATGAACTACAAATAAAATCAGTTTAAAAATATGGATTGTGTACATTTGCGACTACAACTTTTAAACCTTGGAACTTGTAATGTCTCAAACTCCTGTGCTTTTAATTACCTGCCTCTAAACGAGTATAAAAATGTTAGAGAAATATGGGCTTTGAAAGCGAATGAGGAAACAGTGCTGGGGTGCCTCCCATTCGCCCAACTCACATGACCCAACATGGCCCGACAAGGTCTGAGTCCACTAATCACTGCAGCAGATCACAGACCACCTTCAACTTTCTTAACAGGGGACAGAGTTTGGTGTTTTCAGGCTCACATAGCCTTGATTATAAGCTCGAGGCGTGGCCTGAGTACGGTAAAGCCAGTGAGTGGGGCATGTTGATTGGACAAAGGCACAGAAAGCAGAACGTTATCTGATAAGAAAACAGTTACCCTGGCAACAGAGCAAGAAGCTGTAAGAAAAACATTAAAAAAAAAAAAGAAATAGAACAATGACCTCGGGGTCAGGCGCTTCCTGGCTGTTAATGGGAGCTTGGAAGGTTGAACCCTCGGGCCTTTTTCACCAAGACGACAACTACCAGGAAACGGTCTCCAAAGTTCCCCATGTGGTCAGTGTACCGCACATGGTTATTTCATATAGCTCTTCTTTATGCCAACCTGATGCAATTCTAAACTGTGCACTTTACGAGAATTACTCGCATGGGAATAAAATAACCAACGATCACGCGCTGGGTCAGAAAGAAGTACAAAGCGGAAGGCAGATGGAAGGGATCGGGGTCTCTCAGTGAGAAAGCTGTATACTGACCATTAGTTAACCCCTGTTCCACGCTGAATACACCTACTACGCACTTTAGCACGCAGTACACGCAAATCATTACAAAAACAGATTCATGAATGGTGTTCCCGTCCATTTCATGCTGGCGATTATTTTTTAAAAAGTCCACAAGCCAGCACATTTGCGATCAGGCGTGTTCCATTATTTCAAACAAGTATACAACAACCAATGCCACTTAGAAATTTTAATATATATTCAAATTCACGTACATGTTGTCCGTTCACAAACACAGACGTGGACCTCTAACCCGCGCGCGAGCAATAAACAGTTTAAGCCGTGAATGGGAACAAATCAAACCCACGACTATAGAGGGCAGAGACAACCGATCTGCATTCCAGATGCGGCGAGCTTTCAGGATCACAAGTAAACCAGCAGAAAAACTCCCCCAGGGAGTTTCAAATGCGCATTTCGGGAACACCCAAAACAACATAACCAAGGGCCCCACTCTCACGTGTCGACAATGCTCAAGAAATCTGACCCCAGAAAACTTTATAAGCAAGGAAGGCGGCAAAGAGTTTACTATTAAATTAGCATCACAATAGAAAATACGCAGAATCATTTAACACAATCCTCGTAAAAGTACAACATATCAGTGACTCAGTCAATATGTCTCATGCTAAGATATATTAGAATATTTCATAATTGGCTTCTAGGATTTTGTGCAAGCTTCCTACAGTTCTGGTTTATAATTTTAAAGACGGCAGAGCGGAAAAGGTCAAATAAAGTTGATGGCAAGTGTGGGGGTCCTCCTGGGAGGCCACATTCCGCCTAGGTAAGCGGTGGCCTCAATAGAAATTTGGGAAATTCCTAAATTGCCTGTGACTGGAACTACCTCTGCGTTGCAGGAAGCAGAAATACAGAAGTTACAAAGTCACCTAGTATTCACTAGAGCTTCGCTAACACTAACCTTAAAAAAAGACATTTAGTTTCAAGGGAGGTATTTGTGAAAAAAGAATTTAGGTTTCTGCAGCTACTCTTTTGTCCCGATTTTAGATTGTCCTGATCTCCATCAATAGCCCAGCTGTTAAACTTGTGAAGACGTGACAGCAAATCTCCGGCAAACAAGTGAAATCCCTTTCTTTGGATAATCAGAGGAGGCGGACAAAAGAGGGCACGGTGAATGCCCCGTTAACAATCCCTGGGCTAAGCCGTGCAGAAAAGGGACAATGGCTGGGGGCGAGGCACCCTCTGCTTTAGTGCTGGGCTCTGCCATAAAGTGCCTGCAATAGAGGGTGGTGGACCCTTGGCAGGTCACCCGGATGGTTCAATAACCCCACAACTAACAGTAACATCTTAAAATAATGCGCCTCTTTGGTACCTGCAAAAAATGCAAGCGTTTGTGTGACATGAAAAAAAAAAGGCTGCTCTTTTGAGACAACGCTGGGAGCTTCATCTTAGCTCTATACTACAAAGTAACACAACGCGGAAAAAAACCACAAAAGATCATTGGCTTTTATCTGTCCACTGTATTTTTAATGGTCATGTTACCTACAGCTATTTTGGTTAGAACTGTGAAGACGTGCATTTACAAACCTTTCTGCCAAGTACCGTATTTTGCTTTGCTGAACTGTGTCTGACACACACCTGCACTTTGGAACTATAATTGTATGGTCTTGCTGTATTGTTTGAGGAAACGACTGTGCGACATGAGGTAGAGTAAACATAACTTTTGTGATTGAAGGAGAGGAGTTCATAAATAATATGGGATAGATATGTATATCCAGAAGGAGATCATGAATTGAGGGGATGATACGTGAGCCCTGGAGAAGCAGCAGCACGCTGTGAAACACGTTGGCTGCTTGGCAGATATTTGACTTCGGGTTCCATGACTCTTACTGATAATTGTGTGGCTCTTTGGGTCCCGAGTTGGAAAAGCTGATGATGATTTTGAAATTGTTTATGAATCGTAAAGCTTTGTTGATGGATGGGTTATCAAATTACGACTCAGGAAGAATAGTTTGGCTCACTCTATCAAACAACAAAAAAGAATAAAGGAGTCAATTTGGACTCCAATGATGGGAATAAAAACCTGGGCAATCATGGATATGACTTTTTGGGGGACTATTTTTGGAACTAATAACATGGCATCTCATAGACTTGTGTTGAGTGTGAATCCTTTTTAAAAGTTTGATTTTAGAAAATAATATTTGAAGAGATACTAAAATTCAAATAAAATGACTTTGTAAAACAATATGTGATAGTGTTATTAGATATTTTCAATGGAAGTACTCCTTAATTTTTGTTATTGGGTAAAGTGTCTGTTCATACACACCTCTGCAGTGTGTTTGTGTGCACTCGTGCTTGACTCCTGGTGGTGGCATTGGACAGAAATCGTTAATAACAAATATGGCGAAGCGCCACCAAGATGGTAGGTAGCCAGCTAACGCCTCAAAACCACTGGTTCCCTGTACCAAAAACATACATCAATTTTAAATCTTGCCTTTTTGCACATTTTTTGTGTTGATGCCCCCATTGCTGTCTATTGATGTGATTAGATATCTTCAAGAGGTTGTTAGGCAGACCGTGGCCATAACACAGAGCTTTGCGTGATGCAGCCTTGAAGATTATTTTGGTAGGTGTTGTCCTGTTTTTGTGTGCTGCCAGTAAGGCCCTTGGGAGTAGACTATTTAATGGTCCTGGGTAAGTCGATGCTTCCTGCAATGAAATCAACAAGGTGGGACAGAACCATTTGGAGGGGCTGAGGTAGTTTTGTGGATCTCAAGGTGCTTTGCAGGTAGGGTGACACACTATGGAGTTATTTCTCACCATGGTAGAGAGCAGGCTGTATTGTGGGCCTCATTGGGGTGGTGGGGGTAAAGTAGAAGGGAATGGAGACACACATTTTCAATATATCCTAGGAACTTTGGAAAGAGGAAAGACCTACTCAGAGTTTGATCTGGGCCAAGACCAAATAAACAATGGAAACAATCTTGGAGTAGTCTAGCTTTTCCAGCAAAAACATATTCTAGCCGTTAGCCTACAGAGTAAAACTGAAGTATCATTTAAATAGGACCCATACATCAGCAATGAAATGATGAATCTGCTTAGTGGATCAGTGAAAGCTTTTTGTCGCCTGGACTATATATTGCAGCTTGTATGCTACAGTGGCTCAGGGGGTGGCAGTATGCACATTGTTTTGTGGTGCTTGGAAATATAGTGGAGAATCTTAAGGGAATAGGTTCAAGTATAGATATTCAACAGTGTTTGCACCATGGTATACATCAATGCAAGCACTTCAGCCTGGCAAAGATCTTTACAGGGCTCATTCCCACCTACCGGATAACTATATTTCCTTATTTTCTGCAATGCAACAAAACAGAGTAGTTTTACAACAAAGGGGACTAATGAAGTGAGCAAAACGGCAGAGAGCATCAAGAATTGCATTGATAAATCGCATAACAAACATGGTCCCACATAACAGACGCCAAACAACTTTTAAGTAAATTCTTTGTAATTTCGTCATTTTGGTTCCTTACAAAGAAAAGATAAGGGAAATGGGTATTAAAGCAGACCAATAAGGTTTCAACTGCTGGAAATAAACTGACATAACAGAGTAGAGATGAAAGATGAACCCAACAAGAACTGTGGGAGACATTTCGCCTTAAGATCAGAGGTCATATAATTTCCACACAACAAGGGGTCAGATAGTACAAGACTGCAAGATTATGTTATGGAGTTGTACATGCTTTTGATGTCCCGGCAGTGTAAAGGAAATACAGTATCGACCAGCCAGAAAGAAGACTAGGCACAATGTTTGATAAAAGTATAAATTAAATATTAACATAATCTTTTTTTGGAGCATATTGGGAGTCTCAGTGAATGCTGATTTTAGAAGCCTTATGTAGGAATTTGTATATGTATACAATGGTTAAAAATATTATTTTGAAAGCTCAGATGATGGGCAGGAATGTTGCTCCCTTCTACACAGTTGAAGATAATGTAATTAATTCTGTGGTATATATCTGTTGGATGTGAAACCGTCTTGATATAAAGTCTGACGGATACAGTGTAACAAAGGAATATCATTGCATTCATGACTCACAAGTGTGCATACATGTACATGATTGTTGCAGTTCTGAACGGGACTAGAGGGTTCAGAGACAGAAATGGTACTGGAGGTATTTCTGGGTTGTATGTGATTCCTTATGTTGCTATATTTAAATATACATATCTTCTCAGTGTACTAAAACTAATAATGAATGTTTTTAAAAGTTAGTTGAATCTTACTGGTGCTTCAAACGGAGTGAGGTCAAAACCATATGCATTCTCTTCCTTTAGCTCAATCAAGCTTGTTGGTGTAGCTTAGCTCACTCTTAATGGGTCTGGCACACAACACTTACAAACATTTATGTTTTTCTTAATCATAGTGTCACTTGTGCAATAAGTAGCAGCTTCATGTAGGATTTATTCTTCTACACACAGATGCCACCAAAACCCACTGTGTGTACAAAACTGAACACAAGCGGATTTATGATGCCTTTATCTTCAGAGCATCTACTTGGTGAAGTTTGTTAATCTTAGCAGTGAGTGCAAAGGAAAAGGGGGTTATGGCTTTCTTTCCACATGAAAGAGCTATATCACCCATACCTCCCTCTTTCTACCCAACTCCCTCTGTACCTCCACTGTAAAGAAACTCTGCGTTGCTGTGGGCATGATGGCAATGCTGACGACCTTTCTATGGCCCATGTGAGAATCCACTTTCACAATGCATGAAACTGATATTCATGCCTTTTCACCCTAAAACAATATAGTAACACAGGCCACACTGGTCCTACCATTTTTATAGCCCACACACAGCACCCTCCCACACAAATACAAGCCAACTTGATATCACAGTTAATTAATAAACAATACACTAGTCTGCACTATAAATCCAAGATATACTGGTACTGTTCAGAAATGCTAGTCCTCAACTGACACAAGTTACATTGGTCCCCACTATTAACAGCGACAGTGGTCCACTCTCTCACACACTAATAGACCACATTGGTCTCCTCAATCAATACAGTTCATACCAGTGCCCCCACCTGAAAGACTCCTGCAGGTCCTCCTCAACTGACAAAGGCCCCACTGTTCTTTCAACTGGCACAAGCCAGTCTGGTTGCCTGCTACACTAGCTATGCTAAAAACAGCCACAATAATCCCAGCCATGCTAGAACTAGCACAAATACCATCCATGCTAGCACCACATGATTTGCCACCAAGCGGGTCAAGCAACAATACCAGGCAAACAAACCTGACGCAATTTGACCATACTGTTTTACTCAGCAGCATAGGCATTTCTGGTATCCAACTGATTGCACACTGGTCCTCTCACAGATTTCAGTCACATTGGTCTCACTGTCTGACACAGGGAACACTGTTCACATACTGATTCAGGCCACATTGGTCCAACCAACATTACCGTTCCCACCTATAATGAAGATCACACTGACCTCAACAGCAAACATATGGGCCACATAGACACCCCCAACCAATACAGGCCACACGGTCCCCCAAATATATAGGCCAGACAGGCCATAAGACAATCACAACAGCATAGGACCAAAACCGATACAAGAATAACAGGCCCAACCGACCGGCCCTACACTGATACAGAGCACGCAAGCTCCAAACTCAGAGACCCAATATCGAAACAAGCCACACAGATCCAACGCCAAGATGGGCCACACACACCCAGCACAGATTCGAGCGACACAGGTTTTACACTGATACAACTCACTTATATCTCACAGGGGTACGGGACTTACAGGTACACACCAATTCGGGCCATATACGTCAGAAACAGACACAAGCCACACGGGTCCCCTGCTCACATCTTCAAAAACAAAGGCCTCTCAAGCAATAGAAACAATTTGCCATATTTAGGAACCCTTTAATTTTTACAGTAACAGGTAATTTTCTATCGTAATGTTTCTGCTATTAATTAAAAATGAATGAGCTTAAGTGATTTGCTTATTCAGGTACACCAAAGACCCCCACCACGCAGGTTCTGAGACAGGCTTCTCTAACTGAAGTCAATGTCCTGCTTGCAGTATAGAGGCCTAGTCTGCGACAGCTGGTGCCTGCAGCACTATATAGGTGTTTTTATCACTCAATTTAAATTACATTTCTACACCTGGTAATGTATTTAATATTTTGAGTGATTCTGTGACACATGGAGAGCACAGCGTGCAACCAAAAGATCACATGATCAAATGCTCAGTATGGCATATTCCACCTTCATCCTTCACAAAAAGTTTTTGAAAAAAAGGAGAGAGAGAACATCGAGTTACGTTATAAAAACCTCCAATTACGTGGCAATGGCCAGTTCAGTGTGTGGTATGTTTCACATAAATTGGCAATATTATTGCTAATATCCTATCAAACTTTAAATGTGATATCTTTAGTATTGTATGGCATTATATAAACCCCAGGTCCACGAAGATGCCCATTATGAGAAACTTTTAATTGCCCTCCGTTTTAATACATACAAAAGTGTATTTGTTACCTACCAGGTCTGTTCCTACACCGATTAACCTGAACCTGTTCCTATCTCCTGTACCCTATAATTCTCAACTCTGCTGGCGAATCCCTACTGATTTCTCCTTAGATTATCCCAGCAAGGGATCCACACTACAACACTACACCCGCTTGATAATGGTGTACTAGGGCAAATAAGTGTGTCTAGGCATACATTCTCGAATGCATGTTCCTCCAAATCACAAAGACACAATCAAGAATGCCACATTTTCCTGGACTGACACATCTGCATCCATTAACACTAACAACTACTTTGCTTATACAATAAGGAAGCCAATATATAGCCTTTTAATGTGGGAATAAAGATAAACAAGACATCCTCTAACTCCAGTTGCTAGTATCCTCTTCACATCACCCCCGAGCAGGGACTCGGCTGAGTATTACACTTTGGGGGGAAAAAACTTTTAGATCGTCACTTATCAGCATTGTAACCCCACATGGAGCCAGACAACAGTTTCGCATAGACAGTATCGCCCTTTCCACTACCAACTCCCTCCTCCCACAGTAAGAGATAAACCTGGAGAACAAAAATCCCTTATCACTTTCGAACTGAAACAATCCACTTCTAGAGCCAGGCTGTTTTAAACCTGCCCACTTAACCTTACGTACTGGCTTTTGGGAACACCCAAGAAGGAGCTTTTAAAGTAAAAAAAAAAAAAGGGGGGGGGGGGCATTTTGGTTGGGTTCCGCCCGGCACTGTGAGACTGAAACAATCTTAACATCTCAAACGTTTAATCCAAGGTTAAATAAAAAATAAGTGGCAATCTCCCTCCGGAACAGAGAGATTTGTAGAAGTTTCATAAAAAAAAAAAAAGACTACGACCGTCCAAAATGCTTTTGTTGCATTGCCGAGCAGCAGGCCTGGGGGCCCCTGGAGGGAGCCCTGTCCCTCAAGGCCTGCTCGGAGATACACAGGAGATAAGGCCCCATAGCGACACGGCAGAAAGGGCCTGGCTGGGCACATGCGAACCTCGCATTCCGGAGAAACAATCGCTAACCCAGCAGAGGAGCCCCTGAAAGGCTCGGTCAATGAATGGGGGAAGGTCGCCTGCTCTTTATCACGAGGGTAAACCTCACCCCGGCCAGTTTCTGACCTTTGACCCCGGCGGATTCTTCATTTACACACGAATAAAGGAATTCTTGCCTGGAGGGTAACCCTGGGCGCCCAGTTCCTAACTTTAGAAAGCGAGGCCTTATCTCCCTGTGTGTCCAGGCCCCGAACTGTGGCGCACATGAAAGTGCGTGGCTTGCACCAGCAGCGCGCGGCGCGTTACACTTCTGAGGCGAGCGCTAATCTCGGGCCCAGAGCTCCGCGCAGGCCGCATAAAAAGCACATCCTCGCACCCTGCTGCTAGCGCCGACCGGGGGAGCTTTGTGCGTCTGTGGGAGGAAAGAATGGCCATTTAATGCTTATTCTTCCGCTGTTTAGTATGTATAGCTACTGCCTTCCTCTGAGCCGCGAGACAAAGTCATTTTGGGTTCACAACAATTTACATCGAATACTTTCAAACTAAATAATTAGGCCAATAAAGAAGCTACTTCCATTGACTCCGGCTACAAAGTGATGCAACAAAAACATGCTTTGAAGGCGTTATTAGCCGTGTGTGTGTGCCAGTTAAAGCCAGGGGATTTGACATTTTATGTTTGCCTCCTGGAAACAGGCACACCGAGCGCCACTGAATATATTAGCCCCATCACAGATGTGTGCCCTGAACTCCCTTCCCCCTCTATTTTAATTAATTCCTGAAAAAAATGTCTCCTCTTCAATTTCGGAAACGACAAAACGAACCACTGCTCCAAAGACATGTCAATATTAGTCGAGCTCATTTCTAAGCCTACTGTCTTCAGCATATGCCCCTCCCCCCCGCTCCAGAGCCCAGCTGTACCCACGGCTTCCCAGTATCTACAGTATGATGACCTTCTGGTAAGAATTTTAAGGGTGCTGATATGAAAACTTTCTTTAAAACTATATGGTATGCCCAGGGCTTTAAGTGGGAGGAAAACAGGAGGGGCGGTGTCTCTCAAAGGGGCGTGGCTAATGTAATTAAGGGCGTGGCCTAAAACAAGTAAGCTAAAAATGTGTGTTTACTTAGCATAGTGTGCCACGCGACTTGCTGTTTCTGTAATTGGATCCAGATATACAATATACAAAAAGTAACATCATACCTACAACAAGTCAGGACTATTGACTTTGTCAATGGTTGTTAGTTGCATAAGATATTAGCAGCAACAATGGCTTGTTTAGAATACTGAAAAAGCTTCCACTCAAAGCCCTGGTGACACAAGGACAATGTTGCTGCTCCCGAGTTTCAAAAAGAACGAGAAAATGACATTTGTTAAAGGATTTCCCTTCCCCTACAACGCTCACCTGGCTTGATGTCATGCCATGACTTTTCCACTAGTGAGAAGTGAGCAGTGCACATCGATGTGCCCGCTGTCACTGCAGTCCGGAGACAAACGGACCGCCTGTGCCAGCGCACAACACAGAGCCCGATAGAGACCCGTTTCGAGGCCCCCTTAAAAAACTGCCGGTGCTCAGCACCGATGAGATCCGGCCCATTAAAGCCCTGGGTATGCCCAAGGAATAGGACTTGGAGCCAATCTGTATGATTCAAACGTACTTCTACTTCATGGCACAATGTTCCTAGTTGCAGAGTCTCCAAGTCGCCCTCGACATTTATAAGTCGTAAGCTGGAATGCCTCTGTGTGGAGTATCAGTTGAGAGGATGGGCTGAGCAGCAAGGAGGCTGCTCCTGGTGGGGCTCTGTGCCTGTGGCTCGCTCTAATCTGTAGACCTATTCTACATTTGGTTATGTACTTCTCTATGCTTGATACTTACCTGCAACTAAGAACTGTATCAATAAAGCATTCATCTTTTATACGACACCTCGACTACATGGACTTATTACAGTGTCCCAGTCATTTTGTTTCTGGGTTGTGCTGTCATACACTTATAAGCAGAACTGCAAATACTAAACTGCAATTTTTTTTTTTAAATGCAGGGCGTGGATATTTACTCATATCTTGTATAGAAAAACGTGAAATCTCAGCAGCTGGATTTTTTAAAAAGTTCAACCAATGATTTCTTCACCAATAGACTAGCTGCAAAAGGGAAACGATCGGAACAAACCGCCTCAGCCACACGTGATCAAACCACGCAAGCACAACCACGCTTGCCTAAACCACGCATATGCCTGAACCACGTATATGTGTGGTAAGCGATATGCGTTGTCTAGATGATCGGAATGGGCGGGCGCAGGAAGAGGAAGGATTGCCAGCGGACACAGTGAGGTCAATGAGGTATTGGAGATGTGGGGGGTAGTCGGTGACGTTGTTAGGGCTGGGGGAGGGGGCGGGGAAAGGGAAACAGGAGGGAGTGGGGTAATTTCAGGTCTTAGGGAGGGGCTGGAGGGGTAGTTTTTTGGCGATGGGGTCATTTTAGGGTTCAGCACGGGGGATTGGGATCAGGTTCGCTTTTTGGCCTTGGGGGCCGGTGCCAGGGTAGATCTTTGCCCAGGATGCATTTTAGGGCTTGTGGTAGATTTTTGCACAGGGGATGTTTTAGGGCTCAGGGCCGGGGTTGGGGGGGGGGGGTCGAGGCAGAGGTTGGGGGCTGGTTTCAAAGTAGATTTTTGCCCTGGGGGCATTTTAGGTATTGGGCCAGAGGTTGAGGTATATAGGTAAGTTTTAACCATGCATATGTCTTTGCCATACATGCCTTAAAAAATGCATATTTTGTTGTAAAAACATGCCTGGTAAAAGGCATATTCTTGAAGACTTGCGTGGTTATGAACGCGTTGAACCGGCATGCGTGGTTCCGTCACACAACTGCTGCAAAAATCCTGCCACTGGAGATAGTCATCAATAGACGCTTTCGTCTGAAAGACGTGATTAAAGTTTCTACTACACTGAAACCTAATCCACCTAGGAACTATAGGGGACCTCTTCTGTGCATGGATAGAGCTGAGAAAGTGAGACAACTAAACATCCACAGTGTGAATCAGGAAAGGACTACTTCAGTGTGGCCTATTCTGGGCTCAAAGTATACCTTAACCTGCATGAGAAGCGCCTCTTAAAGCAATGTTTGTTGAAAGCCTGACTGCTGAGCTTAGATGGTTCAACATTGGCAGCACATAAGTGTAAAGGACAATGTGGCGGCAGATACACACCACCCACCCCCAAAGACCTATGTTTCCATCTTTACCCTGTGTTTACAGTACAATTCTTGTCTTTTGATTTACTTTATAATATTCCTTGAGCATTATTTGGAGAGGACTGCACTGTAATTATATTTATATGCTTACTACGCCATGCAAGGCGAAGAAGTGATTTTTGGAAAGTAGCATACTACTTCTGAACACAAAGTGGATTAGTATAAGAAAAATAAGTCATTATTTTGAGCGGTGGACATGTTAGTTTGTTGGTTGATGGAATAGGATAAAGGGGGATAGAGGAAGGAAGAATCTAGAAAGTGTTACTTGGGAGATCATAGTTGTAAAATGAGGTTTAGGATGAATCAAAGGAGGGGTAGGGAAATAATCTATAGAGGATTAATAAGGAGATCATAGGAGTAAAATTAGGTTTTAGATAAGTTCGAGGAGGGAAGAGTCTAATAGGGTTATTAGAGAGATCACAGATATACAATAAGGTGGATGAGTAGGGAACTGGAGAAAGTTGAAGGGTTTTCCCCTCTTATAATGGGAGTAAATAATAAATATATAGATACATAACTTCATAGAAGGGAATACATGTATATGGAAAACAATAGACAGATAGTTTTGTATTTATATAATCCTAAATGTACAAGTATGGATAACTAGTTAAGAGACTCAGACTTTCAAGTGTTGCTGTATGTAAAGCTAATTTATGCATTTATTATATATATTTATTTTTGGAAGAAAATGTAGAAACTATTAGAATATAAAGATCTGCTAATCAAAGTTAGGCATTTTCCTGTAGAATCCAAAACTCCGGACCACCTGACTGAATCATCCAGTACTTTAAATGGGGTAGTACTTTCTGGTATGGAGTACTGGCGTTTTTTTATTTTGAGAGGAAAAGGACCGGCACGTCTCAAGAGAAATGCTATACTTTTGAATTGGAGAGTACCGGCCCTCCTCAGAAACAAGCAGGTATTTCTCACCTAAGTGGCTCTAGAAAGACCCTAGAGACCAATGTGCTGTTTGCTAAGCCCTACTTCTCATAGGAAGGGAGAAGCATTACCCAATGGGTGCAGCCACTCCCTCGCGAGGGAGCAGAGCTCTGCGGGTCCGCGCTGTGACTTCATCACGCAGCGTCCTGCAGCCACTGCAGGATCTATTTAGGCCTCTTAGAAGTGCCCAGTGGATTGAGGTTGAGAGACCCAGCACACTCGAGTCCCAGTTTCCGGGCTCTTACTTAATCACAGTGCTGCTCCTTCCCGTATGTTTCTGTAACCAGCATGGCCCAAACAAGCCCAAAGATTAATAGGACACAGGTAGGTACAATTCACTTCTCATTTCTAGTTGTGCATGTCTGGGTTTCCCTTATTAGATATTCCATTTACCCACTAACATGAATGAGATGCTCAAATAATCCATGGACAATCAAAGTAGGAAGACCTAACACAGACACCCACAACACAGTTTCACAACATTGATATGTTTAACACAAGTACAATGCAGCCCAAAAGAAAGCAACCATATCTCGAAGAAAAACAGTGCCAGACACCCTAACCAGATAGAACAACGGAAACAGTCCGGCCTGGAAGCAAGTATTTTTTATATTAGTTACACTGCGTTCTTGACAGCTCTTGGGAAATGTAACTGTGTATCGGGCTTGACTTATGATGGCAAAAACTGCAATGGCATCAAACTGCAGAACATATGGTTCTACTACAAACTGAACCTCAGACCCGTTCACCTTCTTGGGGACAATTTGAAGTTCAAGATTCACTTTAAAAAATATTTCTAGCTCAGTGTGAGGGCTACAAAATGTAATTGTAATTGCATTTATAGCTCAAGACTTGTATTGAGCTTTGGCTCTGAAGGCCATTCTCTAGCCTATTATATTTGGTAGAATGTGGTGTGCTTGTCCGGTTCAAAGACCAGGAGATGCTCCAGGATCTAATATGAGCTACTACAGGCAAAATAAAATAGGATGTCCTGGTCTCGGATGATGTTGTCACCCTTCACAGAGAGAAAATGGTTCTCTATGCTCCTCCCTTTTCCCGTGGGATCAAAGTGAGTGAAAGCAGAAAAAGAAGGGCACTGGGAGGTTGCGCCTTGCGTGGGGTGCTCTGATTTGGAGATGCGAGCCAGAGGGCCCCTTAGTGCTGGGGGAAAAGTAACTAGTATAACTGAGAACTTTGAATGTCAATATTAAAAATGTGTTATTGAATTTTCAATTTTAATATGTATTGTTTAGTCATGTTTATGAATGTTGATAATTAAACATGGCCGTTTTACACCCACCCTTTCTCTGATATGTGATTTTGATGGTGGGTTATACCAACTGTCTTGGCGGGCGGGGAGCATGCTGGGGGGTCCGGGCCCTATGCTAAGCGCGAGGCTCAAGGAACGCGCACTTAGGCCTGGCCTCCCGGCTCCTCGCCACGCCCAGGGTAAAGTAGGCGGCCGGCTCGCCCCGTGGGCGGCCGGCCTGGATTCATTTCCGGGTCACGGGTGACGCACGTCCGGTCCTGGAGAGAGCGGATACTCTGGCCTATTTAGGTTCTGGGAGTTGTGGTTCCGGTCTCTTTCCTCTCCTGAGCCGGACGGGCGGACCCTACACTGCGCCCATTTAGTTTTAACTCCCACCCACCCGTTCCTTAGATCAGTAGTTTAAGGGAGGCGTTTTGCGGTAAAGAGGCCTTAGAACATTGACATGGACTTAAGAGTGAACAGGAGTCCTTCCTGCGTACTCCCTAGGCCAGCACTGAGGGGAGAGACGGTAAGCTCTCCGCAGGGAGAATGTGGCCACCGGCTGGGGAGGCAAGGGCGCCAGGTTACGAGCCTCCTAGGATCCTGGGCAGCCTGGTGGTCGAGGGGTGGGCCCGGGATATGGCGGACAAGGACCAGAGGGCAGGGGCCCATCACTCAAGGACGCAGGTGGGTTGCGCCTTGCGTGGGGTGCTCCGATTTGGAGATACGAGCCAGAGGGCCCCTTAGTGCTGGGGGAAAAGTAACTAGTATAACTGAGAACTTTGAATGTCAATATTAAAAATGTGTTATTGAATTTTCAATTTTAATATGTATTGTTTATTCATGTTTATAAATGTTGATAATTTAACATGGCCGTTTTACACCCACCCTTTCTCTGATATGGGATTTTGATGGTGGGTTGTACCAACTGTCTTGGCGGGCGGGGAGCATGCTGGGGGGGTCCGGGCCCTAATACCGTAAATTGTGTAGGCTAGGTTTCACCTTTATTTGATTTTTTGAATTATCTTTGCAAAGACGATTTTTTTTTCAGCTCCCAAGTAGGATCTATCTAGTCTTATGCTTTAAACAATACATGTGATATAAAAAAAAACAGCAGAGGCCTAAAGTTTTGCTCTTTGTATTTTAAAGTACTTACAAACTTGCCTTTAGAGTCTAAACATGCTGTGTGGGATATTAATAACCATTTGCAAGGTAGGCTGCACTGCTTTTTCTGTAGCATTAGTGAGAATACAATGGCACACTACGACACTACAACCCTCAAACAAGAAACTTAAAGAGCGAATTATTTAGGCATGCTATAAATGTATTTTTCTGGCAACCTTTGCTCACGCTGTGCTTTTTCAAAAACGTTTTTTTTTTCATTTTACATAAAATACGAGTTGAATCTGGGCATAGGCATTCTGTGAAAAACAGACCTGAAACTATACTGAAGCTTTTGCCCTTTGTAAGGTTAAATGGATGAGGGGACACATTTGAAGGAAACAGGAAACACTTAGTGCAGCATGTAAATAAACGTGAATCTAGGACCAGAGCCGATTTGGCATTCCAGAGACCATTTTCGGAAGGAAGCAAGAAACCTGGAAACTTACTTGCTAGTACGAGGTGTGCTTTTTGACTCAGTAGAGCACCATACTTATTCAACGCCAGACACTGGTAGTACCCTTCGTCGGAATGCTCGCCTCGCTTGCCTTCCACCTCACGGATATACAAGGAGCCATTGGACAAACTGTAGATTCGCTCATTCTCAGAAACTTTCTGTCCATTTTTCAGCCACGTTACAGTAACTGGAGCTTCTCCATGGGCCTGGCAGTCTAAAACCACAGAATCCTTCCTTGGAACAGTAACATCCTGAGGCTCTTTCACAAAAAACAGCTCATTAAAACAGCACACTCCTAGGGAAGAGAAGAACAAGTGTGTTTAGCTGTCAATCATAAGAACCACGCACAAGTTACCATTCAAGTTGTCTGCAACATAATTCAAATACATAGGGCTGCTCTGGGAACCAATCACTTTAAATCACAGTACTTCCTTGTGTATAAGTAGGGGGGGGGGGCTTCTCTACTCTATATATTTACAATATGTATATAGTGCTTACCTCTACAGTAAGCAGGTAAACGCTTTAAAGAGAGTGAAGCACAGCATAGGCAGTGTGTGGAGTCATTTTCATCAAGAGTGTGAACTTGCAATTTTATTTTAATTTGGTAGAAGATCAAAGTGTCGATATTAGGTGTGCAGATGCTGATGGTGAGAAAAGGGTGAGTGTTTTCAGTGTGGCTTGAAGGCTGCGATTGAAGCAATGGAAGAATTGTGAGTTAAGACAGGTGGATGACATCTGTTTGAACTTGGTGAATATAGCCAGGGGCATGTTTAGTAAGAGGGCTTACCTTGAAATAGATTTAACACCAGATGGTGGGTGCAGAGGGCAAACTTGGAGGGGAAGATGAGTTGGTTGTAACCGGAGGGTGAACAACTTAATATTGGTGTAGAGTGGGTGAGTACTGAAGATGAGAACACGATTGACAGGGTATTGTGTAGGTGTGTGGGTAAGGTAAGAGTATCCGAGAGAGACCGAATGTCTGACAGAACTTGTGAAAATAGGGTGTTCTGATTTAATAAGCTTCAAGTTAAGTCACAAAAAATGGCATAAGTGAATTGTGATGCTCCACCATGGAGCTAAGATTGTCAAAGACTGTTTGAATTGGGCCAGGTTGGCAATACCTAACAATTATACGATCTATGAAGTGGGCCTCAACTTAAACAATAAGATGATTAAAATAAGCATTGGACAGGTGTAATAGGATGAGATGTGACAGATTTGTTGATGAGGAGATCAAATCCTAAGTCTTTTCGGGGAGGTGTGGAGAGAGAATATGTCTTACTCAATATATAGGGCTGCTGGTGTTGTACAAAAAGTGAAATATATCCAAATTTCAGGGATGGCCATGAAGTGTAATGGACAGATGGGGGATTCAAAGTGTTCTGTAATGGTCCTTGGCATTGTTGGGTGAAGGAGGACAGCGGGGGAGGGCGGAGGTTGAGAGCCACTTCTCACACCTTAGAAGATAATGTGGAGGTTGGCCACCAGAGTCTGAAAAAAGACCTGAGCAGCCAGCGATGGGTGCATTGAAGTTATGCTTTGGATACTTTTGGACAGCTTCATGGGCATGCCTGTGGATTTTGGTAGATGCTGGAGAGTGGGAGGACTGTCTAATCAGATGTGTTCTGCAGCAGTTTCCTCTCTGGAAAGAATAGGCCAGAGAGATACCAATGGAGAGCTGGTTCCAGAATCTCAGGGTGTACACTGAAGTCTTGCTTTGAGGTCTCTTGCCGTTGTACTAACGGCTATTGGGTTTTGCCAGGATCTCACTCTTAGTTTTGCTAGTTTGTTTTGTTCAGAGAGGTTATCTATCTTTTTGTCATCAGATCTTTAAAGCTGGTGTCTATTTGTTGAAACACAATGTTGTCTGGCTAGATAACATTTGTATTTGGTATTTAATTAGTGAACTTCTGAGTTCAATGCTCCTTTATGGGGTTGAAGGTTGAGTCGGATAAGCCTGTAAGCAGGGTATGGCCCATGTCAACGCGATAGAGGAGGATGTTGAACAAGGACTAAAACGATGGCCATAAGGTTTGGTGCAGAACAAAAGTGTTTGACCATGCACAGGAGAATGAGCTGATATAAAGTGGATGTCAACGGGAGAGATATGATGCAGGGTACTAGGGTGAAGGCCAAGTCTTTTAAGGCCCTAGCGGAAGGTCAGACATGAACACCTGTGTGCGTCTTGATATACGCATATCGTTTATCACAATGAGACGAAGCACGATCTTACACATTAGATTTAATCAACTAAAGTATTTAGAAAACAGAATAGTAACTCTTGGAAATGAGCAAGAGGGGACCGATACAGTAGGAATCGAGACGGACAGCCAGAACTTCATTTTTATTACTATTTAATATGGTCGTTCAGGCTAAAAAAACATGAAGATGGTTCAGTGGGCCAAAACCAGAATCAGCACCTTGCTTGGCAACGGTGCAAAAGGTGAGTTAAATCCCTGTGCTCCTGCTGCTCTCTCTGAACCTTCGATATGTTAGTCATCTCTGTGATTTAATTTACTATCACTGATTCAGACATAAACTTTACACATTCTAAGGAGAAGTGCACCCCCACCCATCCACTTGAAGTGGGTGGCTCAGTGGAGCTTAGGTCATTTTGTCGTGCACCTCAAAGACTCAATGGACGCAGCACAAATGGGAGACTGGGGGGGCTTTTCTTATGGCTTCGATGTCCCACCCAAGCCCTCCTTTTCAGATACTACACACAGCAATAAACGCCCATTCACAGAGCCATAATAGCCCCATAAAAGCCACACGGTGGAAATATCACATTTTCAACCAGCTGCAACTGCCAGGGTCGAAAACTGCCCTTTAAGAATAAATGACAAACTTCCTGCCAATGAGGAAAGGTGATTGCAAAAAATATGTATATATATTTTTTTTAACTACTGATGAGAACTGAATGAGTTCTATGACCATCGTGGGGGTGAGGCACGTTGTAGAAGCCGCTTGCTAATTTTACAAGCTTGTCAAAAAGATGTAGAACAGGGAAAGTCATAAAAGGCTGATTTTACAAGAAATCATTAGCAGGAGCCTGCGTTTGTGAAGAGGTCCGTTTATGTGGCCGTTTTAGTGTTTTAAGATATTTTGCAGTAATTCCCTCGTGGTTACTTTGCCCTCTGGGGAGGGGCGGCGGGCTGGTGGCTCCATTTCAGTCTCACTGGGCACTGTTTACCTCAAGCAGGCCTTTCCGAAGCGCAAGCCGGGCGGCCACCGCATCGGGACCTGTGGGGAGCACAGGGATTAGCCAGTCTTCCTTCCAACTTGTGTATTGCCCTCGTTTTCAGAAATGCGTAACTAATGGGCTGCTTACAGTCCAATGGGAGGGAGAGGTTTAATTGCCCAATACACATCTCTCAGGCTCCGTTTCGGAAACCACATGACTAGCTCGCAGTAAGTAGAAATGATACTGCTTCCAATAGAAGTGGTACCCTCCAGTCAGAATTTAGTGTATAGCTGAGCTTGTATGTATTCCCATACTATTAACAATTGTTATGGATATCCGACTTTATACCATGCAACAACCCCGGCAGAATCACAAAATTCGAGTTGGCAAGCCAAGATCACACCTCGGGAATAGACTATTGGTTCAACAGCTGGGCTCGAACTCATTCCAAAAATACTTACTAACCAAATCGTTTCACACGGAGCCTCGGGCTACATGTGTTTCTGTGCATTTAAGAATCACAACTCTTTCACCAGCCTCCCGAAGACACTGAGGCGCATTATGCATACGTACTTCTGTGACAATAATCATCAGTTCAATGCATCGCATTATAAAACAGTCCACAACTGTACACCACTAGTTGCACAATGCAAGGAATCACAAAAAGGTGTTTTTTTTAATTTATTTGTATTATAGAGCATCACATTTAATGTTTAGACCAAGAGCATAGTGTTTCCTCATTTGTTTCTCAACAGACTCTAAAAACAGGTTGTGGGAGGAGAGGTACACTGCCTTATTAAAATGCATTCGAAACAAATGGACTTGAGTTGTTACATTGGCACTGACCCATGCACCTGCAATGGGCCAATCTCCTAATTTACATAGCGAACACAGGGTTCAAATCTTTTTCTTGGCGCCCCAGCTTTAATTGTTAAAGGCAGCATAACACTAACAGGTCTTCAACATTCCTTATTCACAAACTAGCCCCAGATCTCATTAAAGTTAGACACAACAGATCTCCGACTGAACATGGGACAACAGAAAGTAGTCCGAGCATCAACCAATCCGTCATATTCTAGTTGCACACTCCCTTTGCTGCAACACATGCTTCATTTGCAACTACTTGCAGATCTCAAACGCACGAGCTCTACAGAACTAAGTGAAAATTGCAAAAACTAAGAACTAAGTGACCAAAAGGATGACCGCAATACAGCCACAAAGTTATTTAATAATAAAAAAGTAACATCGCTGATTCGATGAAATGCAGCAACAGCCTTTGGGTAGAGGGGGCATGTGCTCCCATCACATGGCTCAAACCAAGCTACCGCCAACCAACATGGAAGAGGCAATGCAAAGCTTTTGACCTAAACGTGAAGACTGTAAGGGGTGAGAGGGGAGAAGTTGGGTGCACGAGCACTCAAACTACTTCAACACTTTAAAAGAGAGGGTAACAAGCATGCTGTTTACAGTGGGATGGTCTGAAAATACAACCAAGTTTTCAATTTATGGCAGAAACGCTTACATTGAAAGGGCCATAAACAGCTGGAGGGTTCGAGTAGGAGTACCAAACCACGCGTGCCAGTGGTACTTTAAGCAACAAAGCATTGCCATCGCTAGAAACAGTTCAACCACACACTGACATGCGTCTACTGCTGGATCAAAACAAGCATGCCACGAAAATAAGATCAATGCATTCTTGGATTACATTACAGTGCAGAAAATAACTCTAAAAACTGTCACTGGCGAGTAAGAATAAATCCGAAGAGCAAATTCAGAAGCAATCAAATGACTGGAGCTGAGATATATAATGCGCCCACGAGGGCCTTGAAATCAAAAACAGATGCACAGACCAGCCCGGGCCACTTCCAGACATTTCAACGAGACCCTAAAATGCTCCGGATGTTTGGGGGTTTTCGAGTTATCATACTGTGTGGAATATCTTCTTTCCTGGAAGAAGAGGGTAGGAGACTGCGCGGGATCCGTTGCAGACGAGTATACTGAGGAGCCGAGGGGGAGTTGGGGCAGCGAGCACCACAAGCACTGGACAGCAAGGGGGCTATTGGGAAGGCTCTTGGCGGAGAACCCTGGCTCGTGGTTCAAGCTCAGGATGGAGTGCCTCCTTGGACACAGCCATCAGGGTCTCCGCCGTAGGATGCTCCGTCCAGGACGTCAGAATGGAAAGCACATTTCCCGTGGCTGCAGGAGACGCACGCTGCACGGATTGTGCACGAGGCACTGGCAGTGGGTTCCCTATCTCTGGAGTTGCACTGGATTCCTGTTATCTGTTGGAGCTTGCAAAAGATACGCATTGCATGGGTTTTGCACGGGATCTCCATTCTCGCGGGGATGCATGGGTTCTCCGTCCTCGGCACGAGGACGCATTCCCTGGCTTGTGCCCGGTAGCTATATTATTTGGTGCTTGCACGGGAGTTGTATGCATTATATGAGGGTGACGGGTATCTGGGATAGACATGGGCGCACATGCCCTGTGTTTGTAGCTGCGTTGCACGGGGGTGGGTCGGCGCGGGGGCTCGCTCTGAGGCGTCTGCACCTGGTTTCACATTGTCTGCCGCCAGCGCGACGTCAGGGGGCTGTATCTGAGGATACGTTTACTTGGGTATTTCCGGTCGCGAACCTGAAGCATGCACGGCCCGGTGGCACTCTCTGCCTTTGCCCTCCACCCAAACAGCAAACTTTGCTGCCCGCACTCCTCACCTGACAGCAGAAGGCACACCCCGAAGGTTCGGCCGCACGCTTGTCGCCTGAGGTCCGCCATTTACCGGGCTCCTGTTCGCATGCCCTGCCCGACACATCCAGCTCCCCCAGCTCCAGCCTGTGCTCTGCTGGCCTCTCTCGGGCTCCCCTGGGGACTCTTTCCCCCTCCGCACTCCGGCGCATGGACAGCAGGAGCGATCAATTGGGGCGGAGGGAGCAGGGTGGGGAGGGGGCTGCCGCTGGCCGGGACTTCTTTCCCCTTTGACCCCTGAGAAACGGGTGGGGGAAGGGCTGAGTCCTGTCTCCGGACCAGGCACCTGGGGGCGGCCTCCTCCCGCTGACGTGCTCATGATCCCAGTCCCTGCTGCATTCCTCCTCCTCATCCTGCTCGTCCGCCGGCGGCGAGCGCTGGACACTGGAAGGAGGGAGGGAGGGAGCGAGGCAGCGCAACCCCGAGTCCCGTGGAGCGGAGGGGAGCCAAGATGTGCATCAGAGACCCCTCATACAACGACACCGAGGTGTCTCTTCCACAGTGTCCCGAATAACAAAAGTGTCTTTTCTACCAGCGCGCCTACTTTTTGGATAAACCGGGGCAGCGGTTCCTGCTCCACGGAACCCCAAACTCAACAGTTTCGTTTGCAGACTCCGATATACATTAGTTCGTCTTATATTGAGCCACACACACACACAGGGTGGTGTTTGAAACTCTACCAAACTCCTGTAAATAGTGTCTCTCATGCAATTACCCCTCTCGGGTTGAAGTAGCTCCTCTGCAAGGGGCCAGGCTCAGTTAAACAACAATTCATCTTCGAAAGACCCTATGGAGCTGGACAGCAACGCCTCTTCTGCTCATCTTCTACATGGAGGGGGACATTGGTTCTTTTTGTCACCCCAAAATACAGTAGCCCTGCTTCCTCAGCCCTTGGGCATTTGTTCGCTCTTTACAAGTTGATCATTCATTTATTTATTTATTTTATAGCATTTGTAAGGCGCACAGCTACCCACAAAGGGTTTCCCGGCGCCGAATTAGCAGATCACGGGCACAGCTAGAGAGAGAAAAAGTCCGAGGGTCCTTATTTGTCGAACAACCAGGTCTTTACACTTTTTCTAAAGTTCCTGTAGTTTTCTTCTTTGCGTATTTGGATGGGCAATGTGTTCCAAAGAGTTGGACCCAGATATGAAAATGATCTCCCACCCATTCTAGCCCTTTTATACCTGGGAACCGCAAAAGTCGCTGATGTAGCTGAACGAAGATTGCGATTGGGAAAGTAGGGCTTGGCAAGATCTTGAAGATACTTGGTAGCGGTCCCAGCTTTGATTTTAAACGGATATCTCAGGGTTTTAAAGCGAATACGGTTTTCAACCCTGAGCCAGTGTAGATCCCTAAGATGTTTAGTGATCCTGGCGTGTCTGGGTATTCTGCAAAGCAGTCTGGCCGCAGCGTTTTGTACCAGTTGTAAGCGTCTTACTACTGCTTTGTTTGCACCCAGGTATCAATCAGTGACATTTATAAAGCGCACTACATACCCGTAGGGTCTCAAGGCGCTGGGGGAGGGGGGGGGGGTGCCGCTACTGCTCGAACAGCAAGGTCTTCAGCTTCTTCCTGAAGGAGAGGTGGTCTTGGGTCAGGCGCAGGTCGGTCGGGAGGGAGTTCCAGGTCTTGGCGGCCAGGTAGGAGAAGGACCTTCCTCCTGTAGTCGCTCTTCGGATGCGGGGGACGGCGGCGAGGGCGTGGTTGGCTGATCGGAGGTGGCGTTTGGGAGCGTAGAAGTTGATCCGGCTGTTGAGGTAGCTCGGGCCTTGGTCGTGTAGGGCTTTGTGTGCGTGGGTGAGGAGGCGGAAGGTGATTCTTTTGTTGACGGGGAGCCAGTGAAGGTCTCTCAGATGTCCGGAGATGTGGCTGGTTCGTGGGATGTCGAGGATGAGTCTGGCTGAGGCGTTCTGGATCCGCTGGAGTCTCTTCTGGAGCTTGGCGGTGGTACCGGCGTAGAGGGCGTTGCCGTAGTCCAGTCGGCTAGTGACGAGGGCCTGGGTGACGGTCTTCCTGGTCTCGGTGGGGATCCACCAGAAGATCTTCCGTAGCATGCGTAGGATGTTGAAGCACGCCGAGGAGACGTTGTTGACTTGCCTGGTCATGGAGAGGGAGGAGTCCAGGATGAAGCCCAGGTTGCGTGCATGGTCTGTCGGTTTGGGTGCGGTGCCCAGGGCGGGAGGCCACCAGGAGTCGTCCCAGGCGGAGGGTGAGGAGCCCAGGATGAGGACCTCCGTCTTGTCCGAGTTCAGTTTCAGGCGGCTGGTCGTCATCCACTCGGCTACCTCTTTCATCCCTTCGTGCAGGTTGGCTCTGGCGGCGGCGGGGTCGTTGGTCAGGGAGAGGATCAGCTGGGTGTCGTCGGCGTAGGAGATTATGTTGAGGTTGTGTTGGCGTGCGATGGCCGCGAGGGGGCTCATGTAGACGTTGAAGAGGGTGGGGCTCAGAGAGGATCCTTGAGGGACGCCGCAGATGACTTCGGTGGCTTCTGACTTGTACGGTGGTAGGCGGACTCTCTGTGTTCTTCCGTCGAGGAAGGAGATGATCCATTCCAGCACCTTGTCCTGGATTCCGACGTTGCTGAGGCGCTGTACTAGGGTGCGGTGGCAGACAGTGTCGAATGCCGCGGAGAGGTCTAGGAGGATGAGGGCCGCTGTTTCTCCGTTGTCCATCAGGGCTCGGATGTCATCGGTGGCGGCGATGAGGGCGGTCTCGGTGCTGTGATTGGCTCGGAAGCCGGACTGAGAGGGGTCGAGGGATCCATTCGACTCGAGGAAGGCGGCCATCTGCTTGTTGACGGTCTTCTCGATGACTTTTGCAGGAAACGGGAGGAGCGAGATGGGGCTGTAATTCTTGAGTTCGGTGGGGTCCGCTGTGGGTTTCTTGAGTAGAGCGCTGAGTTCGGCGTGCTTCCAGCTCTCTGGGAAGGTGGCGGTGTCGAAGGAGGAGTTGATGACGTCTCGCAGGTGGGGTGCGATGACAGCGTCGGCCTTGTTGAAGACGTGGTGAGGGCAGGGGTCGGTCGGTGATCCGGAGTGGATGGAGTTCATCGTGCGGATGGTGTCTTCGGTGCTGATCGGGGTCCAGGCGTGGAGGGTGGTGGTGGGGGGTGGTTGTTCGGTCATGGTGTGCGTTGGTTGGTTGTTGAAGCTGTTGTGTATGTCCGCTATCTTGTTGTGGAAGTATGAAGCGAGGGAGTTGCAGAGGTCTTGTGATGGGGTGATGTCGTTGTTTCCTGCGCTGGGGTTGGATAGCTCTTTCACGACGTTGAAGAGTTCCTTGCAGTTGTGTGCGTTGTTGTCCAGCCGGTCCTTGAATGCAGTTTTCTTGGCGGCGCGGATCAGCTGGTGGTGCTTCCGGGTGGCCAGCTTGAAGGTGGTCCTGTTGTCCGGTGTAGGTTCCCTTTTCCAGACTTTCTCGAGGGCTCGGCAGTTTTTCTTGGAGCTCTTGAGTTCGTCGGTGAACCACAGGGCTTTCTTGCTGCCAGGTCTGCTGGGCGGGGTCCTCAGCGGGGCGAGTTCGTCCGCGCAGTTGCTGATCCACTTCGTGAGGTTGTCGGCGGCCTGGCTGGGGTTCGCTGAGCTGGCAGGAGGGTGCTGGCTCAGGGAGGTGGCGAGCTGGTCTGCTGTGATCTTGTTCCAGCTTCTGCGGGCGGTCTGTTGCTGGTGGTGGTGGGTCGTCGTTCTCTTGAAGGTGAAGTGGACGCAGCTGTGGTCCGTCCATTGAAGCTCTGTGGCGTGGCTGAAGTCGATGTCTGTGCTGGAAGAGAAGACTGCGTCGAGTGTGTGTCCGGCGAGGTGGGTGGGGGTGGACACCAGTTGCTTGAGTCCAAGATTGGCGAGGTTGTCGAGCAGGGTGCTGGTGTTGCGGTCGTTGTTGTTCTCCAGGTGGAAGTTGAGGTCCCCCAGGAGGATGTAGTCGGCGGAGGGGAGGGCATGCGGGCTGACGAAGTCGGCGATGTCCTCGCTGAATTGTGTGTGTGGTCCCGGGGGTCGGTAGATCAGGGTGCCTCTGAGGGTGGTGTTTGGGTCGGTGTGGATCTGGAAATGCAGGTGTTCGGCGGTGGTCAGGGTGTTGTCGGTGCTGGTCGTGAGACGGATGGTGTTCCTGTGGATGATGGCGAGGCCTCCTCCCATCTGGTTGGCGTTGCGGTCCCTCCGGACGATCTTGTAGCCCTCTGGGATAGCGATGGCGATGTCGGGAGCTGAAGAGGCGTTCATCCAGGTCTCTGTGAGGAAGGCAACGTCTGGGGCTGTGGCGTCTAGGAGGTTCCAGAGTTCGATGGCGTGTCTGTGGACGGAGCGGGTGTTGAGCAGGATGCACTTGAGGTGGGTGCTGCTGGTGTTCGACTTGGCGGGTGCTGGTGCGAGGCAGGTCCGGATGCAGGTGAACTTGCAGGCGTGGCAGCTGAAGGGTCCGTTGGTGCGTCGTGGTGTGGCTTGGTGGCAATCTGGGAGTCGGCCGGTGTTGAGTGCGATGAGGGTGGCGGCGGAGTACGTCAGGCGGGTAGGTCGGGGTCTTCGTGGGCCAGGGGTCCTGGCGCTGGTCGCGATCCGGTCGCGGACGGGCGCAGACGGGCTTACCTTTGGCGCGCCTTCGGCGCACAATCGGCGCGCCCGCTGCGTGTGACCGCTGCGCGTTCGCACGGTCGCCATATAAGGCGAAGTGCGCGGGTGGGCGGGGCAGCTGGGAGGCGGGAGCGGGGAGGGAACAGAAGGAAAAAAGGGCGGGGTCTGCGGTGGTGGCGGGAAGCGGGGAGGGAAGACGGAGGGCGGCGAGGTAGGCGGGAAAACGCTGACACGGCAACAGAATAGCAATAACAAATACAATACAAATTAAGACGCTAACACGGGCACAGAAATAGAGAAAATAAAAACAGGCACAAATGAAGGTCAAGAGAAGGCCAAAACAACCGACAGCGGAGTCAGCCGGCAGCCGGCAGCGAGGCAGAGGGCAGGCAATGGGGCACACGCAGCAGCTGGTGGCCGTGCGGCGCGGGGGTGTCGCGGGGGTGTCCCATAAGATGTTACCGTAGTCAAGCCGAGAAGTTACTAAGGCATTGACTACGGTCTTCTGGGTGGTAGGTGGCAACATCCAGACAATTTTACGAAGCCATCTGAGAATAGTAAAACATGTGCCCGCCACTTTGTTGGCTTGCTGAGTCATGGAGAGATTGTCATCTACGATGACCCAAAGATTTCTGACCTGAGTGGCTGGGGGCGGAAGCTTGCCCAGTGATGTCGGCCAGTGGGGATCACTCCAAAGATCCTTATTGTTCCCTAAGAGGAGGACCTCTGTTTTGTCCCCATTTAATTTCAGTTGGTTAGCCGACATCCAGCATTATTCATCAGCATACCCTAAAGAGGAGGGTGTCCCTTGCTGATGTCCCATACAACCGAGAGCAGTGCCAGAGCTAGCAGGACAGCAACACATCTTCTCCGGAACCCCATAGAGCAGTGCCTGTTCTGCAGACTGGAGTCATGCATTTCCTTGATATTAGGTTATGTAGATTACGTATTGTAGGAGAGTAGGGTCTGCAATCCTATGATCACCCAGATTTTTTGCTTTTGTTTCACTGGTTTACGACTTTCTCTGGCTGTGGGCCTGCCAATCAGACCCACAGCCTGGCTGTTCTCTTTCTAAATTACCACATGTACCCTAGGTGCATTTACCAATTGGTACTGGGCCACCTTATCAGACCCTGTAACTCAGGGCATAGGTGTACCCAGGGCTGCCAGGGGCTGCAGCATGTATTATGCCACCCCTGGCTGGCCTCCTAAATTTGACACAACTGGCTGCATGACAGCTGGGGCAAAGTCGTGTAATCACCCTTTGCTGTAGGTATAGTATACCTATACCTAACCCTAAAATGGACACACAGATTCCTATCAGTCACTCCTATGGCAGGCCTTGACAATCCTGAAGGCAGAGTGCTTGGAATCGTGTGAGACGGTGCTCTGGCATGAGCTGAGCCTGTCTGCAGCTTGCGGAACCAAGTCCTAATAGCTGTTCCATGATATCGCATACCATATACTCTTAAGTGCATTATAATCCTCGCGGTTAAATGCTAACTTTGGTATTGCTTTATCAAAACATGTCGAGTAAGGTGTCATACGAATTGGAATACTAACCCCTCGCCAATTCTGGCGACGGGGTTAGCATTCCACCCTTCTAGAGGGACACGACATGTATGTAACTGTGAACCCCGGTTAAAGTTAACTGAAGCCTCAGCTCCACAAAATGGATGCTGCCACCACAGACACGAGTCTGACCTCCTGCTGCTGGGAGTCCTTCCAGCGAGGGAGGCTTGGACAAAGGGTTTCCTGTCCGGGGCGGTGCTAGCACCGTCCCAGACATGGTTTTGTGTATCCTGGGTAGGCAGGGCTTTTCAGGAAGGTGACTGCTGAGTGGCACCCCGGTGCTCACTACGCATAGGCCGGTCAGAACCAGTTCCAGGGGCACCCCAGCCCCTGGCCTGGGGAAAGTCCGGCATGGCAGAGGGGTGTAACCACCCCCCTCCTAGTCCCACCCATAGGCAGGACCTAGTCACCGGGTCAGCCCCCTTTTTTAGTATAAAGATGGGAGCGGGCCCCCTGTTCAAATTAGATCATCTTTGGAATCAAGACACGACTTTCTGCGAAAGGACTTCAAGATTTCTTCATCAAGATTCTCCCTTGTGGCTAAGGAGTAGTCACCCTGCATCCGCAGGCACCATCCTAAAGAACACTGCGGTCTGCTGCAAGTCCCTCATCACAAATCCGACGACCCAGCTCGACGAGACCCGGCTTCCCTGGCACCTCTGACCTCTACTCACCTCTACAGCAAAGCTGAGAACCGTGAGTGCGACGAGACCTCGAGGGACCGACGATCGCCAAGACTGCACGACATCTTTACAACAAGCCCACCGTGTCCTCCACTGGTGAGTGCTTTGGGGTCCGAGAAGCCCCGACCCTGCGCAGCTCCAGCACCCAAGGTCAGCCTCCCTGCATCTCCACGATCTGCGTGGGGCCCTTCTGCTGTTTGCTGTGCACCGCGTTGTTTGGCTACTAGCCGGCTGGCTTGTGGCCTTCTGAACGACGCCCGACGACATCACTGCTGCTGGTCTGGTTGCTCCAGACTGGCCCTTGCTTCCTTCTTTAAGAGAGGCACCCCGGACCCTCCTGGTCCACTCCAGACGCCATTTTAGGTCCACCGCGTGGGCTTGAATTTGCCAAGGCTTTGTTGCCCAATCCTGGGTCCAGCGACGCCGACAGCTTCTATCTTCGTGGGACAGCTCGATCCTCCTTCCTGGTCGCCGACAACGCCTCCTGGTCCGTGAGATCTTCGAGCACAGCGTCACCCACTCGCCTTGTCGAGGTGGCTACCATCCGGTGCCCTCCTGGTGCCCACTGACTACTGGCTAGTAGTCTCGAACTTGGTCCCCTCTGCTTTCAGGTGTCATCTTCCATCGATCCAGGCTTGGATCCACCGAACTTTCTTCACTGGTCGCCTGCCAGCAACTTCTTTCTTCCAGGCTCCTGGTCCGGCAACGAGGATTCCCGACGTCTTTTGAGTCCTATGCAGCTGCAGCCCCTGGGCTAGGTAACTTCGGCATTTCGGTGCCCCAGCATAGCCTCAGTATCCAAGGGTCAGAATCCACTTTCGTTTTCTTCCTACCAGGTCGGGTTCGCCCGAGAACACTAACTTTGCAATTCCTAGCTACCATAGACTTTGTCCCGCATCTCGCGTGAGAGTGCACACACTGCACCCGAGTCCCCTGGGTCTCCTAGAAGTAATCTAACGATTCTATAGTCAAGTCCTAGCGATTCCAAAGCCTATTAGTACTGTACTTACCTGCTAGTAATTTCGCATTCCACTTTTCAAGTATATGGTTTTCCGTGCCCCTCGGGCATTTGTATATACTGTGCTAACTTAAGTATTTTTGTAAGAGTTTTAGTTTGTGCTTAGTACCCTGTCCTCATAAAGAGTACAGGGCTGTTGTGATTCTTAATAAATATCTGTTTATTTTCATAACACCTGTGTGGTGTCCTTTCACTTGGTGTTCAAGGGGTATATGTGTGGTATAACAGCTGGCTTAACACGCCATCTCGAGTCTTTAGCCTTAGACTGCTCGTATCCACGCAACTAGGATAGCTGGTCTATAAGGTTGACTTACAACCAATCATCAATAAGGGTTGCTGGACTGATACATAGTGTTCACTAGAATAGTGAGCACTGCATATCAGGCCACCTTCTCACATTGGTGAGCAGCGGTTGGGATTTGAGCTTGCTGTTGTTTTACCACACGTATCCTAAGAATATCTTGTTGAAAGATCACATAAGTACTGTTAGTACATATAACTAAGCTTAGAATACTCTGAGTTCTACTGAACCAGCTGTTGCAGCTCCTCAAGGCTTAGCACACCTTGGCTGCAACTCTTAGCAAGGGATCAGTAGGTAAACACATAGTGTAGGTAGGTGCATCACTTACACCACACTAGAAACAGTATGTCGGACAAAGGAGGAAACACTGAGTCCCCCCTTGTGTCAGTTGACCCTCCACAGGTCATCCCTTCAAGATATACTGTGCTTAGCTTCCATGAGTTACGACAAGTATGTACCTCTAGGAAGATTAAGCAAGGGGCTAACCCCACCACCTCCTTTCTGATTGGTCTCCTAGAGACTTATGATGCCAGAAAGGCTGAGAGACTTCTTAGCCCTTCTACTCCAGAAGGAGGCATGCCTCCCCTTGAGGGAACCAGAGGAGACCCTGACCTAATTCACCTCTCCATTGAGAACGAAAATGGGGAGGAGGATGAGGATGAGGATCCCTCTGGGGATGAGGCAGAAAAGGGACAGGTAGAAGTCGTTAGACTAACCAGGTCCAACTTAAGCAAACATGACAGTGGTACTGGGGGACCCCTGGGGCCACTATCAGGTCAGCTTAACATTGGGAATGGACGAGCCAGATCTCTGTCAAGAGGCTCTGGCAGATCCCTTCAAACCAATGGCTCTCACAACTCTTCTCAAAGAGGGATGACATCCCCTCAGAGAAGAGTGTATGAAGCTAAAGAAAGGGCAGCCAATCTAAGGATTGAAAGGGAAGAACTTGCCCTGGCCAAAGAAAGGCTTGCCTTTGCTAGAGAGCAACAGTTAAGTGGGGTAGTCCCCACTGGTGGCAGCATTGTACCTAGCAATAGGGAAAGGAGTTTTGATACAAAGCACCTTGGTAAGATAGTGCCCCCTTTAAACAAGGGGATGACATCCACAAATGGATTACTGCTTTGGAGAGGGCCTGCACTGTGCAAGGTGTTCCCCAGAGTCAGTGGGCAGCTATCTTGTGGCTCTCCTTTGAAGGTAAAGGAAGAGACAAGCTCCTCACCACAAGGGTAGAGGATGCTAACAATTACCAAGTCTTGAAGAATACACTGGTTGAAGGGTTTGGCCTAACCACTGAGCAGTACAGGGTGCTGTTCAGGGATACCCAGAAAACTCCGTCTCAAGATTGGTCTGACTTTGTAGATTGTGCCACTAAGGCTTTTGAGGGCTGGTTGCTGGGCAGTAAGGTTACTGATTATAAAGGATTGTACAATTTGATGATGAGAGAACAAATTTTAAACAATTGTCAGAACCAGTTGTTGCATCAGCATCTTGTTGACTCAGATCTGACCTCTCCCCAAGAATTGGGAAAGAAGGCAGACAGATGGGTTAGAACAAGAGTTAAACAGAACCAGGGCCAGAATCAAGGTGGTCAGAAGAAAGCAGACCAGAAGGGTAAAGATTCTAAGGGGGAACAAAATGACCAGAAGTCGTCGACAGGTCCCCAACAACCCAAAGAGGGTGGGGGTCAGGCTCCCCAAAAGAAGAAAGAAGGCCAATCTAAAAGGTGGTGCCAATACTGCAAAAGTAAAACTCACTGGTTTAGTGAGTGCACCAAGAAAGGAGGAGGGCAGACTCCTGCCACTGCAGCCCCTAAGGCACCTGTGCCCCCTAGTACAGCCAGCAGTGGTAGTGCACCTCCCAAGGGTTTAGTAGGGTTAACCCTGGGTTCTGAGGGGTGTGACAACTTAGTTGGTACACTCACTCAGGCTGTCCTTGTCAGTACAGGGGATATGGATATGTCCCCTGACATCAGTCCCAATACTTTGGGCAAATACAGACAGACACCTTTCATTAATGGAAAAATGGCTCAGGCCTATAGGGACACTTGTGCCAGTGTCACAATGGTGACACCTAACTTTGTGGACCCTGGACAGATCATGCCAGGTACAGAATTCCTGGTGACCAATGCAAGCAATGTCACTACCAATCACAGTATGGCAATTGTAGCTTTCTCCTGGGGAGGGGTAACTGGCCAAAAGAAGGTTGTAGTTAGTTCAGACCTCCCAGTGGATTGTTTGTTGGGCAATGATTTGGAGTCATCACAATGGTCAGAAGTGGAGCAGAGGACTCACATGGAAATGTTAGGCTTGCCAGCACATGTGTTTGCTGTGACCAGGTCACAGGTCAGGAAATGCTCCACTGAACAGGTGCTGGATCCTGGAACAATGGACCAGACACCTTCCAAGAAAAAGAGCAGTAGGGTTAAGGCTGTGCCTTCCCCTTGATCCAGGAGGAACAAGTCTCAGAGGAGGCTGACCTACAGGAGTTGAGGGAAACTGAGCCCAGAGAGTTTGAACTTGATCAAGTTGAATTCTTGGGTTCAGGGGGACCCTCAAGGGAAGACCTGGGGAAGGACCAGTTAAGCTGCCCTTCTCTTGAACCCCTCAGACAGCAGGCTGCTGCTGAGGCTGCTGGGAACGCCACAGGTACCCACAAGGTATACTGGGAAGATGGACTCCTGTACACTGAGTCAAGAGACCCCAAGCCTGGCATGACCAGGAGGCTGGTTGTACCCTTGTCTCAGAGAGGTTTCCTACTTACCTTGGCCCATGAGATTCCCTTAGCAGGTCACTTAGGCCAGACAAAGACTTGGGACAGGCTTATCTCACACTTTCACTGGCCTCACATGAATGAGGATACCAAGGAGTTTTGTCGCTCCTGTGTCACTTGCCAAGCCAGTGGTAAGTCAGGTGGCACAACAAAGGCCCCCCTTATACCAATGCCTGTGGTGGGGGTGCCCTTTGAAAGAGTGGGGATTGACATTGTTGGTCCAATGGAACCCCAGACAGCATCAGGGCACACGTTTATACTGGTGGTAGTGGATCATGCCACCAGGTATCCTGAAGCTATTCCACTTAGGACCACCACAGCACCTGTGGTGGCAAGGGCCCTAGTTGGAGTGTTCTCCAGAGTGGGCTTCCCTAAGGAGGTTGTCTCTGACAGAGGTGCAAACTTCATGTCAAGCTACTTAACTGCTATGTGGAAGGAATGTGGTGTTAATTACGAATTCACTACACCCTATCATCCACAATGCAATGGGCTTGTTGAAAGGTTCAACAGGACCCTAAAAGGGATGATTCATGGACTACCTGAAAAGCTCAGGCGTAGATGGGATGTCCTGATTCCCTGCCTTCTGTTTGCTTACAGAGAGGTCCCACAAAAGGGGGTTGGCTACAGCCCTTTTGAACTTTTGTATGGGCATCCTGTGAGAGGCCCCCTGTGTTTGGTGAAGGAAGGATGGGAGAGACCTCTCAGAAAGCCTGCAACCAGCATAGTGGACTATGTACTTGGTCTCCGCTCCAGGATGGCTGAGTATATGGAGAAGGCATCAGAAAACCTTAAGGCCAGTCAAGAACTTCAAAAAGCTTGGCATGACCAAAAGGCTGTCCTGACTGTTTATCAGCCTGGACAGAAGGTGTGGGTGTTGGAGCCAGTGGCCCCAGCAGCACTCAAAGACAAATGGTCTGGGCCCCACACAATTCTTGAGCAAAAGGGAGAGGTCACCTACCTGGTGGACCTTGGAACTCCCAGGAGCCCCCACAGGGTGCTCCATGTCAACAGGCTCAAAGCATATGTCGACAGGAAGGACATGAGCTTGCTCATGGCCATAGATGAGGGACAGGAGGAAGAGAGTGACCCTCTCCCAGACCTGCTCACTCAGAATCCTGATGATGGGTCAGTAGATGGTGTTGTCTTTTGTGGCAGCCTCTCTGAGCATCAACAGAAATACTGTAAACAGGTTCTTCAGTCTTTCAGACATATGTTTTCTCTGACACCCAGTCAGACCAATTGGTGTACCCATGAGGTTGACACTGGTGACAGTCTGCCAGTTAAGAGTAAAATCTACAGGCAGCCTGATCATGTTAGAGACTGCATAAAAACTGAAGTGCAGAAAATGTTGGAGCTGGGAGTCATTGAACCCTCAGATAGCCCTTGGGCTAGTCCAGTAGTTCTAGTGCCAAAGCCTCACACCCAGGGTGGTAAGAGAGAGATGAGGTTTTGCGTAGACTACAGGGGTCTCAATGCAGTCACTAAGACTGATGCCCACCCAATACCAGGGGCAGATGAGCTTATAGATAGATTGGCTTCTGCCAACTACTTAAGCACATTTGACTTAACAGCTGGGTATTGGCAAATCAGGTTAGCTGAGGATGCCAAGCCCAAGACAGCATTTTCAACCCCTGGTGGGCATTATCAATTTGTGGTAATGCCCTTTGGTCTGAAAAATGCACCTGCCACCTTCCAAAGGTTGGTGAATCAAGTCCTTACTGGGCTGGATGACTTCTGTGCAGCATATCTAGATGATATTGCTGTCTTTAGCTCCACCTGGGAGGATCACCTGGTCCACCGGAGGAAAGTGTTAGAGGCTCTGCAAGCAGCAGGCCTCACTATCAAGGCCACCAAGTGCCAGATAGGGCAGACACAGGTTGTATACCTGGGCCACCTTGTAGGTGGAGGCCAGGTTCAGCCACTGGAGAGCAAAATACAGTCAATCAGGGACTGGGCTCCTCCAACCACCCAGACTCAGGTTCGAGCTTTCTTGGGCCTGACTGGATACTACAGAAAGTATGTCAGGAACTATGGTTCAATTGTGACACCATTAAATGAACTGACAAGTAAGAAAATGCCAAAAAAGGTTCAGTGGACAGCAGGCTGTCAAAAAGCATTCGATGACCTAAAGCAGGCCATGTGCACAGCACCTATCCTTAAGAGTCCAGACTACTCCAAACCATTCATTGTCCAAACAGATGCTTCTGAGTTGGGTGTGGGAGCTGTTCTTTCTCAACTGAATTTTGATGGTCAAGACCAGCCCATTGCTTTTATAAGCAGAAGGCTGACCCCCAGAGAGAAGAATTGGTCAGCTATTGAGAGGGAGGCCTTTGCTGTGGTTTGGGCCCTGAAGAAGCTGAGGCCATACTTGTTTGGCACTCACTTCAAGATTCAGACCAACCATAAGCCCCTCTTGTGGCTAAATCAGATGAAGGGTGAAAACCCCAAACTGCTTAGGTGGTCCATTTCCCTACAGGGGATGGACTTTACAGTGGAACATAGACCTGGTACTGATCATGGCAATGCCGATGGGCTCTCCAGATATTTCCACTTAGAACAAGAAGACTCACCTGGTCAAGGTTAGCTTATTGTCCCAAAGTTTGGGGGGGGGGGGTCATGTAGGAGAGTAGGGTCTGCAATCCTATGATCACCCAGATTTTTTGCTTTTGTTTCACTGGTTTACGACTTTCTCTGGCTGTGGGCCTGCCAATCAGACCCACAGCCTGGCTGTTCTCTTTCTAAATTACCACATGTACCCTAGGTGCATTTACCAATTGGTACTGGGCCACCTTATCAGACCCTGTAACTCAGGGCATAGGTGTACCCAGGGCTGCCAGGGGCTGCAGCATGTATTATGCCACCCCTGGCTGGCCTCCTAAATTTGACACAACTGGCTGCATGACAGCTGGGGCAAAGTCGTGTAATCACCCTTTGCTGTAGGTATAGTATACCTATACCTAACCCTAAAATGGACACACAGATTCCTATCAGTCACTCCTATGGCAGGCCTTGACAATCCTGAAGGCAGAGTGCTTGGAATCGTGTGAGACGGTGCTCTGGCATGAGCTGAGCCTGTCTGCAGCTTGCGGAACCAAGTCCTAATAGCTGTTCCATGATATCGCATACCATATACTCTTAAGTGCATTATAATCCTCGCGGTTAAATGCTAACTTTGGTATTGCTTTATCAAAACATGTCGAGTAAGGTGTCATACGAATTGGAATACTAACCCCTCGCCAATTCTGGCGACGGGGTTAGCATTCCACCCTTCTAGAGGGATACGACATGTATGTAACTGTGAACCCCGGTTAAAGTTAACTGAAGCCTCAGCTCCACAAAATGGATGCTGCCACCACAGACACGAGTCTGACCTCCTGCTGCTGGGAGTCCTTCCAGCGAGGGAGGCTTGGACAAAGGGTTTCCTGTCCGGGGCGGTGCTAGCACCGTCCCAGACATGGTTTTGTGTATCCTGGGTAGGCAGGGCTTTTCAGGAAGGTGACTGCTGAGTGGCACCCCGGTGCTCACTACGCATAGGCCGGTCAGAACCAGTTCCAGGGGCACCCCAGCCCCTGGCCTGGGGAAAGTCCGGCATGGCAGAGGGGTGTAACCACCCCCCTCCTAGTCCCACCCATAGGCAGGACCTAGTCACCGGGTCAGCCCCCTTTTTTAGTATAAAGATGGGAGCGGGCCCCCTGTTCAAATTAGATCATCTTTGGAATCAAGACACGACTTTCTGCGAAAGGACTTCAAGATTTCTTCATCAAGATTCTCCCTTGTGGCTAAGGAGTAGTCACCCTGCATCCGCAGGCACCATCCTAAAGAACACTGCGGTCTGCTGCAAGTCCCTCATCACAAATCCGACGACCCAGCTCGACGAGACCCGGCTTCCCTGGCACCTCTGACCTCTACTCACCTCTACAGCAAAGCTGAGAACCGTGAGTGCGACGAGACCTCGAGGGACCGACGATCGCCAAGACTGCACGACATCTTTACAACAAGCCCACCGTGTCCTCCACTGGTGAGTGCTTTGGGGTCCGAGAAGCCCCGACCCTGCGCAGCTCCAGCACCCAAGGTCAGCCTCCCTGCATCTCCACGATCTGCGTGGGGCCCTTCTGCTGTTTGCTGTGCACCGCGTTGTTTGGCTACTAGCCGGCTGGCTTGTGGCCTTCTGAACGACGCCCGACGACATCACTGCTGCTGGTCTGGTTGCTCCAGACTGGCCCATGCTTCCTTCTTTAAGAGAGGCACCCCGGACCCTCCTGGTCCACTCCAGACGCCATTTTAGGTCTACCGCGTGGGCTTGAATTTGCCAAGGCTTTGTTGCCCAATCCTGGGTCCAGCGACGCCGACAGCTTCTATCTTCGTGGGACAGCTCGATCCTCCTTCCTGGTCGCCGACAACGCCTCCTGGTCCGTGAGATCTTCGAGCACAGCGTCACCCACTCGCCTTGTCGAGGTGGCTACCATCCGGTGCCCTCCTGGTGCCCACTGACTACTGGCTAGTAGTCTCGAACTTGGTCCCCTCTGCTTTCAGGTGTCATCTTCCATCGATCCAGGCTTGGATCCACCGAACTTTCTTCACTGGTCGCCTGCCAGCAACTTCTTTCTTCCAGGCTCCTGGTCCGGCAACGAGGATTCCCGACGTCTTTTGAGTCCTATGCAGCTGCAGCCCCTGGGCTAGGTAACTTCGGCATTTCGGTGCCCCAGCATAGCCTCAGTATCCAAGGGTCAGAATCCACTTTCGTTTTCTTCCTACCAGGTCGGGTTCGCCCGAGAACACTAACTTTGCAATTCCTAGCTACCATAGACTTTGTCCCGCATCTCGCGTGAGAGTGCACACACTGCACCCGAGTCCCCTGGGTCTCCTAGAAGTAATCTAACGATTCTATAGTCAAGTCCTAGCGATTCCAAAGCCTATTAGTACTGTACTTACCTGCTAGTAATTTCGCATTCCACTTTTCAAGTATATGGTTTTCCGTGCCCCTCGGGCATTTGTATATACTGTGCTAACTTAAGTATTTTTGTAAGAGTTTTGGTTTGTGCTTAGTACCCTGTCCTCATAAAGAGTACAGGGCTGTTGTGATTCTTAATAAATATCTGTTTATTTTCATAACACTTGTGTGGTGTCCTTTCACTTGGTGTTCAAGGGGTATATGTGTGGTATAACAGCTGGCTTAACACGCCCTCTCGAGTCTTTAGCCTTAGACTGCTCGTATCCACGCTACTAGGATAGCTGGTCTATAAGGTTGACTTACAACCAATCATCAATAAGGGTTGCTGGACTGATACATAGTGTTCACTAGAATAGTGAGCACTGCATATCAGGCCACCTTCTCACACGTATCATGTTGGAGAATTTTTTTTCTTCTCTGTACAAGTCATAGGCTCTCATTTGGAACCGACTAACATTAGTCCAGAGAGCTGTACTGGAAATAAAATCGATATCCTTGGTTTTAGACAACGTGTATTTAAATTTAAAAAGTCAGGCTACTTGTGAGTTATATTTTGCTGCAGATGAACTATCAGTTTTGCGATGGGAATATTAGAGGGCTTTGGATTTCATTTTAGACTCCAACAGCCCAGAATTAGTTTATTGAGTATGACAGTGAACATGCTAAAGTATGGGTTCTAAAGGGGTTTCCTAGTGTATTTAATGGTAAGTTAGGCAAATTGAAAGGATTTACACATCAAATCAGAGTTAAAGCTGATACTGTTTCTAAAATACACAAAACACGCAATATTTCCATTATTGTTAGGGATGAAGTTAAGGGTAAACTTAAAAAATTACAAGACACTCGCATCATGGAACCAACTGAAACATTAGAGGGTATTTCTCATGGTTATCGCCAGGCGGCCCATTGAAGAGATGTGTTGATCTAAGATGTTTGAATAACAGCATTGTTGTAGATCCATTTCCATTACCAAGAATAGATGAAATGCTTTCAATTGCCAGACACAGCAAATGGGTTTCTCCCTTAGATATATCCTCGGTGTATCATCAAATATCTTGACACCTTTGGAACAGACGAGTTTTTTGCGCAACTTTTGGCTGTTTTCAGTTCCATCGTATGCCTTTTGGACTGGCATCTGCTGCTGTAAACTTTCAGAGGCTTATGACGGAGCTACTTGGTGATATGCTAGGGGTAGTATTTCTTCCAGATGGTATCTTGGTCATGGGAGATAACAAGAAATGACAGATTGAAGAGTGTTTTGAATGTTCTAGATAAAAAGGGCTTAACTGTAGAAATCACTAAGAAAACATTCTACCTATACCCACATACTCTAATATCAATGAAATACATTACTGCTCAGACACCAATCACAAGCACAGCAGTGCCTTTTCTGCTGACCCACAGAGAGCAGAACAGGGGTGCTTGTCCTGCTGATGTACCATAGATCATAGCAGAAGAAACACTCTGTCTGACCTCCATAGAACAAGGCAGCAGTGGTTCTTGAGCACAACCCAAACCAGCCAGGTTGGCTGTGCATCTCCTGCGGACCCCTGTTGATGCTTTAATCAAGAAATGAAAGTGTCATTAGGTAGGAAAATTGGACTATCTGAATCTCTCATAGACTTAGTCCAAAGCTATTAACACCTTAACTGCTGGGCTTCCCCCCGCCCCCAGCGCTGAACCTTTTTTTGGCTGTTAGGTGTAGTTTGCGCTTAAGCCGTCATAACATTTTGTTATCATAAGGTATCCACGGCAAATGTATGTCTTTTATTCCAGCATCCTGGGGATTCTAAAGGTACCCAGGTCAGGGTGTGCATATTCTAGGGGTGGGCTGAATTTGCGTAGTCGCGCTACACAAAGCTCCGCAAAACGGTAAAAAATCTCCACGAACACGCGGAAATGCTTGTTCTGCCCGTTCGCAATGCTTTTTTCCTGTTCAGGAACGCTGTTTGCGTGCTTGGGGAGAAATATCTTGCGAACACGCATTTTGAAAGCACGAACAAGCAAAAAATTCCGCGTAGCCGCGGATCATGGAATTTTTGGCAATCCCGCGTTCTCCGCGGAACGCGAAGTTATCCAAATTCCACAAGCGGAATAGAATTTGCCACCCAGGCCTAGTATATTCCCCCCAAGGGGACTGAGCAAATAGGCAAACTACAGCTAAATTCTGAGTTATTTGTGAAAAATAGGAAAAAAGTGCTCCACATAAGTGTCTGTTTTCTTTCTCCTAAAAATGGCATAAACAAACGGTTTGCTGTGCTAAAGTCCCCATCCTCCCAGCTTTCATGAACATGGCACAGGTGAATCAAAACATTTTTTTTACCACAGTTTGAGAACATCACTAGAGCGGTTAAGCCCTGCCCCTCTTCTCCATTGGCTGGCCTCCTAAATGGTGGCCAGCCATTGGAGTAGAGGTCCTAGTGACGTTCTTCTTTCTATCTAAGCCTCGTTCTTTTCAGACTGGGGAGCGTGTTTTTGACTGTTGTTTACTTTTGTGATTTTTTTTTTTTTACTGGCACATGTTATTTCAGTGGCCAGTGCTTTCTTGCAGCTTGTTTCTTCGTCTGGTCTACTACGGCGGTGACGTCAGTACGCCCAGGGCTCGTGCTCAGGCGGGGCTTAGGTGTTCCTGGGGCTGATGTTGAGGTGGAAGTAGACTTATGAGGTTTGAGCTCCGGCAGAGTTCAGTCAATAGAGCGGCTCTGGGTACGGGGGAGGCCCAGCCATGGTAGAGAACGCGAGAATCGCCCGTGGAGCTATGGTGAGAATGGGAGGGGAGCTGGTGGGAGAAACCGTACCTAAGGAAGGGTGACTGGGATCCTACGGACAGTTTGAATGCGGGCTGGGAGGCTGGTGAACCTGCGGACGGGGCAGGAGCTGAGCGCCGTGCTTCAAGGAGGGACGTTCCTTCAGAAAAGGAGCTCTGAGAGTTCACCCGAGCACTCTTCGAACTCCTAAAGAGAGGGAACACTGGGGAATCCAAAGTTGGGTCGGTGTGACAGGGAGAGAGCCCAGGATTCATCAGGACAAGGTGGCAGGTGACCAGTTTTTGCTCCTGGCCTCAGGCTGGAGAGGGTTTCCATGATCTCAGAGACTGTGTATGTTAGAGCTTGTTACTGCGAGGCGGTAAGCACCGCTGGGCAGGTGGTTGTGTTAGTGTTAAAGCTTTGCTGGTTGTAAGGTGTTTTGTGAAGCCGATCACCGCATCAGGGCGGGGTAATATCAGTAGGCGATAATGACAGGAGGGCAGATGTTGGGCATGTCATGACAAGAGTAACTGATGTGTGGACAGAAGTCGCCATATGGAATGTGTAGGCTGCCCGGAAGTACCCACTGCACGCGGGGACGATAATGTGAGAAGTAATTCATTGGTTCATGTGTAGGTCGTTTTTTAAATCAACTAAAGGAAGATGAGGCGAATATTAGGAGATCGATCAGCAGGCGCATGTTGTGTGGGAGTCTTATTGGAGGAAAGAGCTGGATCTCACGAGGCCGAAATCGCAGTTTGCTTATCTTTGCACATGCAGGTCCTGCTTGGAAAGTGTCCGCACCTGTGGCAGAACGCGCACTGTACTAGAGCCTATATATAACTTGTGGACAATATTCTGATACAATTATCCCTCTGCACGTATGCGTTTGTTACGAGGTACCCATTACCATATATTATACCAATATTGGGCCAGATGTAGGAAGGCTATTACCGGTCGGTAACGGCTGAAATCGGCCGTTACCGACCGGTAATAGACTTTTCCTATGTAGGGGGCACATTTACCGATTCTGTAAATAACGAATCGGTATTTACCGATTCGGTATTTACTGAATCATCATTTACCGATTCTGTATTTACAGAATCGGTAAATGAAATGTAGGAAGCAGTTCAAACAGTGCTTCTGGGCTTAAAGGATTCGTTATTTACCACCAACTATTAGTTGGTGGTAAATAACGAATTCCTATGTAAATGCAAATATGTGCATTTACACCTGTCACAAAACCGAATAAAGAGAAAGACAGGTCAAAGATGTGTAGCTGTACTGAAGACTATGAGAATGAACAATAGTGGGTCCCATCTAAGTATCAGTTGGCTGAGATATTCCCATCAGACCACCCAATTGGCAGAGTTTCATCATGTGGGATATTTGTAACAGCATCCATCCGGCCGCCCATGTCCATCAACTGATGGTGCGGATATGAATCTGAAGCATATACTCTAGCCAATCGTATACTAGTGGGGTGGTGCTAAGGGTGTGAAGTGCAGTGCTGTGGTGAGAAACTAAAATTAGCGACCCAGATACAAAAAACATGTTTTTTTAATCTGGAAATGATCTGAGTGCCAAATTTAAAAACACGCCAGGTAGTGGAAACTTATGACTACACTATGGCGCTGTGCAGAGTAATTGGTCAACATGTTTCAGCCGCGTTGGATATATTATCCGGCTTTCGTCAGGACCTATGTTAGTAAGCTACTGCAACAAGAAAACAAGTGTCAGTGAAAAAGAAAAGAGAATTCTTACATATCTGGTGTATCTTACAGATACTATGAACCTGGAGCCCCAATGTTCATAAGGGAGATGTAGATACTATCTCTATCCTGTAGAGGAAAGAAGAATGTGAGAAAAATAGTAAGCCTTGATTTGTTCCCATATCTATCTCCACTCTCTCAGAAAAACAGTACAGACAGCACATCATACAAGAAGTCTATTTATCTCCGTGTAACCTCAGAGTAGATTTTACTCATTCACAGAGACCTATTCACCATGAATACTCACCGCACATTGCTTGGGAATAGGCCTCACCTCACCCGGCGTCCGCTCGGGAATAGGAGGCCCCGCTCTAAAGTGCATGAAACAACAAAGGCAAACATTCATAATTATATGCCTTATGCTTTTAGCTAGTGCATCTTTAATCAAACTTGCTCTCTGATGGCAAACTAAAAAAATGGCTGATGACTATAAGGGACTATGGACTATGATACATTTATGCTGAACACAGAGGGTTCTGAGTTTAAAAAAAAAAGAAAAATGAACGTAAAATTAGAGACCAATAAAAGAAAAAGGGTACTGCTAGAATAGTTTGGAGGAGCCTTACCTGTCCGTCGGTACCTCACGCTGACATCCGAGAGGAAGTGGAGGTACCGACTGAGACAGGGCACCTTCCTTATATACCCCGCCAATTGGATGATTAGGCTCATTAGGCTGTAAATTTACCGCCACAAGATCGTAATTGGGCGGAAACGCCATATATGGTGCCGCTTACGGGTTAATCCGAGACGCGTAATAGTCTGTGCTTGTTGTAAACAAAGTCCGCTAATCTCGCTCGCATGCGCATCAAGTCACCAAATGTTACATTCGCGCATAAGCTGTCCGCCTGCCCGTATGAGCATATGCTGATCATAGGCGCATGCGCATAATGGCTTCGAGTTGAAATGGATCTGCGCGCATGGTGTACTGTTGCTAAGAAACGCCTCGCACTAAGAAAACGCCTCGCACTGATTTAACGTGCATGCGTGCTGCGTACCTATTAACAGGCGCCGCTGTAAGAATTACGGAGGTAGAGAGACACCGCTTTCCACTAATGTGACGCTGTCCTGGAAGAGGACTAACACAAGAGATGACATGACAATTTATCTGCTAAATGAAAAAAGCAGTTCATCTATGTTGAAAGCTATATATGTAAAATTGTATATAGCCCAGTGTTGTATAAAGATAGATGATAAATAAAACTTACAGGCTTAGTTTTATTTTGTAGTGTACCACCTAATGGATTGTGATCAGTGTGCCGAGAATTCACATGTAAAAACTTAAATTCGCTACTGGGTGAGAAGATGGATCTTTGTAGAGACCATCCAAGACCGCTTAACAATCACAGTCTGAGTGATGTTGTTGGTACAGTCTCATATGATCATGTGACATAACATGTTCATTGATGCCTGATGGATTTCAGTATTGTGAATTCTGTTGTTGAACCGCATAAACTAAATAGAGGTCCAAGGAATGGAATCATTGAGCCCAATGACGTCACTCCGAAGTTTGAATATCCAACGCTGTTCCTTCACAAATAAAAACTTAGATTTATCGCTAATGTGGTTTGGAACATAAGGCTGCTCTAGAATCACCCATTTCAGGTCTTCTGCTCGATGTTTCTTTTCTAGAAAGTGGTTGGTAAGACAGGTAGATTGTTTGTGGCACCGAATGGTGCTTTTATGTTCGCTAATACGAACTTTCATTTTTCGAGTTGTGTGGCCAACATACTGCAGTTGGCATGGACAGGTGATTAGATATATAGCACCCTCGGTGTTGCAGTTAGTATGTTTTCGAAGTAGCCAGGGTTGGCCTGTGCCTAAATCTATCTGATCTGTCTTATATGTCTGAGGACAGGCATTGCAGGAGCCACATAGAAAGTGGCCACGTACTGGCTGGGTGTTCCAAAGCGTGTTAGTGGTTGCAGTCATTTTGACTCTTGGTCTAGTGTGGACCAAACTGTCTTTGATACTGCGGGCCCTCTTGAAAGAAAATAATGGTGGTGGCATCTTAGTTTGGGCTATATTGAGAATGCCCCAGTGTCTACGCACCATCTGCTGGATCTTGTTGGACAAAGTACTAAAGGTACTAACAAATGTTAATCTGTCCAGTGGCTCTTTATCTAGTCTTTTTTCCAAGAGTGCATCCCTGTTATTGTTTGATGCACGTTTCCAAGCTCTGCGTACTAAATGGCGTGGATATTGACGGTCTTCCAAATGTTTGGACAAAATTCTTGAGTGATTATCAAACGAAGATTTGGAGGAACAATTTCTGCGTACTCTTAAAAACTGGCCTACAGGAAGATTTTCTCGTAGAGCACGTATATGGTGGCTAGTAAAAGCCAAAAGAGAATTCCGGGACATAGGTTTTTTGTAGGGCTCGCATTCCAATTTGCCGTCTTTTGGGAAGATGACAATATCTAGGATGGGTAATTGAACCTTGCTGGATTCAATGGTAAATTTCAGATATTGATTCTGTTGATTTAACCAACTGTGAAAGGATTCTACCTCAGATGTCGAGCCTCGCCAAACCATGAAAATGTCATCTATGTATCTCTTCCACAGCAACACCTGATGAAAATGTGGGTTGCTGTGGTTGAGTACAAAGTTCTGTTCAAATAGATGAACATAAAGGTTGGCGAGGCTGGGGGCAAAAATGCTCCCCATGGACGTGCCAGAGGTTTGCAGAAAGATCTGATCTTCAAATTGAAAATAATTTTGCATCATCGCCATCCTGGCACAATCCATGATAAAAGCTACTGGGGTGATGCTTTGTAAATCGCGTGTCACAAGGAGAGACCTGATTGCCTCCAACGTCTCAGCCTGAGGGATACACGTGTAAAGGGATTCGACATCAAAACTGACCAATAGGTCAGTCTCGATGTCGAAATCCACTTCTGGCAGTAGTCTCAAGACATCTGCTGTATCTTGCAGATACGTGGGCATCTCCTTTACGAAGGGTCACAGGAAGAAATCCACAAATGTGGACAAAGGCTCCAAGAGGGAGCCTATCCCCGAAATAATCGGGCGTCCTGGAGGTGGCCTTGTCGGTTTATGAATCTTCGGAAGGCAGTAGAAACCAGGCATCACTGGTTTGGTTGTTATCAGAAATTTAGCTTCATGGGGAGTGATCCACCCTTCCACACTGGCCTCTTCCTCTAAAGTTTTAATTTCTGTAAGGAGGCGGGGAGTGGGGTCACTGGTTAGATGTTGGTAAAAATTAATGTTATTCAATTGCCTCAAGCACTCTTGGCGGTAGACGGCCATGTCCAGAATGACAGTTGCTCCGCCGGCTTTATGATGATAGTTTGGTCAGCGGATAGGCGGGCTAGAGCTATTTTTTCATTATTGGACAGGTTTTGATAACTGTGTTGGTCATTACCGAATAAGGCCATGACATCATGGGTTACTGCTTGTTCAAAAGCAGTGACCTTTGCAGGTACCTGGTGCCCAAATGGTGTGAATGTGGACTTCGGGCGTAAACCTGTATTGACCAACTGACCTTGGCTCATTGTCGGATCAGTGTTCTCCTTCTCAAAGAAGAAATGTAGGCGGACTTTTCTAAAGAATTTTTCAAGTTCACACCGTGTCTCAAAAGGGTTACCCTTATTCGTAGGGATGAATCCTAACCCTCTATTCAATATTGACTGCTCATCTGCTGATAGTATACGTGAGCTGAGGTTGACTATTATGTCCCTGTTGCTGTCGGTGTTGCCTGAGCTGCCTGAGCTACTCTCCGACTCCTGGTGTTCGGGAAGGTTTGATCTGTTTGCCACTGAACATTCTGTTGTCCTCTCCTTCTCCCGTAGTTGCGGCCTCGGCCTTGTCCTAAAAAAGCCTGGTTTTGGAAAAATTGGGGATGTGGAGGGAAAGTTTGCATTGGTTGGGCAAATGCGGGCTGATAGCCCCATGGGTTCGGTGGCCACCATTGTGTTTGATTCTGAAAGGGACCGCGTGTGCCCCTCCTTCTGTTGGGGCCTCGCTGTTGTTGTGTCCCTCTCTGAAATTGCGACATCGCACCTCCTGTGTTGTCAGTATCTGAATCAGGATCTGATCCCGATGAGGAGTAGCTAGAGCCATATCGTCTACCCTTGTTGTTAAAATCAGGGGCCACCCAATCATCACTTGTGTATGGAAAATTTTTTGTCACCGAGAACCGTGCCAGGTCCTTTTTGCATTTCTCCAATTTGGAAAAAAGAATGTTGTCATTATAGTCTTTGTTAGTTTTATTTGTCTCATCCAGTTGTTTTTTAAAAATGGGACTTGTTAGTGTGGTCTTAATTTGGCCCTCAAGCAGCTGTATTTCAATTAGAATAGTATCTGCATTTTTTTTGGCGGTGTTGATTATGAGGATCAACCAATCTCGCGTACATCGCCATGCTATGAGTGACCAATCACGAAGAAAGCTTTTATCTGTAAGGAACAGTCGCGGTGTATTCGTCACTATGAGGCCTTTTGGAGAGCATTTACCTCGAAGGTACTCGGCCATGATTATCCCATGTATTGAAACTCGGGAAAAGTTTTTCTTTAAGTTCAATAGCGTCACCCAATCATCTTTTTTGGCACTCGTGGTTTCTGGTAATGAGTCTAACAGACTGGGATTGTTTTCTAGAATATAATTCAGTGCTTCATCATCAAAAGCCAGTCCCATAAAGTCAGCCATAATCAAAGCATACACAACAGTAACAAGTGAAAAGAGCTAATTTGGAGTGCACTTCAATGAATGCACTATACAGAATGACCCACAACACAGTTGCACTACGAAACAAAAAACTAAATTTATAGGGGGTCATCATCTCATTTCTCTACGAGAAAATCTTCCTGTAGGCCAGTTTTTAAGAGTACGCAGAAATTGTTCCTCCAAATCTTCGTTTGATAAACACTCCAGAATTTTGTCCAGACATTTGGAAGACCGTCAATATCCACGCCATTTAGTACGCAGAGCTTGGAAACGTGCATCAAACAATAACAGGGATGCACTCTTGGAAAAAAGACTAGATAAAGAGCCACTGGAAAGATTAACATTTGTTAGTACCTTTAGTACTTTGTCCAACAAGATCCAGCAGATGGTGCGTAGACACTGGGGCATTCTCAATATAGCCCAAACTAAGATGCCACCACCATTATTTTCTTTCAAGAGGGCCTGCAGTATCAAAGACAGTTTGGTCCACACTAGACCAAGAGTCAAAATGACTGCAACCACTAACACGCTTTGGAACACCCAGCCAGTACGTGGCCACTTTCCATGTGGCTCCTGCAATGCCTGTCCTCAGACATATAAGACAGATCAAATAGATATAGGCACAGGCCAACCCTGGCTACTTCGAAAACATACTAACTGCAACACCGAGGGTGCTATATATCTAATCACCTGTCCATGCCAACTGCAGTATGTTGGCCACACAACTCGAAAAATGAAAGTTCGTATTAGCGAACATAAAAGCACCATTCGGTGCCACAAACAATCTACCTGTCTTACCAACCACTTTCTAGAAAAGAAACATCGAGCAGAAGACCTGAAATGGGTGATTCTAGAGCAGCCTTATGTTCCAAACTACATTAGCGATAAATCTAAGTTTTTATATAGTAGGCTATAGTAGGTCTCCCTAGAAGGTGCTCGGCGAGAGCGACCATTCACAGACTACATTGGCTACCCATCGAAGCCCGCATCCAATTCAAGGCCCTCATATTCGCCTTTAAAATCCTGAAGAACGAAGGTCCAGAGCTTCTCCGTTCGCTGTTGACCCCCTATTATCCCAAACGGAATCTCCGGTCCAAGGGGCAACATTTAGCCATGATACCCCACACTAAGTTCTGCCGCATCGGAGGGCGTTCCTTCAAACTACTGGGGGCCAAGTTATGGAACTCCCTTCCCCTCCACATCCGATGCATCGACAATATGCTAGCTTTCCGCAGAGCGACCAAAACCCATCTCTTTCCCTCCTTGTAGGTCTCGTCTCTCGTCTCAGTTGGTTGTGTTATGGTTCTAGCGCCGGGACGCCCCGTTGCTGGGGCAGCTGTTTGCGCTTTACAAAACAGATAACATAACATAACATATTTGTGAAGGAACAGCGTTGGATATTCAAACTTCGGAGTGGCGTCATTGGGCTCAATGATTCCATTCCTTGGACCTCTATTTAGTTTATGCGGTTCAACAACAGAATTCACAATACTGAAATCCATCAGGCATCAATGAACATGTTATGTCACATGATCATATGAGACTGTACCAACAACATCACTCAGACTGTGATTGTTAAGCGGTCTTGGATGGTCTCAACAAAGATCCATCTTCTCACCCAGTAGCGAATTTAAGTTTTTACATGTGAATTCTCGGCACACTGATCACAATCCATTAGGTGGTACACTACAAAATAAAACCAAGCCTGTAAGTTTTATTTATCATCTATCTTTATACAACACTGGGCTATATACAATTTTACATATATAGCTTTCAACATAGATGAACTGCTTTTTTCATTTAGCATATAAATTGTCATGTCATCTCTTGTGTTAGTCCTCGTCCAGGACAGCGTCACATTAGTGGGAAGCGGTGTCTCTCTACCTCCGTAATTCTTACAGCGGCGCCTGTTAATAGGTACGCAGCACGCATGCACGTTAAATCAGTGCGAGGCGTTTTCTTAGTGCGAGGCGTTTCTTAGCAACAGTACACCATGCGCGCAGATCCTTTTCAACTCGAAGCCATTATGCGCATGCGCCTATGATCAGCATACGCTCATACGGGCAGGCGGACAGCTTATGCGCGAATGTAACATTTGGTGACTTGATGCGCATGCGAGCGAGATTAGCGGACTTTGATTACAACAAGCACAGACTATTACGCGTCTCGGATTAACCCGTAAGCGGCACCATATATGGTGTTTCCGCCCAATTACGATCTTGTGGCGGTAAATTTACAGCCTAATGAGCCTAATCATCCAATTGGCGGGGGTATATAAGGAAGGTGCCCTGACTCAGTCGGTACCTCCACTTCCTCTCGGATGTCAGCGTGAGGTACCGACGGACAGGTAAGGCTCCTCCAAACTATTCTAGCAGTACCCTTTTTCTTTTATTGGTCTCTAATTTTAAGTTCATCTTTCTTTTTTTAAAAAACTCAGAACCCTCTGTGTTCAGCATAAATGTATCATAGCCCATAGTCCCTTATAGTCATCAGCCATTTTTTTAGTTTGCCATCAGAGAGCAAGTTTGATTAAAGATGCACTAGTTAAAAGCATAAGGCATATAATTATGAATGTTTGCCTTTGTTGTTTTATACACTTTAGAGCGGGGCCTCTTATTCCCGAGCGGACGCCGGGTGAGGTGAGGCCTATTCCCACGCAATGCGCGGTGAGTATTCATGGTGAATAGGTCTCTGTGAATGAGTAAAATCTACTCTGAGGTTACACAGAGATAAATAGACTTCTTGTATGATGTGCTGTCTGTACTGTTTTTCTGAGAGAGTGGAGATAGATATGGAACAAATCAAGTCTTTCTATTTTTCTCACATTCTTCTTTCCTCTACAGGATAGAGATAGTATCTACAGCTCCCTTATGAACATTGGGGCTCCAGGTTCATAGTATCTGTAAGATACACCAGATATGTAAGAATTCTCTTTTCTTTTTCACTGACACTTGTTTTCTTGTTGCAGTAGCTTACTAACATAGGTCCTGACGAAAGCCGGATAATATATCGAACGCGGCTGAAACATGTTGACCAATTACTCTGCACAGCGCCATAGTGTAGTCATAAGTTTCCACTACCTGGCGTGTTTTTAAATTTGGCACTCAGATCATTTCCAGATTAAAAAAACATATTTTTTGTATCTTGGTCGCTAATTTTAGTTTCTCACCACAGCACTGCACTTCACACCCTTAGCACCACCCCACTAGTATACGATTGGCTAGAGTATATGCTTCACATTCATATCCGCACCATCAGTTGATGGACATGAGCGGCCGGATGGATGCTGTTACAAATATCCCACATGATGAAACTCTGCCAATTGGGTGGTCTGATGGGAATATCTCAGCCAACTGATACTTAGATGGGACCCACTATTGTTCATTCTCATAGTCTTCAGTACAGCTACACATCTTTGACCTGTCTTTCTCTTTATTGTGTTTTGTGATATTCATTAGGGAAATGAGATGATAGGTCGGTAAATATATTCCCTTGACCCCCTATAAATTTTGTTTTTCATTTACACCTGTGCCATGTGACAGACATACATGCTCTTAGGGCATGTATGTGTGCCACATGTGCACACAAGCACTAATCAGGGGTGCAACAGGGTGTCAAAGTGACACCCTGCCACTCTTGACTTTTTCCCAATTTTACCGAATCGGTATTTACCGATTGGGTAATTGACATTCATTCCTATGGGCCTCCAGGTCCATAGGAATGAATGGCAAATACCGAATCTTAACGATTCAGTATTTTTTACCGATTATTTAGCTACATAGCATCTACCGATTCGTAAATACCGAATCGGTAAAATTCGGTATTTAACGATTCGGTAAATACTATTTACCTACATGAGGCCCATAATGACTTATATACATAGTACTGCGTAGGTAGAATGTGGCGTCGAGGTCTTTCCCTAAATCTAGCCATGATCCACTGAATTCTCACCGTATTCGGATTTTCAGAAACGGGCTATCCACTTTAAATTCGGATAAATGCAGTTGGGGTGTTAGCCGTACTTGTGACAATCAGCACTGGTATCGACCAGAACTCTAGAATTTCATTTGTCCGTATTCCAATTTGCCTGGAGGCTAAGCAACCCACCCGGAGTTGGTATTTTATGTGCATTTGCATAGTGCCTCATACTCCCTGCGAGGCACGAAACACTCGTGGAAAGGTAGCGCGATCTTAATGCTCTCGTGTTTTGTTGTTGCGCCTTGGTTTCGTGTAAGTGACGGGCATAGAGCGGATAATAAAGCATTAGATCTTATTGTATCGGTTAATAATGCGTGAGTTCCTTTTGACCTGCGTGGGAGTTGCTATGGTGTGTATGTATCGCACACTGCTCATATGGTGTCGCAGCAAATGCGCAGTTGCCTTTTAGGCATGCAAAGTCACCTGAAACGAGCATGAGCTGTCTTTCCATAGTGGACAATTATTATAACCACCTCATTCCTCCTCACTTCACATGGATGGTTCAATCTTGGGTTTGTTTAAAGTTAAGTGTTATGCATATTTTTAGGACATGTGGTGAGTGGTGCCTGTGTGCTTAATGTTACTTGAGATCACTGCAAAAATATGTATCTGCTTGCAATACCAGTTACTATGCAGTACTATGATTTAATGACAAGACAGGAGGCTAGCAAAGTCTTGACTCAAAACACAGAAGCACTGATGATCTCCAAACAAAACAATATGAATGGCTGTGTTTGGCTCTGTGGCTGTGTGTGGCTCTGTGACTGTGTGTGTGTTTGTGGCTCTGTGTGTGTGTGGCTCTGTGTGTGTGTGTGTGTGGCTCTGTGTGAGTGTGTGTGTGTGTGTGTGTGTGGCTCTGTGTGTGTATGTGGCTCTGTGTTTGTGTGGCTCTGTGTGTGTGTATGTGTGGCTCTGTGTGTGTGTGCAAATGCAATAGGTCTCGCATTTGCGAGAGATAAGCTATAGGCATTGTAAATGACAATGCCATTTATTTATCTGTTTTCAAAACCAACACATACATAAAAAGTTTGTCATTTACAATGCCAATAGCTCTAACTTTTGCAAAGGCGAGACCGTTGCATAGTAAATGCTTGTTCAATGGGGAAGACCGTTTTTCCTAATCTATGTGTTTCAACCTACTTCCAGTTTGTGCTGGATATCAGCGTGAAACCCATTTGTGATCCAGGAAAGCTACAGATTTCTGAAAAGTAGACACAATTCCAAATTTAGCAAGGTGCCGCATGTGTAGATCCCTCAAGGTTTTCCCAGAGAAACTAAGGGCCTGATTTTGAGTGAGCTAAAAAACGATGATGAATTCAACCCAGATCTGTGACTGGGTGTGCCTGTCTGAATAGTTTCAACGCTCCACCCATCATCTGCTTGTGTTTGCTTTGTTCGCCCTTAATTGGCAGGGTATGCCCAGACGTGGGTGCCTTGCTCACTTAGGCACTGGGTTCAAGATAGCCTGGCTGATGAGCCATGTGTGAGAAGTTGGCCTGGCATATGCTGTCCACTATTCTAGTGGGCACCTTGTAGCAGTCCAAACAACCCTTATTGATGCTAGGTTTAAAGACAACCTATATAGAAAGCTATCCTAGTGGTAGCTGTGGAGAGCAGCCTCCAGGCTCATTCTTGAAGGAATGTAAAGCAGCTTGTTTTACCAGTCTATAATATAACGAATGACCAAATGAAAGGAGAACCACACCAGGTATATATATAAAATATGGATGTATGATGGTACAACGCGTACCGTTACAACGCGTCCCTTTACGACACAGTTTTAACAATGCAAGTCGTTACAACGACTTGCGTTGGGGGGGCGCTGATAGTGAATAGTTTAATTTACTATTCCAACACCAGTCACCGTGGATAGTAGGGAAGGTGTTGGATAGTAAATTAAACTATCCCCTATACTAGAGCGCCCTCCAGCGAAAGTCGTTGTAACGACTTTCGTGGTTAAAGCTGCGTCGTACGGTACCGAGTTGTACCAGTTACGTTGTAAAGGATGTTTACCATAAAATATATGTATTTATTCTAAACACATCCCTCTAGTCTCTTTATGAGGCTAGAGGCAAAAGTACATCCAGTAAACTTAATTAGCACACAGTAAATTAGCACAATATATGGTTATCCCTAGGGGCGTACCAAACCATATACTAAGAAAGTGGTATAAGAACCACAATAGACAAAGAGACCAGGTCCAGGGCCTGTAGAACGGCCTGGGCAACCAGGAACCACCCAAGGTAGTGACACGGGACCCACAAGGGACGCGTGCAGTGTCTAAACACAGCCTCAAATCACCATTTACTTCTATGAAGTAGTGTGGCTCACTGGTTAGAGGCGGCAGACCCGAGAGCAGAGGACGGCCCGGGACCAGGGTTCGATTCCCGGCGCGGCAGGTTTCTGGACCAGGGTCAGCGGACTCGATAATTCTCTCGCCTCGGTGCCCACTCTGATCAGCGATCACACTCGGCAACTCTGGGCATTAGCTTGCCTCATCTTCACTAACGGCCCCACCAGACCGCCGGGGATGCCTGGTCTCACCCTGGAGATACCCATTAAGGGACCATCTCTCAGGGAAGCCAGGAAGGGTTTCGCAGCGGTCGAAGCGCCAGGACGCCTACGGGTAGCAGTGCGCTATATAAATGCCTATACATTTACATTTACATTTACATTTACATTTACATATGGAGAAAGTTGTATTAGAGTTTTAAAGAATAGGGACACTTAAAGTAGACTTGGAGCAAACCCCTTTAGAACTAGGCAGTTCTAGAGTTAATACCCACGGGAGCACCGGAGTACTCGAGTTACCCCACCCAGGGAAGCCGGGTGCATTGGTGTCTTCGTGTCGTGTTTCGTCGTCGTTTTCTATGGCGACGTGCGGAAAAATGCTGCAGGTGACCAAGTGGAAAGTGTCCGGATGGATCCAAGGGTAGATCGGAGATCTGAAGAACCTTTGGAGGGGAGTCAGGGCACGTCTGGAGCAACCAGGAAAGCCCAAGGAACAGAAGAGTTACCTTCGTGGGGACCCACCAGTCGACGGACCAGGGATCGCGAATGGGCCTCGAGTAGAAATGCTAGAAGCGGGCCCACGGAACACTCGTGGAGTGTAGGACCACAATCTTCGGTGCAGATGGTGCTTGGGGCTTGGACTACAAGTAGCCCAATGCACATCTTCGGGAAAGCTCAGGAAGTCGATGCACTAGCAAATGTGCACAGTGTCCAGGAGTTCCGGTCCCACATCTCTCGTGATGGCTGCGGGTCTCAGCTTTGCTGGGATCTCGTGTCGGCCTCTGAGATGTGTAGAAGTCTATGTCCTGTGTCGCAAATCCGCCGGGATCCGGCGGGAGCCTTGGAAATGCAGACCAGCAAGATGCTTCTTTGGTGCCTGTTTGAACAGGGGAGTCACTCCTTGACCCCAAGGGAGATTCTTCAATCTTCTAGTAGATGTAGAATGTCGAAGTTCCAGGATATATGTTGCAGAGTTTCGTCCAGGTGTAATTTAAAGTCCTAAGGACTGGGTTCCTATACTTATACTAACTTTAGGGGTTGAACTTACTCTAGGGTCCCACCTATGGGAGGACCAAGGGAGGGGGGGTGGTTACTCCCCTTTCCCTTTGTCCAGTTTCGCGCCAGAGCAGGGGCTGAGTGCCCCTGCAACTGGTTTGAACTGGGGTATGCACAGGGACACCAAGTGTGCCCCCAGCACTGTCGGAAAAGCATTCTATGAATGCACCCACCCAGCCCCAATACACTAAAGCCTGTCTGGGAGGTGGTTACACCTACCTGTGACAGGAAACCTATTGTCCAGGCCTCCCTTGCCGGAGTTTCGTCCAGCAGCAGGAGGTCAGACCTGTGTCTGTGGCATCCATTTTGTGATGCCAGGGCTCTTTTAAACTATTACCGGTTAAGTAAGTATGTACATGTCTTCTCCCTCTAGAAGGGTGGAATTCTACCCCCGCCGCCAGGACTGGCGGGGGGGGGATAGGATTACAAAGTTTTTGACACCAAACACAACATGTTTCCATGCAGCAATTCCAAGGTTAGCATTTACTGCGAGGTTATAATGCACTTGAGAATATCTGGTCTGGCTGCATCAAAGAACAGCCGCAGAGAATAGATTCCGAAAGCTGCAGAGGGGTCCTGCTCATGCATGGGCACCCTCTCACACAAAACCAAGCACCCTGCCTTCAGGATTGATAAGGCCTGCCATAGTAGTGACTTATTGGTTTATATGTGTCAGTGATATAAGGTAGATATAGGTAACCTATATCGTAGTAAGGGGTGCATGCACCACCTTACCCAGGCTGCAGTAGCAGACCTGTGGTGCCATTTTGGAAGGCTTTCGAGGGGCTTCCGAGGGGTGGCATAATACATGCCTCAGCCCCTGGTAGGCCTCTGGGGTATCTATGCCTTGGTACCTAAGGTACCATATACTAGGGACTCACAAGGGTAATCCAGTAACCAATCTGGAGTGTACCTAAAGTACATGCAATCAATTTAGAGAGGAAGCAGCTAGGTTGGGGTCCTGGTTAGCAAGGCCCCAGCCAGACTAAAGTCGAAAAACAGTGAAACACCAGCAAAAAGCGGGGGTAACCATGGTAAGCAGATCCTACTCTCCTACAGGGTGTTACCCCGAAACCAGTCCCATGATGCTTGTTTCCGGGCAGGGAAGACCTGGCTTGACAGTTTGGTATGGACTGTTCAATGAGGCACAGGGTTAAGAATGATTTGCATAAGACTGGGTCTGAACTGGTATGGCGAAGTGAGCAAAATAACTATGATGAGTTCAACCCAAATCTGTGACTGGGAGTGAGCATCTGAAAAGTTTCAGCGCTCTGTCCATCATCTCCTTGTGTTTGCTTTGTTCGCACTAAGTTGGCAGGGTATTCCCAGATGTGGATCCCTTGCTCATTTTGCCACTGGGTTCAAGATAGCGTGGCTGATGAGGGGTGTTAACACAAAACCAGTCCTAGGATGCTTGTTTCCGGGTCAGGGAAGACCTGGCTTGGCAGTTCAGTCTGGACTGTTCCCATGAGGCACAGGGTCAAGACTGATTTGCATATGTCTGGGTCTGAACTGGTGTGGCGAAGTGAGCTAAAGAATGATGATGATGAATTCAACCCAGGGGGCGAGTGTCTGAAAAGTTTAAGCATTCTGTCCATCATCTCCTTGTGTTTGCTGTGTTCGCCCTAAGTTGGCAGGGTATTCCCAGACGTGGGTCCTTTGCTCACTTTGCCACTGGATCCAAGCTAGCCTCGCTGATGAGGGGTGTAACCCCGAAACTGGTCCCAGGATGCTTGTTTCCGGTCCAGGGAGTACCTGGCTTGGCAGTTTGTACTGGGCTGTTCCCATGAGGCACAGGGTCAAAACTGATTTGCATATGGCTGGGTCTCAACTGGGCTGGTGAAGTGAGTGAAAGAACGATCATGAATTCAACCCAGAACTGTGACTGGGGGTGAGTGTATGAAACATTTCAGAGCTCCGTCCATCATCTCCTTGTGTTTGCTTTGTACCCCCTAAGTTAGCAGGGTATACCTGGGTGATGAGAGCTGTTACCTCGGAAACTGGTTCCAGGATGCTAGTTTCTGTTCTAGAGAAGACCTGGCTTAGCAGTTCGGTCTGGACTGTTCCCATGAGGCACAGGGTCAAGACTGATTAGCGTATAGCTGAGTCTGAACTGGGGAGGCGAAGTGAGCTAAGAAAAGTTGATGATGAATTCAACCCAGATCTGTGACTGGGGGTGAGTGTCTGAAAAGGTTCAGCACACCGTCCAACATCCCCTTGTGTATGCTTTGTTTGCCTTAAGATGGCAGGGTATACCCAGACGTGGATCCCTTGCTCACTTTGCCTCTGGATTTAAGATACCTGGCTGATGAGGTGTGTTACCACGAAACCAGTCCCAGGATGCTTGTTTCCGGTCCAGGTAAGACCTGGCTTGGCAGTTCGGTCTGGACTGTTCCCATGAGGCTCAGGATGAAGACTGATGTGCCTATGGCAGTGTCTGAACTGGTGGGCGAAGTGAGCTAAAGAACGATGATGAATTCAACCCAGAACTGTGACTGGGGGTGAGTGTCTGAAAAGTTTCAATGCTCCGTCCCTCATTTCCTTGTGTTTGCTTTGTTCCCCCTAAGTTGGCCGGGTATGCCCAGACGTTGGTCACATGCTCACTTTGCCACTGGATTTAAATATCCTGGCTGATGAGGGGTGTTACCCCAAAAGTGGTCCCAGGAGGCTTGTTTCCGGTCCAGGGAAGGCCTGGCTTGGCATTTATGTCTGGACTGTTGCCATGAGGCACAGGTTGAAGACTGATTTGCATATGGCTGGGTCTGAACTGGAGTGGCAAAGGGGGTGACTGTCTGAAAAGTTTCAGCGCTCAGTCCCTTATCTCCTTGTGTTTGCTTTGTTCCTCCTAAGTTGGCAGGGTATGCCCAGACGTGGATCCCTTGCTCACTTTGCCACTGGATTCAAGATACCCTCCAAATGCTCGTGGAGCAGGGCAGCCCAGCTGCTATGAGGAGACCCCCCCTGCGCAGACCATACAGCAGGCAGCATCCACCACCACGGCTGCCTCCCAGGAACCCCACAAAGAACACATGGCCTTCCAACGCTGTGTGTTGGGATGCCAGGAGAAGCTGGCTGAACAGGTGCATGTGGGGTTCGACAGCATTTCAGCCAAACTCAATGCCATACGTGGGTGTCTAAGTCCCATCGAGGACCTCTCCCAATCCCAAACTGACACTCACAGTCCGCTCCATGCTCTCCAATGAACTGTCATGGGGACGAGCCTTGCATTTACACTGTGTTAAGTTGGCATGAGCTTATTTATTTATTTATGTATTTATATGCTTGTATGACGCTGGACTCGATCCCCATAGGGGTATCTCCGCGCTTGGTTCGCCATATGTGCATGAAACAGAGCTTTTAGAGATGTGCAAGAGATTATGCTGTCAGAAACAGATGTGTCTTTAGTGTTTTCCTAAAGATAAGGTAGTTGGAGTTTTGTCTCAGGCTGAGGGGAAGTTTGTCCCAGAGGGTGGGGCCCATGTACGAGAGTGCTCGACCACCTTGCCTTGCCCTTCTAATTGGCGGAACTTTTAGCTGTAGTTGGTTGCTGGAGCGCAGGAGGCGTTCGGGGTTATAAATCCTGAGTTTTTCAGCCAGGTATTGAGGGCCTGAGCCAAAGAGGCTTTTATGTATAACTCAACAGATTTTGAACTTAACCCGTTGGCGAATGGGCAGCCAGTGGCGTTTTTCCAGAAGGGGGCGAGAAGGTGTTCTGGGCGGGACATTTAGGACCAATCTTGCCGCTGTGTTTTGAGCCACTTGCAGTCTGCTAAGCACATCTTCATTGGCAGATAAAAAAAGGCCGTTGCAATAATCCAGCCGGCTGACTACAAGGGCCTGGACAAGGGTCTTTCTGAAGACGTCCGACAAAAACGGAAACACGCGTCTCAGAAGTCCGATTATCCGAAAGCAGGATCCAGTCACCAGGTTTGCATGTTCTTTTAGCAATAATCCCTGGTCCAGTCGCACGCCCAGGTTCTTGACTGTCTGTTTGGGACAGGGGACAGGTCCTAGGTCCAGTGGCCACCAATCCGGTGACCATAGGTGACCTCGGTCTTGCCTACATTGCATTGTAGGCAGTTGGAGGCCATCCAGTCGGACACCGCTCTCATACCTTCGGCAAAGGAGTGTTTGATCGCAGGAGTAAGGGTCTGGAATGGAAACAGAAGCTGAGTGTCGTCGGCGTATGACAATGGAATAAATCCATGTGCTCTCACAATGTCAGCTAGGGGGGCCACATACACATTAAATAATGTGGGGCTTAGGCATGAGCCTTGTGGGACCCCCTCAGTGAGCTCCCTGGATGTAGAACGATAGGAGCCCAGACTGACACTTTGTGAGCGGCCTGAGAGAATTTATTAGAAGTTTAAACGCCATTTTTCCTTTCTGCTGCCTTTGCACCCGGCACACATTATTATAAATGTTTAGAGTTTAGCAGAGTGTTTTGCTTCACATGAGAATAATATGTTTTTCTATATTAGCAGCCTCGCTTGGTAAGCTTTGTCTGAACAGTGAGTGCAGAGGCCTTCAAGGTTATTTCAACACAGTGGTTGTTGTTCGGAATGATCAGCGCACGTTCTAGACATAACATATATGCAGCTGCGGCCACCTCTGATTTTGCTGCATTTAATAATGCACTGCGTAGGCATGATCACACACACTTGGAGAACATTCGCATGCTGAGAGCTGTGGCAGAAACAGCTCTCTGATGTGATCCATTTCTGCTAGAACCAGAGGTATGGGGCCGCCCTTGTAATCCCAAGAGACCTTCTGTAGATATAAAATAACCTACTAGCAAGGGAGGGTAAGATATAGGTGTATTCTAACCCGTTTCCATTTAGCATTGTAATATGCTTTCTCCCTTTGTATTTTATGGAATAGTAACTATGCTGATAACCTTGGGCCAGATGTAGATAGCCAAATACCGGTCGGTAACGGACGAAAATACCGAATTTTGGCTGTTACCGACCGGTATTTGGATATTGAGATGTAGGGTCACAAAAAATACTGATTCGGTAAATACGAGTCGGTAATATTACCAAATCGGTAATTTTACCGAATTGGTAAATAAGAAATGCAAAAAAATTAGTTTTGAGATGTAGGTAACTTCTAAAATACCGAATTTCATGAAATTCGGTTCATAAGAGTCTGTATTTACCATGGATTGAAAGCAGGTGGTAACCAGGTGCAGGGCATAAAAAAGGGCCCAAAATGCCACAGTGTGACCAGAATAGCGGCATTCTACGTGATAGCAAGGCGGCTAAGGCTACAGGCAGCAGGCGAGAGGGTCTGGATGAGGGAGGAGCAAGACTACAGGCAGAAGATAACGATATTTCAACTAACAGCCAGAGATACTGCAAAGGTACAGGCTACACCCCCACACCATCCTGGAGTTGTTCAGGGACCTGCACCCACTATTGGAGCACCCAACCCCAAGGGCGCACGCCATCCCACCCCATATGCAGGTGCTGTGTAGCCTACACCTGCTTGCATCTGGGAGTTACCAGAGTGTGATTGCTGCGGTAGGTGGGGTGTCCCAGAGCTGCCTGTCCCGTTTCTTCAGGAAGTTCTTAGAGGCCATGATGCAGAGAATGTATCATTACATCAGCTTACCTGAAACTCACGCCAAACTGCTCAAGGCCAAGACTGACTTTTATCAAATTGCACATTTCCCACATGTCATCGGCTGTATTGATGGCACCGACATCCCAATATGCCCACCTGCTGCCACAGAGTACATTTACAGGAACAGAACGTCAACCCACACAATCAATGTACAGGTAATCTGTGATGCCAAGAACATTATCACGGACATAGTGGCCAAGTTCCCAGGAAGTACCCTCGATTCCTACATCTTTCAGAACAGTGGGATCTACATACGCCTGACAGCGGGGGAATTTGGCGAAGGATACCTGCTAGGTAAAACACTGTGTGACACTCCCTTGATACATATTGCAGATGTATGTGTATGTGTGCATGTGAGTAATGGCTTTTTCATTTTCAAATAGGGGATAGTGCATATGCCGTCCGCTCTTTCATCCTGACACCCTACCTCAACACTTCAACCCCCAGCCAGAGACGATACAAAGTGGCACACAAATCTACTAGGAACATTGTGGAGTGCACCTTTGAGCTGTTAAAAAGCAGGTTCCGCTGCCTCCACTAAAGTGGAGGGGCACAGCAGTACTCACCAATCATCTGCTGTGAGATGATTGCAACTTGTGCAATGTTGCACAACCTTGCTACTAAGGAGGGCACCGAGGTGGAATTGAGCGACTATGAGGACCATGATGATGAGCATGCACTGCCTGAACCCAACACAGCAGGAGTTGCGACACCAACAGATGGCAGACACAGACGGGCAGAGATCACACGCAACTACTTTTAAGTAAGTAAAGAGACACAGACAGGTGAAGTATGCACCCAACGTAGTTTAATATTTGGCACTGCGCAGGTACTCAAAAGAACAAATGTGCAACACAAATGTAATCCATGTAATGATGGTAGTCCTGGGTCACTTCCCCATTTACTGTATAAGTCATTTCCGCCCACGCCTACCAGTGCCAGATGTAAGTGGCTGGCTGTCTTCACTGTGTGTTTGGGCTGTTGGCTCACCATGGCGCCTGCTGCTCCTCCATGTCTCAACAACAAGGGGGCTTGTCATGCTTCTCCTACTGGCGCGTTCCTCCCTTTCCGGTACATCCAGAGCAGCAGTTTGTGCTGTCTGTGCATTAATCAGCACCTCTATAGCACTGGTCCTCCTAGCAATGCCCCTAGACACCTCATTGCTGTTGTGTGTGAGTCCCTCATGCATGTTGATGCATTGTCTGCATAGCTGGGAAGTGGCTGTGGCCAGGCGGTTCATTGCCTTACTTTGTTGCTGCGCATGCTGCCTCTCCTTGCGCCTTGCTAACATGTCCTGGGCCAGTTTACTGCACAGAAGCTGCACCGATTGTGTCATGTCCCGCATCCCTGCAGACATCTCATTGTTCACATCAACCAGTTCTCTGATGCCCTTCCCTATGTATTCCATATTTGTGTTCAGGTGCCTCATCTGGCGTTGCACAGACTGGGTGGCCTTCCCCTGCATCCTTTGAATCTTGACCATGCTACCCTCCAGCCCACGGAAGACACTGGGACCCTCCACCTGTGCTGCAACACTACTATCTCTGGGCCTGCGGCGTCTGCTACCTGTACGGGCACACTCTGCACTGGACTGCTGTGTGGCAGTGCTTCCTTCCCCAGCCAAGTTTTTGAGTGTCATCCCCCTCCATGTCACCTGCTGATGACTCCATTGGGACTAGTAGGGCAACTACATGCCTCTTGCTCTTTTGTGATGCAGGTGTTGTTAGAGGCAGTGACGCAGGCAGTTCAGGTGAGGACAGTGGCAGAAGGGATCCTAAGCGTTCTGGGGACGCCTGCAGCAGTGGAGACATTTCAAGGTCTTGGGATGGTGTCTGTGTTGTTGGTGCACCTGTGCCCTCTGTGACATTCTCTGCACTTGTGTCTGCCTCCTGGCTGTCATCCCTCTCTGGCGCCGTGCCTTCCGTCTCCCTGGTACGCCTGCGAGATGTCTCGCCTGTGGACATACAAGCGTACATTAGCTCTGTGGTCCTGCCTCACAGCCTCTACAATTAATTGATTCACACTGAAACACTGTACATGTTGCCTGTGCTTGATTATGTCTGATATGATTTGCCTAACTTGTTGCTTGCTGTGCTGTATGACATGGTGTTTCATTTAATGACTACATGTCCCATAATGCATTGCTCCTGTATAGTGCTACCTCTACTGGACTGGGGTTAACTTTGCCACATAGGGAAAAGGGAAGGTGATGGGGTGGGGGTGATTGCTGTGCATGCCTCTTACCTTTTCTGGTGGCAGCTCTGGCTGAGCTGTCTGCATCTCCCAGCCCACAGACGCTCTCTGGTTCAATGGTGGACCCCACCAGCTCCTCCAGCTCAGTAAGTGGGGGTGCACGGTTCTTCCCTCCTCCAGTTTTGTTTGCCTCTTTGTGGAGCTCTGCAATTCTTTTCTTAGTCGGGCTCCTTAGGTCATACCACCTCTTTTTCAGGTCGTCTATGTCCCTTGGAGTCACTCCTACAGCATTCCCCTTTGCTTGTATGTCCAGCCAAATCTCCCTTTTGGCAGATTCAGTCACAGTCAGGGACAGCGTGCCAAACAATTTCTGGTGTTCCTTCACCACCTCTTCCACGAGGACCTGCAGCTCCATGGTGCTAAATTTTATTTTTCTCTTCCTCTCTGGAAGTTAGTTTTTACTGCTGCTTGCCATTTTCACAGTTTAAAAGCACACAACTTTTCCTGTGGCTCAGGGGCTCAGCTCAGCTTTCACAGCCTCACCAGCAGCTTCTAATTACTTGCAGCTGCATGTGTAGCCACTTCCTGGTAGGTAGGGGGAGGGTGGTAGCACCTGATTGGCTGCCTACTTAAGTTTAAATTTTTTTTGCTTTCCGATTCGGTATTTACCGATTCGGTATTTACCGAATCGGTATTTCCCATTCATTCCTATGGGCCTTTTGGCTTTTTGGCCCATAGGAATGAATGGGAAATACAGATTCGGTAAATACAGATTCGGTAAATTCCGAATGTCAGATTCCGAATTTTACCAATTCGGTAAAAAATACTGAATTTTTACCTACATTGCATTTACCGATTCTGAAATACCGAATCGGTAAAATTCTGTATTTTAGAGTTGGTAAATTGCAGTTACCTACATCTAACCCCTTGTTGCTTATAATATGTTTGCTTGTATTAGCTAAGATACTGCGCATGAGAACACGGCATTAGAAATAAATATTACAAACTTGCTCGTGTCTCCTTTTACTCCCTGTTGTGGACTGGTATGAGAGTATAACGAAAGAGTGTTCATGTGTTCCACATTGCCTGGGGTATTCAAAGTTCCATGTTCTGGGTTGTCTAATCATGGGGGTTATCGAAGAACCAATGAGACACTGATTTCTAGTCTGGTAGGGGATTTTGGCTACTAAGGTGAGTTTTGGCACACCCTAATTCACTGAGGTTCCAAGTCTCTATGCACAGTTCTGTGAAGGAGCAGAATCCCTGCTACATGGCGCCCAACGCTGGTGGTCTTATTACATGACGCTTGAGTAGTACTTCATTCAGTCCTTAACCCCTTCGCTATTGTTTCCGGATAACAGTTGTGTCAGACAAACCTACCTATAGTTAAATAGGTTTTTTCAAGCTTGAATCTTACAAAACGGGTTCCTTTTGAATTACTACCCAGTTGTGCTACATTGTTTTACATTGTACCTTTACTTCCCTGTGTCGCTATGGCTGACATTGACATACCGCAGCATAGTCGCATTGCGGTACGCAACCATTTGCAAGCTTATAATGTCGACTTGGAGGGCATGACAGTTATTTTTGTAGTGATTGCTGAGGTGGCATACCCTTTTGAGATTTACTACTCATGGGTGACGTTTCTCGCTGTGGATGCGGCTAATCAGGTGTTTCACACTTATACTCACACACCCGTGCCCGGAGGATATGTTCCATATAGGACACAGGAGGTTCCGATTTCTGCATGGCGGCACCGGGTTTGGTTTAATTGCGCCCTTCCCCATAGTTTAACGGTGGCTCGATTAGGTCCTTTGTCCATCCCAGGCACTTCTTGGCCTGTGTTGGCTGGATTTACCCCGCATCCTCATGCGGGGACTGTCCCCATTGCTGAATTGAGGCCCCTATATAACTCTGCGATCAGTGTTATCAGGGCCCTGGTTCAATATATCACCCGTAATTTCCCTGGCGGGGCCCCTGGAGTTGCGGCCCTTCCAGCTGGACCGAGCGGAATGAAGCTTAGTCCTGTGATGTTCAATGCAGTAATGGGCAAGCATCCCAGGATAAGGATGATATGCCTTTTTGGCTTGCTGAGAAGTTTGATCAGCTGGAAGCAGTATTTCCTAATTGACTCCCGTTGAAAAGCACAGGATTCTTACAATTAGTTTACCCAAGGACTTGGTACCGGAAATTGGTGACTGTGAGTCATGGGGTAGGATTTTTGCGGCAGTGTACACGAGGTGCTTCGGCACTAAGTCAATGGCTGTCCTTTCAACGGTCAGTAAGCGTGTTCAGGACGAGCACGCACCTGAGGCTGCGGTTGAATTGGGAATGAGATCTGGTTCTTTCTAATATAAAGGGAGATGCGGTGAACTTTTAAGTGGCGAATGTCTTACGCGAGGTCCCCAATGCCGACAAACCCCGACAGTTACCGAGAATTATTACGGCGGCTTATAAAACCATTGGCCGCAATAGTTTAGGTGTCAAGCCCTTTTCTGCTAAAGATAAAAAACAAACTCAGAGTGCGAAGTCTGAAATGGACGTTCAAACCACGGCTCCAAAGAAAAAATGGAACAGAAATAAGAAACAGGGGAAACAGAAACAGGAGTCCTGTCGTCCATCACCAGTGCCTGCGTCTACTGAGCGCGTTTATGAGTTGCGCGACCGCTCTACTATTAAGTCGCCTGATCGTTTTCAGGTTCCTGATCAACGCTCTCCTTGTTCTTTACAGGACACATCGGCCTCATCGTCCGGTGGTGGAGGCGGCGGCAGAGGTCGGGGTGGCCAGCAGAGTCGCGACCAGCCCCACCCAAAAGACGGAAAAGGCAAGCAGGACGGTTCTTCACAGAAAAGACCCCAGTTTCAGACAAAGTTGCCGCTTTAACAGCGAGATATGCCACAGATAGTGAGAACGCAGCTTCGGAATCAGACATGGGCGCTGACGTTGTTGGACAGCGCGGCGGAGATTATCATAGTGCAAAAGGCCCTGCGCTCACTACTGAAGGTGACAGCGACTGACAAATATGTTGTTGTAGAGACAGCTGATACTAGAGTAGCTCCCCCTGATAAGCTTTTTGAAATTGTCCTTTTAATTGAAGGTGATATACAACGTACCATAAATGGGGTATTTTGGGAAAATCTTACAACTACCTATGACATTTTGTTAGCGGAGGCTGACTGGCCCCCAACTTTTGTGCTCGCTGCTCTGAGAGGGGAGGAGGTAATCCTCCCTAGTTTCGCGCACATAGTGTCTAAGGAGCATGCGCTGAAATTTGCAGAAGAACAAAAGTTACTTACCTGTAAACTGTGGTTCTCCAGTATTGGTGTCTTTCATAGATTCACATGCTTGAATATTCCCCGTCGTTGAAGTGGGAGTCCCACGGTACATAAATAGCAGTAATATATATGCATGTATACATGAGAAATATCATAAATAAAATATACATACATATAATGCAATAGAAATGTAAACTTGAAAAAGTACCATAGAACAGAATAGGCCCATTGAAAAGCCCAAGGGAGAATTCACTTTTGTAAGATATTAGAGTCATTATGTGTTGGTCCACGTTCCAGCCAATCAGGCTGTAGCCTCCTCTAGAACCTTCTCCTCAGAAGCCCAAGTCCTCAGATTTTCGTAGCACAAGTAAATATAAATGCTTGAGGAGAAGAGAGCCTCTGAGGGGAGGATGGGAGGGTCGCATTTGAATCTATGAAAGACACCAATACTGGAGAACCACAGTTTACAGGTAAGTAACCTTTGTTCTTCTCCAGTATTAGGGGTGTCTTTCATAGATTCACATGCTTGAATAAGAGTAGAAAGCAGTAAATCATACATTAGTCATAAAGGAAGTATACAATTTAAGTCTTGGCAAAACATATCACTTAATAAGTAATAAATACCAAAAATCATGACAAAAACCTTTATGACTGGAGGCGGGTAGCAAACAGAGGCTCACCTTTATTGGAAAAGATTCCACAGCACCGCTTGACCTACTGCCGCATCCGCGGCATCTGTTGATTGCAGGCAGTAGTGCTTCGTAAAAGTATGGCTGCTAGACCAAGTAGCAGCTCTGCAGATGTGTCTCAGAGGTACCCCCGCAAAGAGGGCAGCAGAAGTCGACACAGCTCTCGTGGAATGAGCTCGAGCCGGAGCAGGAAGGAGCTTGCCAGCCCGTTGATGACAGTAGGATATGGCAGACGATATCCATCTGGTGATAGTCTGTTTGGTTACAGATTGTCCTTTGCACACTGGGCCATATGCTACAAATAATTGATTAGTCTTTCTAAATGTAGCTGTGCGTTGAATGTAAAACTTGAGGCAGCGCTTCACATCCAGAGTGTGCAAAGAGCGTTCCGCTGCAGATTGAGGTGCAGGAAAGAAAGTCTTAAGAACAATTGGTTCATTGAGATGGAAGTCACTGGGAACCTTAGGAATAAAACTGGGATTTGTTCTCAAAGTAACAGCCTCGTTGGAGAACTGTAGAAACGGTGGCTGTATAGTAAAGGCTTGGATGTCGCTGACGCGCCTGGATGAAGTCAGAGCAAGCAAAAGAGCCACTTTCCAAGTGAGGAATTTTAGATTGGAAGAATGGATGGGCTCGAATGGAGGCAAAAGTAGTTGAGACAAAACTAAGTTCAGACGCCAAGTAGGTGGGGGCCGACGGATTGGTGGGAACATCCGAAAGAGGCCCTTGAAGAATTGTCTGATTATTCTGGAGGAGTACAAAGATGTTACGCCATCATGGCGAAAATGAGAAATTGCAGCTAGAAACACCTTTAGAGTGGAGTGTGATAATCCTGATCTTGCTAATGACAAAAAGAACGGCAAGATCTGCTCAGGCTGAGCACACATGGGATCCAGAGTTTTAGTGGAACACCAAGCACAGAAACGCTTCCACTTTAGCTGGTAAGTTTTGATGGTAGATGGAGCGCGAGCACTTGCTAGCACCGCCCTACAATCCTTGTCGATATTCATGTGTGCAAATTCATTGTACTCAGGTTCCAAGCATGAAGTTGGAGATATGCTGGGTCCGGATGGCATATCTGACCTTGCGGCATCGTGAGAAGATGTGGCAGAGGATGCAATTGTATCGGATTTGTCAGAGAGAACAGAAGAAGATCTGAAAACCAAGGACGTCTCGGCCATTTGGGTGCGATCAGGATTATTCGACACGGTTGGAACCTCATTCTGTGCAACAGACGAGGAATGAGCGGAAGTGCAGGGAATGCATAGACGAAGTCGTTCGACCAGTCTATTGAAAAGGCATTCCCGCTCGACTCCTTGTGTGGATGCCGGCTCGCAAATCGTTGACACTTCTTGTTGAGAGCAGTTGCAAAGAGATCCAACTGTGGTCGCCCCCACTGTCGGAAGACGAAATCCAACGTTGGTTGATTGATTTCTCATTCGTGGTTGTCCGAGAGGGCTCTGCTGAGCGAGTCCGCCAGAACATTGGCCACCCCTGGCACATGGACAGCTGTGAGATGTATTTGCCGATGGATAGCCCAATCCCATATTTCCTGTGTCAGTTGTGACAGCACGAGAGACCTTGGGCCGCCCTGTTTGTTGATGTAGTGCATGCTGGTGGTGTTGTCCGTCCTCACCAGCAATGTTTGTCCCTGCACTACTCTCTGAAAGGACTTCAAGGCCAAGAAAATCGCCAGTAGCTCCAAGCGATTTATGTGCCAAGTGCGCTGAGACGCCGTCCATTTTCCCTTCACGGACATCCCGTCGAGATGTGCCCCCCAACCTTCTAGGGAAGCGTCTGTTGTCAGTGTAAGTGTTAGTGGTTCGTCTTTGAATGAACGACCTGTCGCTATGTTTGGAGGATGAGCCCACCACTCCAAAGCACTTCGAATGCGGGGCGTTAGTTGGATCTTGTCTTCGAACGACCCCGATATCTGCTTCCACTGCTTGTCTAGTTCTTCCTGTAGAACTCGCATGTGCAGTCTGCAGTTGGGAATCAGCTGAAGGCACGAAGAAGCCATGCCAAGGAATGATTTGTACATACGGACAGAAACGTACTGTCTTGACCGTAGGAATTGTACTTTCTTTATCATTCGATCTTGTCTCTCCTGCGAAACGAACACTTGCCCCAGCCGAGAATCGAGCGAGGCTCCTAGAAAATCTCGCTGTTGAGATGGTTGAAAGTGTGACTTTTGGCAATTGATGGACAAACCCAATGTTTCGAAGAGGGATATGCAGACTTGAGTGTGCTATTCCGTTAACTGAAAAGTCCTGGCCTTTATCAGGCAGTCGTCCAGATACGGATAGAACTGGATGCCCTGTAGACGCAGGTAGGCAGCCACCGGGGCTAGAATCTTGGTAAATACCCTCGGTGCTGATCGAAGGCCGAATGGCAGGACCTTGAATTGATAATGAAATTGGCCGACTGTAAAACGGAGATATTTCCTGTGCCTGGGGTGAATAGGTACATGGAAATATGCATCTTGAAGGTCTATCGTTGAAAAGAACTCTCCTGGAATGAGGAAATTCAAGATTTGAAGTAGGGTTAGCATCTGAAAAGTCTTTGATGCAATGAACTTGTTTAGAGCTCTCAAATCTAAGATGGGGCGCCACTCTCCTGATTTTTTCCGTACTAGAAAGAAACAGGAATAAAACCCCCTGCCGCGTTGACCTTGCAGTACCAATTCTATGGCTCCTTTCTTGATCATAAGCTGCACCTGGGCCAACAGTTCCTTGAAGTGGGGAGAAGGTGGACCCGAAGGTGGATGAGTGGGGGGAAATTTCGTGAATTCCAGGGTATGTCCTTTTAAAACAACGTCCAAGACCCATTGGTCGTTGGTAATGTTTGACCAATTGTAGAAGAACTTTGAGATCTGACCTCCAAGATGAACAATCGCCAGAGGGTAAAATATGGGATTGTCACTGTTTTTTGTTGTTGTTCGCACCACCTCTGTAATTGGACTTACGCTGGTATGGTCTGGAGGTGGATGAATGACCCTGGGACTGATAGGAGCCCCTCTGTCTGTTATCATTGTAGTTGTATGATCGATATTGGCCTGTTCCACGAAAAGTAGAGGTTCCTCCTCCTCTTCCGCGTGCCCCACGAAATGGCCTTTTCCGATACTGTAGAGTTGTCAAAGACTTTGCTGTGTCTGTGTCCTTCTTTATAAGTTCCAAAGCATCATTAACATGCTTACCGAATAAAGATTCACCGTCGTAAGGTAAATCCAAAACTCTGGATTGGACCTCCGGACGGAAGGTGGTTGATTTTAGCCAGCCTTGACGGCGCAAGACTGCAGCACCCGCTAGTTGCCGGAAACCAGTGGAGGATATATCGACGGCACAGTCGATTATTTCTGCTGAAATCTTTTCTCCTTCGAGAATGATGGCCTGCGCTTCATCTCGGATGGAGTCGGGCATCTGAGGGATCAGACCAGCGATCTCAGACCACATTTGATGGTCGTAGCGACCTAGAATAGCTAAGGCGTTGGATGCTCTCACAGTTGTCGCTGCCATAGTAGTAAATTTTTTGCCAATTGAGTCTAATTTACGGCCATCCTGATCAGGCGGAGATGTTAGAGGTATGGCCGGATTTCGAGATCTTTTTTGTGCCGCCTGAGTGATAACAGAATCCGCCTTAGGTTGAGAAACCAAACAGGCCGGAGAAGTAGGTGGCCCTTTATATTTTTTGTCAAATCTGGGCAGAACAGCTGGTATGGAATTAGGACTTTCCATCAACCTTAGACCTTCTTCCCATATGTGGTCTATTATAGGAATGGTATGCGTTTGCCTTTGAGGTAAGTCCTTAAAATCATATAAAAAACACTCAGTTTGTTGCGCCTCGATTGTTAAGTGAAACCTTTTCGCAGCACGAACCATAAGGTTATGGAAACTCGCGATATCCACTGGCGGTGAAGCTCTTGGTGATGCCGGTGGAGTAGAAGGTGTCTGTGCCCTATAATTGTCCCAATCATGCATGTCATCATCGGTGTCGTTATCCCCAGTGTTAGGAGGAGTTTGGTTCTCATTATTGGTATCAGGGCAAGTACCCGAAGGAGACGTAGGTGCGACAGGCGCCGGAGCTTGAGGCTGAGGTGCTGGAGACTGAGGTCGAGGTGCTGGAGACGGAGGTCGAGGAGCTGGAGACGGAGGTCGAGGAGCTGGAGACTGAGACCGGGGCACTTGAGGTGCCGGAGAAGTAGGCAACGACGGTGGAAACCTACGATTGTAGTCGTCAAGCATATGTTGCAGGTTTTGCACCAATGACAAAGGAATTTGCGTAACCTGTTCGTAAAAAGTTTGTTCTGCCGTATCGATTGGAAAAAGTACATTCCCATCTTCGACGTTATTATCCTCATCCTCATCCTCGTCACTATACTCTTGACACTTAATGTGTAGTTCAGAAGGACTGGATGCTGGCTCATAAGTTTGATCCATTTCAGAGTCATTTCCGGATTCCTCTTCTCCAGACTGAAATAATTTCTCCGGAGGCTGAGATCCACTCCTTACTGGACTTAACTGAATGAGTGGAATAGTCTTGAGAGACGAGGCAGTAACCACTTTGAAGGTGGTAGTAGTTTGTAGGGGTTGGTGCGTCGTCAACGAGCCCGTCGACGAGATTTCCACAGTCTTAGCACCACCCTGTTGTTTTTGCGCCGTCGCCGCAGAAACAGGCGTATGAATTGGCAGCTTACTCTTGGTCGACAATGATTTTTTGGTCGTCGACGAGGTTGCAGTCTTCGCCGTCGACGAAGATGCTTTCGGCGACGAGAAAGTAGCCGTCGACGGACCAGTCGTCAACGGAGTGGCCACCGTCGACGAAGATGTTACCGTCGACGAAGCAGTCGTCGACGAAGCGGTCGTCGACGAGGAAGATCCAGTCGTCGGAGCAGTCGTCGACGACGATGGCTTGTGCTTCGTCGATGGAGGAACCGTCGACGGAAGGCGCGTCGACGATGATTTCTTCGTCGACGGTTTGATCGTCGACGAGATCTTAATAATAGACGAGATGGGTCTCACCTCTTGGCTGCTCGTCGACGAGATGGTCGTCGTCGTTGCAGAGCTGTTTGACAGGGAACAAGTGGTCGTCGACGTAGAAACAGCCATAAGAACAAATGTTACTTACCTGTAAACTGTGGTTCTCCAGTATTGGTGTCTTTCATAGATTCACATGCTTGAATATTCCCCATCGTCGAAGTGGGAGTCCCACGGTACATAAATAGCAGTAATATATATGCATGTATACATGAGAAATATCATAAATAAAATATACATACATATAATGCAATAGAAATGTAAACTTGAAAAAGTACCATAGAACAGAATAGGCCCATTGAAAAGCCCAAGGGAGAATTCACTTTTGTAACATATTAGAGTCATTATGTGTTGGTCCACATTCCAGCCAATAAGGCTGTAGCCTCCTCTAGAACCTTCTCCTCAGAAGCCCAAGTCCTCAGATTTTCTACCGCACGTCGTTTGAAGGGAGTCTCCCTGAGCTCTGCTCAGTTTTTCACCAGTTCTAGCTGTTTTTCTCTTCAGAAATGTCTTCTACTAAGAAAACCTTGTTCAAGGCTTGTCCATCCTGTGGTAAATTGCGCCTTTTTCATGAGGACCCTCACAGTAAGTGTATTTACTGTCTTTACCTGGATCATAATGTCTCTACCTGCAAGTTCTGTCGCACTTTTCCCCCTAAAACATTGAGGGATAGAGAGGCCCGTCTCCTTCTGTGGCTACAGAAGTTGAAAACATCTGAGACTGTGGTTTCTGATGCTGAGAGTCTGTCATCTGGATTTTCAAAATCCTCTCAGAAGAGTGGGTCTGAGACTGAAGTACCCTAAATTGGTAAATTTTTTGCCAATTGAGTCTAATACTGGAGAACTGACTTTGTAGTCGCTGAAGACGTCGACGGACGCGTCGACGAGCCCGTCGACGAGCCAGTGCCCATTTTTGAAGAGGAGGGCATAGTCTTGGGTCTAGACGCCAGAGAGCCAGGTCCCGTAGGCGTGCCCTGAAGCAAGTCCTGTGGGGAGACATCCTTGAAGGAACCCAACATTTTACTCTTCTTAAGGAAAGGAGAGGGTACTTCAGTCTCAGACCCACGCTTCTGAGAGGATTTTGAAAATCCAGATGACAGACTCTCAGCATCAGAAACCACAGTCTCAGATGTTTTCAACTTCTGTAGCCACAGAAGGAGACGGGCCTCTCTATCCCTCAATGTTTTAGGGGGAAAAGTGCGACAGAACTTGCAGGTAGAGGCATTATGATCCGGGTAAAGACAGTAAATACACTTACTGTGAGGGTCCTCATGAAAAAGGCACAATTTACCACAGGATGGACAAGCCTTGAACAAGGTTTTCTTAGTAGAAGACATTTCTGAAGAGAAAAACAGCTAGAACTGGTGAAAAACTAAGCAGAGCTCAGGGAGACTCCCTTCACACGACGTGCGGTAGAAAATCTGAGGACTTGGGCTTCTGAGGAGAAGGTTCTAGAGGAGGCTACAGCCTGATTGGCTGGAATGTGGACCAACACATAATGACTCTAATATGTTACAAAAGTGAATTCTCCCTTGGGCTTTTCAATGGGCCTATTCTGTTCTATGGTACTTTTTCAAGTTTACATTTCTATTGCATTATATGTATGTATATTTTATTTATGATATTTCTCATGTATACATGCATATATATTACTGCTATTTATGTACCGTGGGACTCCCACTTCGACGACGGGGAATATTCAAGCATGTGAATCTATGAAAGACACCCCTAATACTGGAGAAGAGTGGGTTAAGGCCCTTGCGCCGGCTTTGTACGGTGGCTTTGTACTGTACTCACTGTGGGAATAAATTTCCCCGCACCACAAGATACCCTTACAGTCTATGCCACAGCCTCAACCCCAATATCCCATCCGGCGTGAAGCTAAGGCTTCTGTTGCGGAAATCCTTGAACAATCGGAATATCAAGGAGTGATTGAAACTTGCGTGTCACCAATGAATAACCCACTTTTTACAGTGACCAAACCTGACGGTTCATACCGTTTGGTATTGGATTACCGTCATTTAAACTCGCATTGCTGTACTTGTGCATTACAAAATACCCATGGCTCTGCTTTAGTGGATGGTCTTTTGCGAAAAAGGTTTAAAACCACACTTGGCATATCCAACGTTTTTTTTGCCCACAATCTGTCTGGTCTAAGTTCACAATGGACCAGTTTTACCAGTGGCGGCAAACAACGCCAATTTAAACGCCTGGCCAAGGGCTATAACAATAGTCCAGGTGTGTTTGCTGCCCGTATCGTCTCTCTCTTAGAGAGAGCTGATCCAGATGCGTGTTTTGGTATGTGGTTGACATTTATCTCACAGACGACGAAATTTGGGCGCATCTGTGTCGCGTTGACCGCATAATTTGTAACTTTGCGGACTTCGGTTACAAATTCAACTTTGCAAAGTCTCACATTGCAGAGTACACAGTGTTGTTCCTGGGCTACGAGCTCAAATATGAAGGTCGAGGGTTGGCTCCTCACTTCTTGGAGAAATGCGCACAGCCGCGCGCTCCTACAACACTGAAAAAAGGACAGTCCTTGCTGGGATTTTTGGATTTTGTGCGTACTTACATTCCCGAATATGCCCAGCGTATCAAGCCTTTGTATTCTTTGATGCAACCTACTTTTACCAAATCATGCTGGCTGCCTGAACATTCAGCCATTTTGCAGTCTTTGCAGGCTGATCTTCTAGAATCTAAATTCTTACTGACTCGTGATAACTACACCAACTTGGAGATAAGAATCCTCCCTGGGGCGGTGGGTTTCACTTACCTTACTTTTAACGAAGGTGACATAGTACCTATCGCTTACAAGTCACACTTGTACACTTCAGCTGAAATGCGGTTTTCCACTGTGGAGAAAGTTTTGACAGCAGTGCAAATGGCGATTCTTAAGGAACATGCACTGTCGCAGGGAAAACGCATGTTGGTAGATAACCCGTATCCTGCCCTAAAAGCAGTGACGAAGGCCAGTGTACCAAATTCTAAAGCTTTGCACCCACGGTGGATACAATGGGCAGCATCATTGACGTCTCAGGATGTCACATTTATTTTTGATGCCTCCTTACAGGAAGAGGAAGATGTGTGGCGCCGCGGCCAGGACGACTGATGCTGGAATCTGGGGATCACGGTTCGATCCCCGGCACCGGTGGCACATTAGCCCAGCACCATGTGACTCTGGGCAATAGCTTGCTTAATCTTCCCGACGGCCCCCAGCGCCTAGAGACCCTTACGGGTGATTGTTCGCGCTTTACAAATGTGGATTATTATTATTATTACAGTCACAAGAGTTTTTGCAGTATGAGTTTGTTCATCCTGCGCCATTGACTATGCGGCCTTTGGAGGATTCCCATCATATCATTTACACTGATGGTTCAGCCCAAGTTGCGCATAGGTCTAAGCACGCATACATCTCAGCGTGTGCCATTGTGGTAGGTACCATGGTGAATGATGAGTTCAAGTCCTATGTCGTGCATACACAGACATTGGGGGACTGTACCGCACAATTGGCAGAGCTCCGTGCTCTGATGCTTGCGTTGGAGTACGCTGATCCTAGTGTGAAGACTCTTATTGTGAGTGATTCTTACTACTGTGTCCAGTCTTACAATGAAAACCTGTTCTTTTGGGTTCAGAATGATTTTCGTGATTCCAAGGGAAGCACGATAAAACATAAAATGATCTGGGTCCGAGTGGCTTAGCTTAAAGAGCAGTTGCCAGTGCCACTCATGTATGTAATTCACACTCTCGGTCATCAGCGTGTGGGAATTCACGCTGTTGGCAAAAGTTTGGTCGATGAGGCTGCAAAAATAGCAGTATCTACATATTTGGTTGCAGCAACTACACGTTCCAAAAGTAAGATTGATGATGACATCTTGGCGGCTGTAGCCGCTACTTAGAAGGGAAGTAAATATCCTAAGGGTTTTCCTTTGAAGTATTCATATCACTTAAGCCCTGATAAAGTTCCTTATGTGAAAATACCGGACGTTGGTGAAAGACTGATTTCCAACGCGGACCGCAGGTCCACACTGATTACAGCTGCTCACGAGGGTGTTGCGTCTGCACATTCAGGCGTTTTAGCTACTGTATCTCAGTTACAACAACGTTTCTGGTGGCGGGGACTGTACAAACAGACGTGTGATTATGTCCTTCAATGTGACATTTGCAAGCAGATTAAGCCTTCAACTGCTGTGCGTCCGCCCCAGACACAGTTGTACATTTCTAATAAAACACTTGGTTGTGTTTATTTGGATCACTGCAGTCCTTTTTCCTCTGATACTGCGTATAAGTACATCTTAGTTGCAGTTGATTCTTGCACACGCTTTGTGTGGGTGTGGCCACACCGCAGCGCTGATTCGCGAACTGTCATAAGAGACTTGCATGTCTTTGTAGGGATTTTTGCCTGTGGCACCTTTCATCCGGACCAGGGTCCTGCTTTCGCCTTTAAGGCGTACAAGGATGCCATGACTTTGTTGGGGGTCCAAGTCAAGTTTTCGTCTCCATACAGACCTGAGGATAATAGTGTTGTGGAACGAATGAACCGAGATTTAAAGCAGTCTTTGACAGCTAGAGTTATAAGCACTGCAGGAACTGGCTAGCCCACCTAAATAGCGTGCACCATGCACTTAATAATCTCCCTAGAAGGTCTCTGGGTGAGCGGACCCCAAACAAAATGCTCTTTGGTATCCAAATGTTCGTCCCGAACCAGGCGGCGGTTGCTGCCCCCTTTGACGTAGATAGCCATTGTCATGTTTTACAGGATCTACAAGAGACGAGAGACAGTCTTGCAAAGGAACACTTGCCCTCCACATCTGATGCTGCGTTGCAGATTCCGGTAGTTGGCTGTCTACCCCAAGTTGGAGAACTGGTTCGAGAGAAGATCCAAAACAAGAAAGAATTTGGTCCCTCATATCGAGCTCCAGTTCCAGTGCTTGGAGTGAAGGGCACAAGAAGAATCATTTTACCACCACTTCCAGGTCGTAAAGAACAAAGGTACATCTCCATTGACAATGTCAAACTACACAGAGTGCCCGATTCTTCTTAGTATGACTCCTGCGGTCTCATGTCCATCGATTTTGAGAAATTCTGTTTTGGCCCCGGCTCCTAACCCCAGGCCTGACGTTGCCTTCGAGATGCCTGCTGTTTCAAGTCCTTTGTTAAGTTCTCCATCTGATGCTCACTTTGATGAGACTGTGTATACTTACCCCACTAACTTATCGATGCCTGATTTGCAAACGTGTTTGGCTACAGAGTCCAGATTTTCATTTGACACTGACTCTCACACATCGAAGACCCCTTCAAAGATCTCAATGTTTGCATCATGGTTTAAAAAAAAATTTTTGATTCCTCCTTGGACCTACATTTGGTTGGTGCTTTTTTCAATTTACCTATTCATGTCTATTGGATCCGTGGTGTATTGTTTCCGCCTTGTCAACGGACACTATGTTGAAGAGAGAACATGCATTCGACATATTAATGTAACATTGGCTCCCCATTCCTCGTCACACAGATTTAAGAGGGACCTGGCTTTTGTTAACATAACCGCTTGGCCCGTCTTTGATGGGATTGTGTGGGATGCTATTAGATTTCAAATTCACGGACCCACTGAGGTTATTAATGTCTCAAATGTCCTAAGAGTTTCTATGGGGTATGTGATTAAACAAAATATACGTTCTGATGATGGGGATGTTCAGGCCGTAGAGACTTTCTTTTCTGATTTGAAATATTATGCTGCCTTTGATGCTGAAGATCTGTATCTAGAATCCGCAAATTATGGTGATTTGTTTGGTTATCAACACTTTGGCAATCACTACTTGCATAAGGCTAACACCAGGAGGCATATGGTTAATTATACACAATGGGAACATTGTCCCGCTCCTGTACAAGGCAGTTCCACATCTCTTTTAAAGAGGTTCACTTATTTTACTGATTTTAATCAGTCAAATCCCAATGCATTTTATTTTAAAATGACTGAAAAGTCCACTTCCAAGGTTAGACTTACCCACACAAAATTATTGTATTCGAAGTCCTTTTTAGACCAGTTGGCTGTTGGGGGCTATGAGCTGTGGAAAGATACTATTGATCTTAAATCTGTTTGGGGTTGTAAAGATTGGCAAGTGCAAGGCACCGAGGCTTTGCAACGTGCATGCCTCATCCCGAACCATATGTTGTTTTTGAATTCTACAATTTCACAAATAACTTGCTTTGGATTGGCTACTACTAAAAAATTGAATGCTCCATCTTTTCCTGAATTAGAAGAATATTCTGGTTGGGATAATAATACCAAGTTTTCCATCAGAGAATTACAGACTCTGTTACTGAATTCTACCTTTAACATATCCAGTTTAGATCCTAAAGGTTGGTTGCTGTGGCAGAAAAGTGCAGATTCTTGGCAGCATCGTTTTCTGGGGTTAGCTCCGGGTTACACACAGGTCAGGGTGGATCCCCGTTTTGAAAGTGGCCATTCTGTGACTACCTATTCTGTAGGCAAATTATGTCAGAGTTGGCTCAAACATTCGACTTTGGAATCAGTTAAGCTGCATTTATCTAAATTGACTGACAATGTTGATCTGAATGATTTTGTGAAGGGCCCGGCTTCCGGCAGATCTAAAAGATGGATATCTGCTATTTACAACAAGGTTTGGAAACTGTCCCAAATTGAGGCAGCTTCCCGCATTAGACCTATAAATCAAGCAAATTTAGAAAAAGAGCTAGCAGTTGTAGATAACGGGAAACATCGTTTACAGTGCTGTGTTTACACCGCACTACCTTTACAACGCTGCCATTACAACGCAAGTCGTTACTACGACTTGCGCTGGATGGCACTGTTGGTTAAGGAATATTGTAATTTTATATTCCAACACCTTCCCTACTGTTACGTGGGCTGGTTTTGGAATAGAAAATTATAATAATTCTCAATCCATGCCCTCCAACGCAAGTCATTGTAACGACTTGCGTTGTAAAAACCGGGTTGTAAAGTACCGTGATCTAAAAGATCGCGTTGTACTGACATGCATCCGTAGATAACAGCACTAACACGCTTTCTTCCCGCATTTACACATTGGATAATACTGTTTCATCTGTTGTTGAAATTGTGCAGGAAGATGTGTCTGTTTTGTACAAATCAATTGCGTTCTATTATGCAGTTTGCCTGGACCTTGCAGAACTTAAAATCTGGAAAAGTGCCATGGCACTACATGAATACTTCATCATTATTTGCCCCGTTTAATTTGACTGATAAGCAACGTTTTATGTCAATGAAAGATGCCACATTTTCTATGTTACACATTGAAAAGTTAGAACCGTTACCCTTCTCGGTGGCCGAAACAAATTCTGCAACGTGGCTTATCCACGGGTTGATAACTTTACCTTTTCCCCTTTTCAAATTCGAGGCCTGTATGAAGTACTACGCATTAGGCAGATATGAACCTCTGGGCACCGCTTATCTTCATGAAGCTTGGTCTCTACCATTTACCTATAGGTGCCTTAGGGAGGGAAACGAGGTTTACTTGAATGGTGAAGATTGCACTACAACACCAGATCACTCATTAATGTGTAGGAATATCCAATTACATGGCTCTTGTAACCAGAACAAGCCAAATTTTGCCTGTTTTTTGAAAGGTACACCGGCACCTGCTATCATACCAACATTCGCATTACTGGAAAACTGAGTTATTTACTTTTAAATAATGAAGATTGTTGTGGGATGGTAGCCGGAATTCCTTACTTGGTTACGGTCAGTGAGCGTGTAGTTTGTTGTAAAAATGTTATGTTTCCTCCTCCGCATGGGAAGCTTGATTATTCCATCTGTCCGACGATTCCGACCTTGAAAGCAGAGTTCAAAAAGATGAGTCGTATAAGAGCTCTATTGTCCCAGAAAGAAGTCGCCCTCACATCTGCTCGTGAAACATTTGTCCTTCACTTGGCAAACACCCGCGTAGAAGTGCATGCTTTATTAAATACGGATTTGCCCTTGCATTTCAGTGAATTAATTCACACTATCTTTAATGCATCCTCCACCACAGGGCTGGCTCACTTTTTTAAAGTTGTTAGCAGCGGCCTTGTGACTTCTTTTCAAACTATATTTGGTGTGTTCCCGGCATTCTTTCATTCGATTTTTTCCAGCCTGTTTGGTGGATTTCCCTTAATGTTGGCTCTGGACGCAGGCATACTTCTGTTATTTTGTTTATTTCAAAATGGATGCACGTCCTGTGTTGCGAGAAGATCTGTCGCGACTGTTGCTGCTCCGCAACCGAATGCTTGAATATTATGGAGCACTGCCTCATGCTACCTTGAGTGCGGCTTATGGATTATCGTTTCAATTTTCCTTTTTCACATGCGTCCAGCCTGTCTTTCATTGCCTGAGTTGCGATTCCGACTGGGCCCTGGATTTGTGTCTCTGCAATACGGTGTCACCCAATGCAGATTATGATCAGCTTATGAGCCCCTTAGTTGCTCGTGAATTGCTTTGTTCTGGAGGAGGGTTTATGGCCTTTGCAGCGATGCATGGAGTCCTGGGACATTGGAATGTTTTCGCAGCGGCGCAAGATTTTTTGGCACGCAGCTTCCTTGAAGAAACACTGAGTTGCCCTCTGATGGTGCTAGAGGCTCTGGTAATTGAGGAACATGTATGTTCTTTCCCTTTGCTGAATTGGATGGCTGAACTGTTTTCAGATGAGGACAGTCACTTCTTATTGTAGGCTGTTGCTACATATTTTGCATATACATTGTTGGAGTGCGATGTGTTATCGCATCTCTCTCTCTCACATGACCGATGTCACATGTTGGACATCAGATTTTTTTTTTTTAAATAGTTTTTTCGATTTCACTTTTTCCACCCAGCCCTATTGGCTTCCGTATTTCAGTTGCTAAAATGGACAATTTATGGAATTGTTCCAATTTTTTTACTGTGGCAATTTGAACTTGGTTCTGACTATCGTTCTTGAACTCTCCTTTTCAAAATTGCCCCTTTTTCTTATCCGTGCTCGGATCAAGGGAGGGTGTTATGGGGACGAGCCTTGCATTTACACTGTGTTAAATTGGCATGAGCTATTAGAAGTTTAAACGCCATTTTTCCTTTCTGCTGCCTTTGCACACGGCACACATTATTATAAATGTTTAGAGTTTAGCAGAGTGTTTACCTTCACATGAGAATAATATGCTTTTCAATATTAGCAGCCTTGCTTGGTAAGCTTTGTCTGAACATTGAGTGCCGAGGCCTTCAAGGTTATTTCAACACAGTGGTTGTTGTTCGGACTGATCAGCGCACGTTCTAGACATAACATATGTGCAGCTGCGCCAACCTCTGATTTTGGCGCGTTTAATAATACACTGCGTAGGCATGATCACACACACTAGGAGAACATTCGCATACAGAGAGCTGTGGCAGATACTGATGTGATCCATTTCTGCTAGGGCCAGAGGTATGGGGCCGCCCAAGAGACCTTCTGTAGATATAAAATAACCTACTAGCAAGGAAGGGTGCGATATAGGTGTATTCTAACCCGTTTCCATTTAGCATTGTAATATGTTTTCTCCCTTTGTATTTTATGGAATAGTAACTATGCTGATAATCTTGTTGCTTGAAATATGTTTGCTTGTATTAGCTAAGATACTGCGCATGAGAACACAGCATTAGAAATAAATATTTCAAACATGCTCGTGTCTCCTTTTACTCCTTGCTCTGGACTGGTATGAGAGTATAACGAAAGAGTGTTCATGTGTTCCTCATTGCCTGAGGTATTCTAAGTTCCATGTTCTGGGTTGTCTAATCATTGGGGTTATGGAAGAACCAATGAGACACTGATTGCTAGTCTGGTAGGGGATTTTGGCTACTAAGGTGAGTTTTGGCACACCCTAATTCACTGAGGTTCCAAGTCTCTATGCACAGTTCTGTGTAGGAGCAGAATCCCTGCTACAGAACCATGGCTGTCACGGCTGGATTCCTGATTCAGAGACAAGAAGGACTGTCTAGTCAGAGTGGCTCCAGCGATGTCACCCTGGAGTTGGGACACATGCAGAAGTTAATGGAGACCATGGAGTGGACGCAGGCGGAAAGAGCGGCTGCCACGGCTGCACACCAGCGAGAGGTAGCTGGATTAATCAACACCCTCATGGCATTGCTGCCACAAGGCCTGGCGCTGATGGATGCTGCTGCTAACACGCTATCCACATCTCCGCCCCTGAAGTGTCAGTGCCACACAGTGCGGCAGACATTCCAACTCCAGCCCCTGAGGTATCACTGCCACACAGTGCTGGAGACAGAACACCACCACCCACATGTGAGGCACATGAAACAGCAGAGGACGAAGATGAAAAGAATCTGACTTCGTGGTCAGAAGGATGCAGTAGCATTCCTCTGTTTCTGCTTGGTTCTGCCCTCTGCATCATCACCTTCCACTGTCCCCGATACACTCTGAGACACTCACCTTGGACCTTGACATGGACTGCCATGTTCTGTTAGGTCACCATTGACACAGCAATCAGACTGCGGACTGAGCTCTTCCCCTTCTGTTGCACTTGCCATTCCCTGAAGGACTCTGGCTGGCCCTCCACGGGGCCACAATGTGAAGTGGAGTTTGCATGGTCTTGTACTGCTCCAGCTACAACAATCCACTGAATGTGCATTACACATTCTTATTCACACAGATGTGTGATGTCTCAGATCTTTCAAGTGTGGAAGTATGGATGAATGCTTGGTCAGTGATTCCCCCTTATGTCCATTTTGCTCATGTTGGGGGACTTGGGTCACAGGGTGACACATTGCTGATTGCAATCTGGGTGGTGCCGCCACTACAACAGGGACACATGCATTAGTTGCTTCCTTGTCCAGCCCAGGATGAAACCACGCCCAGAGCCCCGGGGTCATTTTTCACACCCTTGCGCTGGACTGGCATATGCCAGGCCAGCCTACTCCGCTTACGCTCACAGGGAGGGCACGGGGGGGGACGAGGGAGGGGGCGACAACGCTACATGTCCCAAGTCTTCCCTGTGGTGCTCTGCCGATCACAGGTCTAGTTGTCAGCATGCCACAGCCACTCCCTCACGGCTGGTTTACACCTACACCACACCCATCCAGCACACGTGTCACAAGACAGGTGACCCTGCCAATAAAAAGGGCCAGGCGCACGTGCTGGATGCCATTTTAACTTTTTATCTGGGTGTATCCGTGTGGTTATTATTCATGCATAAGGGTCTAGGGGTCCTGCCATTTCACATTCCCCAGTGCCGGAGTTGACATGATTCAAGAGGGTGTGTAGGCACGGCGCACAGCCTTGTTTAATAGTAGGGATTGTATTAGAGGGTGTTTCTGTTCAGGTAATTTTCAGGTGCTCCAGCAGGTGACGTAACTGTCCGGGTACGCCAAATATCTGTTAAAGGGTTGAGTGCATTACCTCAAGTGTAAATGCATCCCTGCATGTGGGCACTCTGTTGTGGTTCGTTGTAGTTAAACAATTGACTCCAATGAATATAACCAATGAGTATTCATTTGATTTCAAAAGATCCAAAGTTTACTTGCAGGTTTTAAACTGATACATTCTCAGTTTTCAATGTTCAAACATTTTCAAAGTTCATAATTAGCGATGAAATCAAGGTTAACCATGCGAGCTCCGATACATTTCGAGCCGGTTGGCCCTTTATCAAGGAGCGGTTACAAGTTGCCTTCCCGAGGTCGGTGAGCGGGTCTGGTCGGCGTCTCAATGCGGAGTCTTCACTAGGCGTGCTGCTGGGCTGGCGGAGTTCGAGGAACTCTGTGAGGCTCGCAAGCGGAGTTGACATGATGGCATCCGCACCACAGGACTTAATCCTAAAGGGTCCATGTTTTGTGGCGGACAGACTTGGTGGCACCGGATACACTGCGGCCGGCACAGGCACACCTCCACGGGACGGTGACTTTCGGTGCACTTAAGTGCTGAGCGGGTGTGCAGCCTGCGATGATGCCCCGTCCTGGTGGTCCGGACTGGTGAGGATTTATATGAGCCCTGCTGGACCGCAGTTAATGCCTGAGCCAGGGGCCAGTGCTGGCCTAGCGGCACGTGGCGTTGCCTCGCGGTTCACAGAGTTAGTGGCACATGGCATCATCCCAGGTGTTCAGCCTGCGATGATGCCGTGTGCACTGATATGATCTCGGCCATAGCGAAATCAAGACCTAGAATAAAGTGTGTGACCTGGTGGCCCGCGGAGCGGGGCTGCATGATGTGGAGGGTGCCATGTTCGCGGGCCCCGGGCTTGCCCCGGCATGTGGTGGGCCCTCTTGGAGAAACACTGGTGGCGGAAGGTGAGCAGTGAGGCATGGGTACGCAGGGGCGGGCAGTCACCTCGGAGCGGGAGGGGCTGGGGTGCAGCAGCCTGGGTGCGCAGGGGCGAGCAAGCAATTATGGCGTGTGCAATTGTATGGAATCTGCCATTCACAAATCTGGACTCTGTTTCAGGGTTGTGGTGGACTGCAGTGTATACCGGCACGTGGTTGGAAATACACTGATGGCTGCAGGTGAGCAGTGATGCCTGGGTCCGCAGTGTCGGCACTCTCTCTCCCTCTACCTCTCTTCTTTTCACTGTCTCTCTCTCCCTCTCTTTCTCTCTCTCTCCCTGTCTTTCCTTCTTTCTCTCTCCCTCTTTCCCTCCTTCTCTCTCTCTCTCCCGCTTTCTCTCTCTATCTCTCTCCCTCTCTTTCCCTCTTTCCCTCTTTCTCTCTCTCTCTCTATCTCTTTCCCTCAGTCTCTCTGTTTTTTGATGAGCTCAGGACACACATTCTTATGTAGTATTTTGTCTTGCAGGCTGTGACCTAGAGATTGTCCTGAGAAGACCCGCCATGACTCTTCATAATAGTTGTTTTGAGTTTTATTGAATAAAATGTTTTGTTTGGTGATTCCAATATGAATGAGTGATTCTCCTTTTTCTGAGCACACATGCATGTTGATTGTTGCGTTGAATTTTTTTGTGCATGATTTTGTGGTATGAGGTAACATATCTTTGTCCGGGTGGTGCCCGGGGTAGGACCCCGTGGGGAGGGCGGGCCTGGTGGTGGTGGTAGTGGCGGTGGGTGTTATTGCCCTCTTGGGGCTCCGGGCTGCATGATCAGTAGCTCCATGGCATCTGTTGTTCTTCAGGTGTGGCCCTGGGCTGGGCTCCCTTTTTTGGTGCAGGTTGTCGTCCGACTTTACACCAGGTCAGAGCAGGTGTTAAATTCCTGCTGGTAATGCACCTTATCGCCTGTTTTGTGATCTTATCGCCGAACTTGATGGTCTATGAGAATGTTACGGAGTGATCTTGTCGTGGCTTTGTGCATTTCATTAGCGTTAGCTACTGGGTCATCTTTGGCAATGTTTTTTGCGGCTGCTATCACAGGTAAACTGTTGATATTGGCTGTTAGCACCAGCTTGTGAATGGGGCGATAAATTTATCGCCACTTTGGCTGTGATAAAGTGCTGATAACTCTGCGATAACTCCTTGAGAATATGCTCCATTGTCGTTTGTTCCGAGCCTCCAATGCAGCAGTGCCACTATGGTTATAATAATAATACCTCCAGTATTTGTAAGGGGTGAACAATTACCTGCGGGTGTCAAGACACTGGGGGCCGTCGGGAAGATTAAGAGAGCTATTGCCCAGGGTCACATGGTGCTGGGAGAGGGGAACATCCTTTACAACGCAACTTTTACCTCGCAGTGCCTTTACGACGCAACTTTTACAACGCAAACCATTACAACGCATTGCGCTGGGGGGCGCTCTAGGATAGGGAATAGGTTTAATGTACTATCCAACACCTTCCCTACTATCCACGGACTGAACAGAGGGACTGGAGTTGGAATAGTAAATTAAACTATTCACTATCCAGCGCCCCAAAGCACTATGCGTTGTAAAGGCATGCGTTGTAAAAACCGCGTTGTAAAGGCATGCGTGGTAAAAGCATGCGTTGTAACGTCATACATCCGCTGGGCGAACCTGCCGCCAGCGATGGGGATCGAACCGTGAGCCCCCGTGTTCCGGAGTCAGTCGCCCTGGCTGCTGCGCCTCACCTTATGAAAAGCAGCAGCCACCAGTGCTTTTTCCACAGAGCCCATCCTGTCAACAGCGTTTATTCTGCTGAGCCTACATTGTGCTTGTCCACACTAAGCATTCATATTAGTTTAATTTCTGCAAGTCACTTCAGAACTCTATTTGTTGTCCAGAAGATAATCTCCACTGAAGACTACTCAACTATTATTTCCCATTATGTATTTCATGGTTTTAATTCCGCCCCTTCTTCAGGATGCGTGAGTATAGCATTCTACAGAAGGTTCCCATTGTATCTAGAATATAAGCAAAGCGGCCATTTGAGTTGCATTTTCGTGTGTAACATTTCACACCATTTCGAAAGAGGATGCACCTCAGTTCTCATTCGATGTAACAAGACATTCAGAAACTTTAAATGTTGTGGTAGAACACTCTTATGTAGTCCATAACATTTATTCTACAGTGTTATAATGCGTGACATTTTACATCAGAGGTCAAAGAGATCTGATGAAAGCATTCCAGGAGGAGAACACATCCAATCAGGTTCAGGAGGGATCTTATCTAATTTTCGAAAGGCTTGTTTAGAAAGTGAGTCTGAATAGTTCAATTTTCTGGAGTTTCTACCCCTCTCCAACCCTTCTCAATTCAAATAACTGACTAACATATTTACCACTAAAATTACTTTCATGTTTCACCATACTAATTCAACACTAATCCTGATGGGTTCCAGAGTAGCGTGCTACTTGCGCTTAAAAACCCCTTCAGGGGTGGTAAGTGCTATATAAATACAAACCTCTTTCCCTCTTCTATCCCGCCACCTACCCTTCTCTACCCAAATAACTGAATAACATATCCACTACTCAAATTACTTCATATTTTGCTATACTAATTTTCAACACTAATCCTTTATGGGCTCCTGAGTGGCGTGCTACTCGCCAGAAAAGCACTTCAACACCCATCAGGGGTAACAAGTGCTATATGAATGCAAACCTTTCTTCCCCTTTTATCCCTCCGCTATCCCTCTCACTCCAAATAAGTGACTAATATCCACCACTGAAATTACTTCATATTTCACCATATTAATTCACCACTAATCCTTTAAGGGCTTCCTGAATAGCGTGCGTCAACACCCCATCAGGGGTAACAAGCGCTATATAAATACAAACCTTTTTCCTCCTCTATCCTTCTGCTCTCATTCCAAATCCAAATCACTGACTAACCTATCCACCACTTAAAATGTACTTGCATGTTTCACTATACTAATTCAACACTAATCCTCTATGGGTCCCGGAGTAGCGTGCTACTCGCCGAAAAAGCGCTTTGACGCCTCGTCAGGGGTAGTAAGCGCTATATAAATGCAATTACAATACACATCAATATGGGATTGAGTTCTGTTCTCAAAAAGGGGCGGAGGGAATTTCACGGCCTCAGGCATCAGGGATCTCCTTCAGTGTTTTATCTGCTTGTACAATCTCATTGGGTGATCAGGCTCGCAGCTGATAAGCAAACATTTCAGGCTTCCGCAAATCATGGAGCGAAGTTCTACAAATATGTTGGGCCCCTTTCACAACAGGCTTTGTGGATGGTGTAAAGAATCTCAGATTCGAACCTGGCTTCCACTTGTAGCCAGTGAAGTGCTTTCACCTGCAGGATTGATCAATTCCGAATTAGGCAGATTAAGGAACATTTTGAATGACTGATTTTGAAGTCTTTGTTGCAGTGAGCATGTTCAGAAGGCCAGAGTGATAAATAGAGCAGCAGTCTAGTTGGGACATGACGAGTGTCTGCTTAGCTCCACCTAGGGAATGGTGATTTTTTTAAAACTCTTTTTATTAAGATGCTCAGCATTGAGTTATTCAAATATGATACATTGCAGCATAATACAAGTTACAAGCCTTCTTCTTTTACAAGATTACAAGAAACATACATTTAGTCACACAACATCGGCCTCCGCCCACCCCCAACCTATCGCTATTACATGTGTCAGCCATCACCTGCATCGGTATGAGCGCCAGGGCTCCCATATTTTCTCCCATTTCTTCGAGATCCTCTGCTTTGATAGACCGTGTGTTCTGCATGCTGACACCAGTCTGGGTCTTCGATCCATTGTGACACCTCTGGTGGGGCCACCGCCCCCCAATGTTTATCAATATTCCGTTCAGCATCCACTGACGCTAGTTTTAACCATTTCTCGTTGTAGCTGGGGAACAATTGTTCATTATATATAGGCAGTAGCAACCACCTGGGTGCTAGTAGGACCTCCTACCCCCCTACGTCTGACATACTGCTCCCAACTTTTAGGGAGTGGTCATTAATTGGACATTAGTCCATTTCATCACTGCATTCACTTATTCCTTGCTTATTGGCCTGTAATGTGGTTGAAGGTAAGACCCAGGACCTGGAGCGCAGCTGAGGGGTAATGAGACATGCTTAGTCACCCATTACACTGATTCCAATTTTAGCTCCGTTCAGGCATTGGAAGGTCACCTTCAGCCTTTTGAGTGCGTAGTCCAAGTACAAAGTGCAGTTATTCGAATTGATTGAATAGTTATATAGTCAGGAATATATTTGTGTGCATTTTGTATAAATATGAAATTTAAATTAAAAGTTATCAAACTACAAAACAAGCGGCATAATAAAATAAAGCTAACTCAAGTGCACGAATGGGGAGGTAATTAATACATTTGGTTTCTTATTAACAATTGTCCACTTGCAATGAACCTTAACAAGTGTAACTTGATTAAATGCTCCCTCTGACAGGCAATACAGCAAGATATTTAGGATTTTCAAATACGAAAGCAATATAAATCTTATCATTTCTTAAGAATACGACCAAAGCATTGGCTTGAATGCAAAACCAAGGCAGAATATGAAACAACCTGAGTATTCATCGCACCGGTAAATAAATCAAAAACTGCACACCTTAGTGGAGCATTATTAAATCGAGAAGATTCATAGAGGTCTGAGGGTTGCACTAAACATCCAGTATCTTTCAACAGTGCAAGGAGACTACCTCAGCAGGGAAGATGGTGCTCTACAAATTGTTATGTAAGCAGTTTTTCTTCTGTGGATCCTGTAGATGAAACCAGATAGGAGTGCTTCTTCTCCCCAGCTTCGGAACATAGCGGGATAGTCAATCAGTCAAGGGGATTATAAGCGCGCTACTCACCCTTGAGGGTCTCAAGCCTCTGGGGGAGGGGGGTCCACAGGTCTGTTTAGCCAAAGAGCCAGGTCTTGAGGGTCTTCCTGAAGGTGTTCAGGGAGGGAGCATGTCTGATGTCTGCCAGTAGTTCGTTCCAGGTCTTGGCTGCCATGTGAGAGAAAGATCTTCCGCCTGCTCTGGCTCTGTTGATGCTCAGGGTTTCGGCCAGTGCGAGGTTGGAAGATCGGAGGTTTATTTTGGGTACATGGAAGTTGATTCTGTCGTTGACGTATTTGGGTCCGTTGTTGTGTAGGCATTTGTAGGCATGAGTGAGGATTTTGAAGGTGACTCTTTTCTCCATGGGGAGCCAGTGGAGCTTTCGCAGGTGTTGGCTGATGTGTTTGTGCTGGGGTATGCCGAGGACGAGTCTGGCGGTGGTGTTCTGTATAGTCTGGCGTTTGCGTAGTAGTGATTTGTTGATGCCGGCGTAGAGGGAGTTTCCATTGTCTAGTCTGCTGGTGATGAGTGCGTGGGTGACTGTCTTCCTAGACTCAGGGGGGATCCATTTGAAGATCTTCCGGAGTATGCAGAGGGTGTTGAAGCAGCTGGATGTGAGGGCATTGATTTGTCAGTTCATGGTGAGTGATGAGTCAAGTATGATGCCGAGGTTTTTGCTGTGAACTGAGGGGGTAGGCGGGCTTCTGAGGGTGGTTGGCCACCAGATGTTGTCCCATGCTGACGGGGTGGTTCCAAGGTTGAGGACTTCTGTCTTCTCGGTGTTGAGTTTAAGACAGCTGTTGGTCATCCAGACTGCCACGTCTTGCATTCCTTTCTGGAAATTGAGTTTGGTGGTGGTGGAGTCTCGGGTGAAGGAGAAGATGAGCTGGGTGTCGTCGGTGTAGGATACGATGTTGAGGCCGTGTTGTTGGACGATGGCTGCGAGGGGGGCCATGTAGATGTTGAAGAGGGTCGGGCTCAGTGATGACCCCTGTGGGACTCTGCAGGCGATTTCCGTAGGTTGGAGAGGAAGGGTGGTAGTCTGATTCACTGGATTCCTCCGGTGAGGAACGATCGGATCCAATCCAGGGCTGTTCCTCATATTCCGGCGTCGTGCAGTCTGGCGACTAGTGTGTGGTGAGAGACGTCGTCAAAGGCTGCTGACAGGTCGAGTAGGATGAGGGCTGCATAGTGGCCTTGATCCCAGGGGGTGCGGATGTCTTCTGTGGCAGCGAGTAGGGCGGTCTTGGTGCTGTGGTTGCTTCGGAATCCGGATTGGGAGGGTTCGAGGATGGCGCTCTCTTCGATGAATCGCGTTAGTTTTCTGTTGTCCATTTTCTCTGCCACTTTGGCTGAGAAGGGGAGGTGCGAGAGGGATCAGTAGTTCTTGAGGTTGGTAGGGTCAGCAGTGGGTTTCTTGACTAGGGGTCTGACTTCTGCACGCTTCCAGTCGTCTTAGAAGGTGCCTGTTTTGAAGCTGGTGTTGACGGTCCGTTGTAGTTCGGGTGCGATGGCTGCTGAGGCTCTGTGGTAGATGTGAAGAGGGCAGGGGTCGGTGGGGGCCCCTAAGTGGATGCCTTTCATGGTTGAGGCGGTGTCTTCCGTCGTGATCGGTGTCCAGTTGGAGATGGTGCGTTGACTGGTGTTCCTGGGGGGTGGCTGTGGCATCTGGACAATGGTTGATGAAGTTATCATAGAGGGTTTTGATCTTGAGGTGGAAGTAGGTTCCAAGCTTGTCGCAGAGGTCAAGGGATGGGGTGATGTCTGGCTTCGCTGCGTGGGTTGGTGAACTCCTGAATGACACTGAAGAGTTCCCTGGAGTTGTCGGAGTTGGCGAGGATTTTGTTGTGGATGAAATTCCTTTTGGTGGTTCTGATATGGTTGTGGTAGTCCATCATGGCGTCTTTGTAGGTGGAGTAGTTTTCGTTTTTTTTGAGTTTCTCTAGTTCTTCTCCAGGCGTCTGCCGGTGCGCCTGGCTTATTGGAGGGCGGTGGTGTACCAGGCGGCTTTCCTGGACTGATGTTTGTTGGTGTTGCATAGCGGGGCGAGCTCATCTGCGCAGCTGGAGATCCAAGTGTGGAGTTTTCTGGCTGCGATGTTTGCGTCGGGTGTCCAGGTGTGGTTGTCACGGGTGAGGGGTAAAGTTAGGTTGCTCATCTGTGACCTTGCTCCAGTTCCTCCATGGAGGGCGTGGGGCTGGCTTGGGTGCCTTGGGTTTGTCAACGGTGAAATGTACTCAGTGGTGGTCGGTCCATGGTGGTTGCATTGTGTGGCAGAAGTGGACGCTGTTTCCTGTAGCGAAGATGGGGTTGAGGGTGTGTCCGGCTCTATGGGTGGGTTTGGTGATGAGTTGTTTAAGTCCGATGTTGGCGAGGTTGTCACAAAGGATGGTGGAGTTGGGGTCGCTGGGGTTTTCGAGATAAAAGTTTAGGTCTCCGATGAGTATGTAGTTAGCTGATGTGATGGCGTGGGGCGCGATGATGTTGGTGATAGCTGTGGAGAAGGGTGTCCGAGGGCCGGGAGGTTTGTAGACAAGGGTTCCTCGGAGTGTGGCGTTGGGGGTGGTCTGGATCTGGACGTGTAGGTGTACAGCGGAGGGGAAGGTTTCGCTGTAGGTGACGAGGTGGAGGGTGCTCTTGTGGGCGATGGCGAGGCCCCCTCCCAGGTGACTGGGGTGGTCTTTCCTCTCAATCTTGTAACCGGCCAGGATGGCGATGTTGATGTCGGGGGCGGAGGAGGCGTTGGTTCACGTCTCCGTGAGGAAGGCGAAGTCGGACAGCAGGAAGCCGAGTAGGTTCCAGATTTGCATGACATGCTTGTGTATGGAGCATGCATTGAGGAGGATGCATCTGAGGATGTAGCCGTAGCTAGTGTTGGCAATGATGGAAGCTGGGGTTGTGGTGAAGGCCTGGCGGCAGTGGAGGCAGGAGAACTGCCGTGGGTCTTGTTAGGCGAGGCCTGTTGGCAGGCTCTGGGTCTTCCGGTATTGAGTGTGAGGAGGGTGTTGGTGTCGTAGCGATGGATGGTGGGATAACTAGGGCTCCTGCGCCTGTCACAGACAGGCTTGCCTGGGGCAGGGTCAACAGGGGCAGAGGATTCAGCGGGAAGAGAAATACGGGGAGGAACAGCTGATGGCACGGCAAAGAAAACGGAGGGCACACGCAAGTCAGGGACACAACGCAGGGGAGAACAGAATAAAAGCACCACAAGCAAAGAGAAAATAACAGAAATAAGCAATTCAACAATACAGCAGGGACAAAATGAAAGAAAACAATACCAGCACAGCGAGAAGGGCGAAAACAGGGGAAAACAGAGAATGAAATCAGTAATGTCACTGCACCCCTTCTCCGTGGATATTACTGTGTTGAAAGTAAGTATTTTACTATTATTATAGTATTAAAAGATGATTACAATAATTACAGCATTTAAATGCATCTTTAAGACTGATAGTAAAAAAAGATATATATATAATTAATCAATTTCGTTGGACACAGTAAAAAAGCATAATGGAAAGGACAGGTTAAAAAGTATTATGTAGACGAAAAGAATACATCGAAGGCTTAAGAACCAAAACAATTATAAGTGATTGTTATTGAAGTGAAATGTTATTGAAGCACAGATAAAAGGAGGAGATTGGTTGGTAAAGCAATAGTTAATAACTTCTTTAATGGTCCAGGTAATTGTCACTTTGAAGAATATCTGAAGACGTTTTTTACATAAGCTTAGTAGATTAGGTTCAATAGAGATGATATGTTCAATAGATTTGGCCTTGTAACCACATAAACGACATGAGCCTTTCCCCTGATGACGAGGATTCCATTTTCTTTTGAATTAATGTAAGGTAATACAAAATATCCTGAATTTGAGGTATTTCCTATTCTTTATTGCCTTCATGTTGGAATCAAGATACAGTTGTCTTTGATTACTTTAAGAATTATGGGTAAACAAAAGGAGAATTATACATTAGATCACTATATTTATAGTTTAAAAGAGAGCCAAGATCTTCCTTGTGGTAGTGTGCTTAAGGGTCCTGAACACCTTCAGTTCCGAGTGAGACAAAGTGAAAGAGTACTCAAGTCTGGAAGGTTGTGTTGCATGATCACAACACCAATATGATCAAAGTACAGTTCAAGGTTTTTATTTTTATTACATTTTAATTTCACAAAAATGAACCCCTTCAAAGTAGAAGCAATAGCATTGCTGCATTTGCACGTCTACTTTATCCTTGAGATGTAGTGAAAGCAGACCAGAAGACTCAAGTTTAGTTCCAGCCTTAGTTTTCTCTGAGGGGTAGCTGCTGTTTGTGAGTTTAAAAGTCGTTTGATACTGACCTTGTACATTGTTATCAATTCTATTATTGTGTTGTGGTTGAAGACCATCGAAGCATAAAGTAGCAGTGGGATGCGCTTTGTTGTTAGAACTGTGATAGATTTATTAATTGTTCCTTCTCCTTAGGGTTTGCCAAATCATGCTATGACTTTCATGATTATTGTTGAGTATTGTTTACTGTATGGGCATTTTCTAGCCAGGGTAGCTTAGAGTCAAATTAACTCCCAAGTAAACATAGCAGTCTAGATGTTCCATAGCTGTTCTCGAAAACCCAGGTGGGTTTTAACTTTCTTTCCAAATGTAACAACTTTAGCTTTTGTGTAATTGACTTGCAGTACGTTTTCCAAGGTATAGTGCTAAATTTGGATAACAGATGTTTCAGACTTTTGGAGGTTAATGAGAAGAGCACAATATGGTTAACACACTGATAATCACGTTTTTGTGGCAAACCTCCAGGTCTCTCCAAACAAAGCGGTAAATCAGTGATGTATAATGAAAACAACAGAGGAGCCAAAATGAAGCCTTGTATTATATCGTTGGAGGTTCACATTTTTGAAGACAGAACATTTGAAGTTAGTTTTATTCTTACACATGTGTCTTTGTGCAATTCTACTATGAGGAGGAGTAAAGATGGTTCTATTCCCAATTTGTCAGTTTGTACCAGAGCTGTTCCCGATTAATTTTTTCAAAAGCAGAACTGTAATCTATAAAGAAGGCACAGAGAGTGTTAATTCTAATGTTTGCCATCTTCACGAGAATGGTCAGAGCGGCGATAATATCCAATGTTGAACAGCCTGTATATCACATTTGGGTGAATGGTATTAGGAGATTCTCATTTGCCCAGGTTGTTAAAAGATTGAGAACGTATTTAGCAAAAAGTTTCCCCTCGCCGTCCAACAGAGCAATAAGTGGATCGTTGTGAGGGTGTGATTCATGGCCCTTTTAGTAAATAGGATGGACAACAGAGCCCTTTTATGACTCAGGTATTGATCTCATAGAGAAGATAAGTTAATAAAGTTTGAAGAGAAAGGAATTCCACAAAGAGGGTCGAGAAAATTTAATCAACAAGATATTTTCTTTTTCGCTAAACTGAGGTAGCGCATTTACATAACCAGCCCATAGAGTTGAAGTCGTTGTAGCACGTGTATACAGAGTTTCAAAACGGAATACCCAACTGTCGCTCAGAATGAAATAATATATTGGGGTTTTAAATGACTCTATCAAAGCATTTTCCTTTGTTTTCTTAATAGAATCTTTAAACCTTCACCTCTTTACTGACTATGTACATTTAATAAAGATATTGTGTTCTGTGAAACAAGTTTTATTTTAATAAAAATCTTAGTTTCATTAGATAGTGTTTTTTGTGTTGGTAATTGTCATATTAGTTTGTTTTCTTTAAAATGGATTGTTGACAGGCTTAGCATAATGTGTTGGCTCAGATAATAGATAAAGTAGCACAGAAGTTATTAGAACTTCCCAATCTAAGATTTGGCCTATTTGAGTTGGTTCAGGTCTAGAATTATTCAACCTTTTCGTGATAAAATCTGCTTCTCGCAATCCCTGCAATTCAGACACGAGAACTGTATACCACCAACGTTATTTACTGTTTCTTAAGGTGAATTGGCCATTGTTTATAACCGGTTGTTGAATTTAAAGTGGGTGATGAAACTTCATTATCCAAATCATTCCATATTTTGTGCAGTCAAATTATCCCATGGTTTAATTGATTCTTGCATATTTTCCTGAGAGTCTGAATGCAGTAATGATACCACGTTTTTTAGGTCTCGTGCCTAGCGTTGCAGCAAGACTTCATGTAGGGGTTTCTGAAGGCAGATAACACACGGTCATGCGTGTGCTTTTGTTATTGTTACAGGCTATTGGCTTTTGCGTGCATCTTTTTACCAAAGACAGCACGCAATTCGGAAAAGGCGGGTGCATGTCCCGCCTTTGCTCTACCCACGGCCTATTGGTGTCGGTTACCCGCACAGGCCACATCTGTTTTCAATTATCGTGCCAAGACACGGGCGCGATAATTGAAAACAGATCACTTGCTGTGGCGCGCGCGCACCACTCGCGGGCTTGTTTTTCTTTAACCCGAGGGTAGATCACGAGACGCCCACACCTAGCTGCATAACTGAGTACCTGCCGAAACTAGGATAGCGATGTTATGTACTTTGAACTGCATAGTAGTTGATATGTCACTTATAAAGTTGGGGAACCGATCTGCAGTCCGCTTTGAACCGGAGCTTTAGTTGTTATAAAATGCAGTTCGCTTTGAACCAGATTTTTCAGTTGTAAACAACGGGGCCTTGCGATCGTACACCGGGTTCACCGCTTCTTACACACTGATGATTAACGAACAAACCTGTAGAACTATACCGGCGATTAGAACAGAGACCACGACAAGGAGCGCAACACCACGAGCTCCGCTCTGTGATTACGCCTAGTCATTGACAACCAAGCCAGACCCACAGCAGCTTTTATTAAATAGACTAACCAACACACGGCCACTTGGCGCTATATCAAACCGGGACACACGCACTGCATGGTTTTAAGCTATGCATGTATATTTACTAAAAGACATTCCCTGGTCTTCTTGGGGATACACCATGAGTGAATCACCGCGTTAAACTCCTACCCCACATCTAAAGAAGCTAATAAACCGCAGCACAGACAGATGACATATGTTCCTACTTAGTGGAGTGTACAACACACGACAAGATTGAATCGTATTGCAGCCCTATCCACGCACCACCAACCCAATCTGGCGATACTGTCAAAACCAACCAGGAGATATAGCTTACTTTAATTATGTGAGAGGCATTACTTGAAACCATTGCTAAAGCGCCCTTCGCACTAAGACTGAAACAAGGGCACATAGCGCCTCCCCTACACGGCGCCACTCTTACAGAGAGACACAAACCCCACACTAAAATCTAGTAATGCATGATGAAGTATTTACTCTTCCGCTTGTAGACATGTGCCTATGGGAGTAGCCATTTTTGACCAAGAGATCACACAAAATAAATGACCTTATTGAGTATGCATTCCCCTCACAGCTTCAGGCATCCACCAGGTAATAGGTCAATCAAACTCACTGTGACCTGTATCCTAAGCTGTAGACCATACAATCAGCATATGTTCAATAATAGATCCACTGAATGAGACACCATCTTTAATGATTTATCCTCCTGAACTCAACCATCTGCATACAGGAGTAGAGCCGTGTGACTGGTTCCACCGGGTACTGTTGAAGCCTGGGGACCACAAAGAGTGGATGAGTCCTCCTTGAAATTAACGTTTACTACTGTTCTGTCTCTCCGGACAGGGACTAGACAGGAGACAGGAACAGAAGGGAGGATGTGGGGGCGACTGCCGTCAGGAGGTACTGGTACAGCTCTAATCCTAGCCCCCAGAAACACTTTAAAACCAGAAACAACCTGTCTCAAAGCTGCTCAACAATCAGCTCTAGCTTTGGGTCCCTTCAGAGTGATGCGTTTAAATGCCTGGTGGTGACTTACCAGCCAGGCGCGTGTTATGTCGAATAAATAGGGGCGGGGCCTGACAGATCGACCAATGGGGGCGGGGCCTCACTTCAAAGAATGGGACAGAGCTGTCCTTCAGCCAATACAAGGAACAGAAATGATTTTTACATTTAAAGCATATTGGTCAAAGATTGCAACCAACATGTTTTAGTGGGGCTGACAATGCTTATAGGCTACTGACGGGGATCTCTCAAAGGGGAATGGTTGATTTGACAATTAATTTTTTTTAAGATTTCAGTACAAAGCACTTTACAAACAGTTTTAATGAAGTCGTTTCAAGACAAAGACCCTTTTTGCCAAAGCTATAAAAATTCCTTGCGTGAAATTATATACTATACTATATAATACTACTGCCTGAATGTTGACCAAAGGTACATTTCCAGCCTGCTTAGCAGATGTAGGAACAGTGCTTGTTTTAGACCGCACACATTCACAAGTCTCAGAATGTAGAGCTTGGTGGGTTAATGCACCTATCAAGATGTGTGACTTACAAGTCGCAAGCTTGATTCCCATTGCATCTTCCATTCCTTTGTGATTGGTTGAACGCCAATCAGTTGCAGACATTACAGCCAGTTAATTACTCTGCCAGGATCTGTGCAAACCCAAAATGAAATAGAACAAGCATTGGCATAGCCAATAGGTCTCGCCTTTGGGACCTTATAAGTATTTAATTATGCAGCACAATATCCTTGTTATTTCATTACTTCGGTAAATGTGTTGTATTGTCGGTTCCGTTTTTTTCAGTCCTTTTAATATTGCAATACATTCAATTAAACAATTGTTTTATGTAAACAGGGTCCTTAGCTACGTGAAGGTCAAGGAAGTATTATTGTTTATGTAATAGGCAATGTGAATTTAATGACGCCACCGATTGCAGATTTGACGTTGCTACTTCTAAGACTAGGTAGCAAGGTATTGTGTACAATATTTACCTTACAGGAAAGATTCCTCCTTCATGGTATGCCCAACAATCATTTATGCAGAATGAGAATTAACAGAAGGTACTTCTACAATTACTTAAAGTACAAAACATGGAGCTTTTATACGCTTTTTTAGCAATAAACATCTGTTATTCAGCGCCAAGAGACCCCATTGGGGTGAACGTTATTAATATCCACTGTATATTTCTCTCAGATGGGGGAGGGGGCTTAACATGGGGCAAAGGGTGTACAAGAGACCACGTCATGCTCTCGGGTGGGGAAGGGGCTTTTCCTGGGGTCTGAGAGTGCACAACAGACCAGACCATGCTCTCTGGTGGGGGAGGGGGCCTTTCATGGGGTCTGAGGGTGCACAACAGATCACACCATGCAAAAAACATTGCCATGTACAATACCAACAACTTTAAACGGTAAACAGCCTTTACAACGAAACTTTTACAACGCACTACCATTACGACACAACCATTACAACGCAAACCATTACAACGCATTGCGCTGGGGGGCGCTCTAGGATAGGGAATAGATTTAATTTACTATCCAACACCTTCACTACTATCCACGGGGACTGGAGTTGGAATAGTAAATTAAACTATTCACTATCCAGCACCCCAAAGCACTATGAATTGTAATGGTATGCGTTGTAAAAACTCAGTTGTAACGGCATGCGTGGTAAAAGCATGCGTTGTAACTTCATACATCCAATTTAAACTTTACAAATGCGAGACCTATTGCATTGCAAATGCTTGTAATGTCCTTGGAGGAGTTTTAACACCTTCAATCAAGTCCCCCTCTGACTATTTCTGACGGGGTTTGATTTTGCATTGCATAATACCCGCAGACCCAAAAGGGGTTGAATAATCACTGGGGGGTTGCGTGGGACAGGGTGGCATATCTGCTACATAGCCTCAGGTCTGCTTGTCCAGAGCAGATCAGATAGTCATGCCATGGCAGGCAGACAGCGGGAGCGACAGAAGAAGTGGTAAGAGCAGCATTGTACTGTAGTATTTTTTTAGCACTTTCTTACCCCATATGCGCCACAAGCACTTTTTGTACATTCAAATAATTTGTTGTGTTGTCTCTTATGCATGGCTGGTACAGTGCTTTGTGGTGTAGTCTATGTTGTATGTTTGGTGTCCTACATGAGCTTCCAAGGTGTCACAGCTGACTTGTAGCAGTGCTAAGGCTGGGGGAGGAATGCACCAATGAGAGAGGTAGTCATACAGTTTGTATAAACATACAACTGCATTGTTGGCTGTGCCTAGAAATTGATGTTAGGGAACAGTCAATACCTTGCTGAGTTCTACAATTGTAGATGGTTAATTATCTTTATTCGTATCATGAGAAAGACCTCCCTTTTATGCAGATTTACTTTGAATGAGGGTAAGACAAAAAGTGGGTCCATTCTGGATCTGAGGTTTCTCCTTTGGCAGAAGGTGTCTTCTGTACCATATATCCCCAAGTGAATAGCGTAGAATGCTTTGAAAGAGATATGTTGAGGAGACAGAGCTAGGAGCCAACGGCATTAGACACTCCCCGATAGAGCTACCGCAATGCACTGACTCCCTTGGCCCCCTGTAGATGACCCAGGGCCAATCCACAACAGCTGACCAGAGAATGGAACATAAACTTCAGTGCCCTCCAGTGACGCTTCCAGATACCTCTCCACCCATGAGAAGAGCCATCATCAGGGTCGAGAACGGGGAATGGTGCGCTTGGTAAGCACTGTCTCCTCCAGTACGCACATCTGCCTGCCGAGAGTGGAGGCGCCCTTTGTGGTGCACTAAAGGGTGGGGTCTACCACTATGCAGAGATACGAATATGTCGCAGGCCCTGAGAGAGAAAGAGCTGATCCTACAGACCTAGAGGTAGGACTGTGAACCGAGGCAGCAATACCCCACACCAGTCTACTCCGTTAAGCTGAGGATCCAGCCGTACTACTATAATGCAGGCCCCAGACCAACAGCGGCATGAAGTTGTCCTAACAGCAGGCTGCATTACAGAACAGGCATGACCCCCATCTTTGACTTCACCTACATCCCAAATTAGACCACGACCTGAAATGGGCCCTAAAGCCGTGACAACCATCATGCCCTACATCAGCACTTAGAACGAGACCAAGGAAGTAGCCATTTCAGACCACCAGTGGGCCCCTGTGCCGTCACATAGACCTAACTTGCCAACCTTCCGGAGATGACATCATTGGGCATTATCCCACATGCTTCTCATAATCAAAGATAAACCTAAAAACAAAACAGCCTCTACACCGCACATCAGTGCATAACACGCTCCACAGGCCTTTAGACCAACCACAGCAAGGAGGTGTTGCTACCCCAGCTTACATCACAGCAAGGGTGCATCTTCGACCCCCTGGTTACTTCCACATCCCAGACTCAACAAGGAATTGAGTAACTGCCACATCAGAATCCCTCATTCATCTGCACAAACCTGGCCCACCAAGCAACCAGGGAAGACTTTCTCAAACACCATACTTGCAGATGATTCATCCCTCTTGCATATCCACTTCCTCCTAGACCCCGGGGAGACATGAGTCTAATTACGTGGGCACAGCATTTAAGGCCTGAGGTAAGAAGACAGGAAGGCCAACAGTCAACTCTTCCAAAGTGGAGTATGAGGATATGAGAGGGGCTGCCTTTGCCCCTTGCACTGTATCCGAGTAGAGTCCACATCCAGGCTCAAAGAATCCACACATCAATATACACTCTCCTCCCTTACCTCCACCTAATGTTGACACCTATGAAACTCAGTCTATACCCCCGGAGATGGAGCACATTGATTTCATAGTCGTTGCCACACAATGACTCACTTCCTCCGCAACTTCAAGACAACCAGAAAGCAGCAAGGAATCCAACTGCTCCACAGGCCTCCATAATGGCCACTCCAGATATAAATTCTAGATAATAGTTCTTGCACCTAAGAGGAGCCAATCAGCAAATACCTGCACTCCTCAAGAGCTCAAGCAGCATTTGACTGGACCAACTGCTGGCAAGCTATAGGCAGAACCATATATGATATGGACGGAAAACTGAATGATCTCCCCTCTGAAGTCAAAGCAATGCAACAAGAAATACCTTCTTTCAGAATTACCTCAATTCGGTGTACCAAAAGACTAGATCAACTGGAGGACCACTATGAGGCCATACCAGACGGGGGCAGAGATACTGCTGTTTTGACAAAGAAGGTCACAGACCTTGTAGACAGGGCATGGACAGACAATTTCCGCAACTAAGGACTCTTAGAGGAGGCAGAGAATGGTGACATGTTGGTTTTCTATGAAATCTACTCCCCACGTTTCTGGACCACCACGTCCCTGAACTTCCAAAGGACATACCATGTCCAGGCCTGCTCTATAACCCAAACAAGATCAGCCAGACCGATTATCGCCTGCATTCTTCAACAGCAGCCTACCAGGGCTATCCTTTTAGCAGCAAAATGCTCATCATCTCCATCGTTCTTTGAAGGCCAACAAATCTCAACTATTCCTCAGTCACTAACACCAAACGAAAAACAATTCCTGACTCTTACTGCGTCTTCGATCCTGGGACCTTAAATATGACTGATTGAACCCTGCAGGTATATTTGTCACCATAGATGGGAAGATCAAAGAATTCTTTGACAAAAATGACTTGGAGTCTTTCCTGTATGCCCTTGATAAATGGCTATGCGAACTCCACAACTGTTTCAGAACTCAACAACCTCCACCACAGCAACAACCTTGTCGCTGCCTCATCACCCCACATTACATCATCAGCCCCCAGTCCCTTAGCGCCTCTAGTCTGAATCAAATAGTAGAGGTCCTTGGTAAGAACAGAAATAAAGGCAAGTCAAATTTGCACTCCAGCAACCTCTGAAGGCTGAGGAGCATGATATGAAGATGAAGACTGCCTGAAGAAGCTCAGTCACCTCAAAACCTACATATCTAGACCAATAGATTAGCGATTTGGACAACATTACCCGGTTCACTTGATGCATCGATTGCTTGACACTCACGCCAACTACCAAACACAGCTTTATCCTGTGCTCTTGCACCTGTCCCTTTCCCGGCACCCAATACTTTCCCTTTTGATAAACCGCTGACGGTGAGGTGGACGCGGATCCCTCCCTGCAAATACAGTGGTACTGTCTGAGAGTTAGTGGGCACCGTCAAGCACAGAAATTAGCTTAAGACTCAAAGGTTTCTTCCCCCTCACCTCTTGTATCCGAGCCCACACATACCCCAACTGATCCCACTACTCATCTTACTTACAATATATTAGGAGATCTTCCCCCCTCCTCCCCACCTGAAACTCCTGCCAGGATTACGTCTAGCTGGCGGCAACTTACCCTTAACCTACACAGGGAGATGTCTACATCACTATCGCTGCTGGTTTTAAACATTAATGTTCTATCACACTATATGAAGTGTGGGAAAGTACTGTAAAAATTACACACACAACGTATCAACATAGTACTCAATAAAGAAACCCACCTTTTCCCCATGGAAACCCAAAAGATCAAACAAGTCTTGGTGGGTATTATCTCCAGTAGCAGTAGGCAGCTGGGAGTGTGGTGTAGGCATTCTCATCTAATGTAACTTCCCTTACAAGATACTAAAACCCTGGATAGATGTGGCGGGACACTGGATCTTCACCAAGATCTGCTTTCTCGACAGACTCATTGGTATTGTCTCAATTTATGCTCCCAATACAGACAAGACCCATTTTCTAGACTGTCTGTCCCGTACCATCACTGAAGTACACCATACCGTTATTGTGTTTTTATCTAGGAACCTGAATCAATATTGCTATTTTATGCCCTTGTACGGCTATAATCAATAATATCCCTATAATGGCATAAGAATCAGATCCATATTTAAGTAAATAGCCCTTGCAGTCCAAGGCACAGCAGAAGCTACTTCCTTGGATTCCTAGGAAGCACAACGAGTTCTTTCGACACACCAAACCTCCAGCAACCTGGGAAATCCTTGTTGGCTTTGTTTTGATTTGTAATAGAACTCCTGCGAGCACTGTAAGAACGGACAGTTCTTAGTGACATCTTTATTGACGTCTTATGTCCAACCTTACGTCAAATCCGGGACCTTTCAGGTATAAATGTACCAACGTTGCCTTAAGCAAACACACGGTGGTGGTTTTGGAGCAGAGCAGCTATCTACTTGCCGAGAGCCCAGCTGATGCGAGAGCCCACGGACGCTGCCCCTCCTCTTTGACGTGCTGAGAAAGATGCTGTCTTTTTCTCCAGCCGAGAAAATCCAGCTCCGGCGTTTCCAGCCTGCCCTTGCGGGTTGCTGGGATATCGAGCCCTGAAAGAGAGATACCAGACCTCCTGCATTCTATTCCCAAGGTACGGTGCTGACTAAACCCTTAAAGAGAATTCTTGAATTAGATTCTTGGCAAAACCAACTTAACTTAAACTGCTACTTACTTACTCCTTCCAACGTATTAGGCTTAGGTCAGGTACACCGGGGTAGGCGTATTTTAGAAGCACCAGTTGAGTACGTTAGTCAATGTATATATGTATGTATATATTTTATCCATTTTAAAGTATCTTATGGCTATGAAACATTATCAATGCTTTTACAGTATTATTTCATAATACTCCTTTTACTGTACGCACTTTACTTTATATTAAGTATTGCAATTGTGGCAATTAATTTCTCTTGCATGAGAAGGAAGACTGCTCATTAAATTATACCTTTTATTAAAAAAGACCGTCTCTCTCTTCTCTGCACTCTGGTGAAACTAAGAACGCACAATTGACTGAGTTAATTAGCTGTCTATTGTTTTCACACGACTCTAGAGATATACTCTTATTCTGAGGGAGCAAAGTTGTCATGTTATATGGTTGTCTGAAGCTAATCCCTTCTTGTCTATCCAGGGAGGTTAAACTCCTCCTCGTTTATTCGAGAAAGTTTCTAGTGACCTCTGAGCTAGCTGGCAAACCTTAAGTCTAATATAGTCAGTAGAGACCTAGTCGACCTCAGACCTATGTCTACACTGCTGAATATATTATTCCAATGCGCAGAGCCTATTGGGAATATAGGAACTACACTACATGGCGCCCAATGTGGGGCACAGTCTTTGCTTCCATTTACACAAAAACACATGGTGTTCCGTCTCTGGCGGTAATACCAGATGTACTAAGACAGATTCAAAATGAATACGGTCCAGAACCTGCTTTAACTCTGGGTATGAAATTACTGAAATACTTCAAGCAGGTCTCTGCTATATTATTAGCCAACATAAAAGGAGAAGCAGTATCTGTGGCGATCTGTCAAAAATTGAAAGAAACAGATATAGCAGACCAACCAATTGAACTTGCCAGAATCATAGAAAAATCCTATGAAGAACTGGGTAGAGATAGTTTGGGTGGGAAACCGGTAAAACCCCAACTAACTGAAAATCCTGAAAAGATATTTATTAAAAATAATCTAAACACTCCAAAAAAGAGCTGGGATGGAAATAAACAATCCACTCCCAAAGAAAAAAGTTTCCAGTCCAGAGGAAGGTCTCCTTGACGGAGAGAAAGATCTCCGGACCAAAGACACAAGTCTCCCCAAAGGGAGCCCTCTGAAAAAAGATACAACCTTAGAAAAAGGGATAATTTGAAAAAGCCTGATAGATATCAAGATATTGATACACGCCCCTCTCGATCTTTTCAGACTTCCTCGCAGAAATCGGAAAGAAGAGGACGGTCAGAACACAGGGAAGAGCACGTCAAGTCCAAAGACAAGGAACCTGCTCTAAGTAAAAAATTACAATTTCCAAGAAAGAAGGTAGCAAGTATTAAAATAATCAAACATGCCGAGGATACTGAGGACACAGCTGAAAAACGGCGAGTGGGCCCATACAATGCTAGACAGCGCAGCAGAAGTGACAATAGCTCGCAAGATCCTGATGAATCATCTGGAGACAGTAGACACGAATGAATACATTCAGGTCGAAACTGCAGATACCGGAGTTAGCGAACCTCATAAAATATACGAAATAACATTGCGTATAGAGGGAGATAAGACTAGGAAAGTACGGGGTCTGTTTTGGGATAACCTCTCAAAAGGCTATGACATCCTATTAGCTGAGAAAGACTGGTTATGTTATGTTATGTTAATAACACTTCTATAGCGCACAGCTGCCCCAGCCAAGGGGCGTCCCGGCGCTTCAGGAAGAGTACCCAGACATAACACAGCAATACAGGGCGGAGGCGCAGAAAGCAAGAACCTAAGAGCTATGAGGTAACAGATGCGTTTTGATAGCCCTCCTGAATTTCAGCAACTCATCCATTGCATGAATGTGAGGTGGAAGCGCGTTCCACAATTTTGCAGCCAGAACCCAAAAGGAGCGACCTCCCGCTCTGCATAGTCTAAACCGAGGAACCATAACCAAGTTTTGGCCCAGAGATCTCAGAGATCGCGAGGGCACATAAGGCCTCACAAGATTGTCAAGAATCTGAGGGGAGGCCATCTTAAGGATCTTAAAAGAAAAGCACAAGGTCTTAAAATGAATCCTATGAGCCATCGTCACCAGAGTTTGTCAGGGAGTGCCCTTGTGGCGAAGAAATGATTATGCCTGCCTTCTCAAATCATATTCCAATACAAAGAAAATACATATATGCAAGAAAATTGGCAGTAGCTCAAGCACCTGCATTATATAAGAATCATGTAGGATGGGATGAGGACTCTCCTCCTCACAAAATTCAGTTAAAATGTCCACCAACTGCACAACGGCAGTACCCAATTAAGCAAGAAGCTAAAAAACAGGTCAGGGAGATCTTAGATCAACTTGAATACCAAGGGGTGATTGAAACATGCACCTCTCAAATGAACAATCCTTTGTTTCCTGTCTCCAAACCAGACGATTCATATCCTCTAGTCTTGGACTACAGACACCTTAACTCATGTTGCAAGACATTTGCGGTACAAAACTCGCACAGTGCAGTACTAATGAATAACATCGTTTGCAAAAAATACAAAACAACATTAGACATCTATAATGGATTCTTTTGTCAAAACATTGCACCTGAAAGCAGGTATTTAACCGCTTTCTCAATAATGGGGTCACAGAAAAATTTCTGTCGACTCCCACAGGGATTCAAGAATAGCCCAGGATTATTCTTTGCAAGGGTAACAGAGTTACTACAAATATTTGATGATGAGGCATTATCTTATGTCGATGACATCTATCTCACAGATGATGACCTGAATACTACTTGAAAAGAGTGAACACCATAATACTTGGGTTTGCAGCTGAGGGTTACAAATTCAACTTTAAAAAGTCACGAATTGCCCATCTAACATGTCCTATTTTTAGGATATGAAATATCAAGTGAAGGCAAAAGCCTAGCAGACAACTTCTTAGAGAAGTGCACTGTACTCCAAGCACCAAAAACGCTGAAGAACTTACAATCAATACTAGGTTTCCTGAATTTCGGAAGAACTTACATTTTAAATTATGCAGAGAGGGTTAAACCTCTCTATGAATTAATAAAACCTGATTTTAAACCAATCAATTGGACTCAGAAACACACAGAAATTTTGAGATCACTGCAAACAGACATGTTAGCTAAAACAAAATTACAAACTCGCGACAACACACGCAACCTTGTAATCCGAGTCATCCCAGGAAGATGCGGATTCATGTACCTGACCTCTAATGAGGGAGAAACGGTACCAATAGCTTACAAATCACATTTGTACACAGAAGCTGAAAAAACATTCAGTCTTACTGAGAATATTATAAATGCGGTTCAAACTGCTATAGCAAAAGAAAGAGCCCAAGCCCGAGGCAAAAGAATAACTGTTTTTACAGCAGAATCAGCCCTTGAGGCGTTATTAAGCCCAGTTAATCTAAAAACGGTGGCATTAGATCCAAAATGGATACAGTGGGAAAATTCTCTTGCTGCAGAAGAGTTGAAATACTATTTTGTCCCGAACATGAAAAAATTGAAAGATCTAAAATATGAAGAAGAATATCCTCTGCCAATCGAAATTCTGCCTCTCCAACAGTATTCTTGTGTAATCTATATGGACAGATTTGCACAACATTACGATGTGTATAATAAATCCTACAATGCAGCATGCGCGATTGTTAAAGGTCGCTGGCGTTGTGGTAAATTCAGACCAAAAATAACAAAAACTGAATCACTGAGAAACTGTTCGCCTCAGCGAGCTGAAATTAGATCTTTAAAGATGGTGCTTGAAAATGCCGATCGTGAATTCCCGACACTAATAGTGTGCGATTCGCATTTCTGCGTCAAATCTTACAATAATGACTTGCAGAACTGGGTTCAAAACGAATACAAAGATGACACAGGTGCCACAATAAAGCATAAGAAGCTTTGGGAACAGGTAGTTCTTTTACAGAAAGAACTACAGAAGACTCACGTGATACATACACTGAGTCATCAACGTGATGGCGTTCACGTTGCAGGGAATTCAATGGCTAATACGGCCACAGCGGAAGCAACTCAACCGCCTTCCGTAGCCACAAAAAAGCGTTCAGAAAAATACATAGACGGGGAAACCATGCTGGCGGTAAAAACGTCTTCAAAAGGCGACTGTGCAGCACTACCCGTGAACTATCCACTCATTTATACATACATAATTGATACAAACTCCGTTCCTTTTGCTCAAATCCCTGGAGTGGGGGATAGAGTAATTCCAAACACGAACAGGAGAGTCTTCTTAATAGCGGACGCACACATGGGATTGGGTCTAAGGCACCGAAAGATCAAGGAATCTCTGAAAGAATTACAATCAGAATACTGGTGGCCGGGGATGAGCCTGCAACATTACAAATTTGCAAAGAGCTGTCCAAACTGCAACAGAGATCGCAGTAGTGAACCGACCGGAGTTATGCCATGGCCATTTTTGTAGTTAGCATAAGGCTATCTATAAGTAAATCCAGCGTCCCATTTAATTTCTTTTTAAGACTAGATTCACTTAAAAATACAGACCCCAGCGCTCGGCTGACGCCAGAACTGTTATAAAAGATTTGCGAGTCTTTATCGGCACATACGCAATTGGCATGCTACATTCTGACCAGGGTCCTGCTTTTAGCTCTCGAGCTTATAAGGAGGCCATGACCAGCATGGGCATTGCATTGCAGTACTCTTGTCCCTTCCATCCTGAGGGAAATGGGATTGTGGAAAGAAAAAACCGGGACATAAAGCAATCTATAACGGCAAAGGTATTAGGCTCGGGTGAAGGGTGGGTCCAACATTTAACAAGTGTCCAACGTAGTCTTAACAATCTGCCAAGAAATTCTCTAAAAGGTTTCAGCCCGTATGAACTATTGTTCGGAACTAGAATGTATATTCAGGATTTAGATAGTCAGACTTCAGTGGTAGAAGATAAGAAAAAATGCTTTGACATCAAATATTGTTTGGCTGTTTTACAGGACTTAAATGAAACAAGCAATTCCAACAATTGACAGAACTGCATCAGGCTACTTCATCAATTTCGATAAATTTTCTGAAGATCCAAGCGAGCCTGAAGAAACGCCAACAACGAAAACTTTCAAAGATAAAGCAACTGAAGTCTTTCACCAACTCAAAGAAACCTATCTGATTTCTCCATGGATTGAATTTTGGATTGTGTTAGGTGTACTTTTCCTCCTGCTTTGGCTCATCATGGTACTTTGTTTGGGAAAATTCATTGAGGGAAAATACAGTACAATGGACACAGCAAGTCAGAACATCAACTTGGTCCTAAAGCCACAAAAGTCATCTCACATCGAGAAAAGAGAACTATCATCAGTGAATGTCACAGCCATTCCAATACCCGGTGGGGTAGCTTGGGACAAAACGGATTACGAAATCTATGGCCGGTTGAACTCTTGAAATATCCACATCAGTTCAAGGTTTCATTAAGTGACTTTATAAAACCAAGTACATTCTCTGATGATTGGGACTTTGAAAGCATAAATAATATGATGTCAGATTTAGTAATGTCAGCAAAATTTACAGAATATGATTATTTACAGGGTTCATCGAACTATGAACAAATGTACTGCTATAACCACTTTGCACATCACTATTTGCATAAATCTGCTCAACCTAGAAATGTTTTTAAGTATAATCAATGGGAACATTGTGCTACTCCACTTAAAAGCAGTTCGAAAACATTTTTTGAGAAATTCCCATACTTCTCAGGGTTTAACACAAGTGATGCAGAAACATTTTATTATAAACTGTTAGATAAGACAGGGATAAAAACTATGTTGACAAATACTAAATTGATTTATTCTGAAACATTTTATGAAAAAATGATTACATTTGGTTTTGATTTCTGGAAAAACAATATTGAAACAAAAATCATCTGGGGTACAAAAGAATGGCAGGTCCAAGGTTTAGAAGCATTATTTCGAGCCTGCATGATCCCAGAGCAAATAATGTTCTTGAAGGACACCATTCAACAGACTACTTGTCTTGGCCTAGCTAAGATTAAAGACTTAAGTAAACCGTCTATTCCAAAGCCAATACCTGATAGTAATACCACTACAGATATTGAGATAGACGTATCCCATATTTTACACCAAAACAGAACACATCCTGATTGGAAAAAATGGTTGATCTGGCCAACAGACACACATAACTGACAAGATAGATTCCTGAACAAAAAACAGGGGTTCAAAATGACCAGAACAGACCCTAGATACTCCCAGAGACAACATCCAGGGATAGTAACAACATACAGTGTAGGGAAACTATGCATTGAATGGCTACAGACATCCACACTGGCTGAAATTAAGCAACACTTGACTTTACTTAAAGACGGTGCTGACTTGCGTGATTTCTTAATGGGACCACGCAAACCGTGTCAAAAACGTTTCATAGCGGCCGGTATATACGCTGCGTACAACGAAGCTTGGAAAGTAACTCAAATTGAGACAGCAGAGAAAATCCGAGAAATTGATCGTATTAATTTGGAAAAATCACTTTCTGTTGTGGACAATGGGTTAATGACTCTGTCCTCCAGAATACATTCACTGGACAGTATTGTATCATCTGCTATCGATATAATAGATCAGGACTTACTAATGTTACAACACGGTCAGTCCCAATTACGTTCTATTGTACAGCTAGGCTGGACGTTGCAAAATCTGCGTTGAGGCTACGTGCCATTTCGTTTAATAAACACAACGTCATTATTCTCTATCTTTAACCTTACTGATAAACAAATCAGTTTGGCACAAAAAGGGGCAGACTATACGATTCTGAGCATTGAAAAACTTGAGAGATTACCATTGACAATGTCAGAAAGACCTGTCATTGAATGGATAATACACAGAATAATCACAATTCCGATAACAACTTTCCAATTTAAAAACTGCCAAGAGTATTTACCAGCAGGCCAGTATGAAAGGTTGGGTAAAGGGTACATTAAGTCATCATGGAAATTACCTTACACACACACATGTTATAGTGACAAGAAACAGAATATATTTCTTAGTGGTAACAATTGTAAACGATCACTAAGCGGTATACTTCTGTGCCAAGGTATTAATTTGCATGGGGCCTGTGAGGGGACTTCAAATAACCTTTCATGCCACCAGCACGGCACACCTGCAACACAGATAGAGCCATTCTTTAGACAACTTTCTAACGGGAGTTACGTTCTAATAACGGACCACAGCTGTTGTGGCATGGTGCCAGGGAAAGCATATCTCGTAAGCGTTAGTTCCATGGTCACTTGCTGTATGCAAGTATTGTATCCAAACGGCCCTCCTGATACAGAGGCGACGATTTGGCCTTCTTTGAACATCTCTTCCATACGAATTGATACTTTAAGCAGAATGAAGTCTGTTCTTTTACAGACAACCGTGCCTTTAACGTCATCAAAAAGAAACGTATGATCTTCAAGTTGCAAGGACAACAGCAGAGATACATACACTTTTATCAACTAATTACCCCGTGCATTTCGTAGAAATGCTAAGCCAAATTCTAAATATGTCAGATACCAGTGGCATCGCACATGTATTTAAGACAATTTTTTCGGGACTGTTAACACCATTTGAAACAGTTCTGGGCATCTTTCCCAATTTTGTCCATTCTGTCTTTGGTGGTCTACTACTACTTTTGGGACTCGTAGCAGGAATTTTGTTTTTGATCCTCCTGCTCCGATATGGCAAGCCAAATCGCAGACAAGACTCCAGCAACGATGGAAGAAACGATCCCAGCTATATGCTATCAGGACCGCATAACTAAAGTCCTTGGATTAGCCCGGCTAAGAGATCTGAATATGACCTGGTTTCTTTCATTCAGACCTATCTGGCAAAACTGCATCTTACCTGTGCTTCGATGTATGCTATGCGGAGAAGAATATGTGTTGGACACCTGTCTTACACTACAATCAGCAGTACCAATGGATATCGATACCTTGCTAAATCCTGTAACGGCTCATGCATCGTGTTGTCCCCAGCGGTTACCAAACCTGATGACGGCATTCGTTGAGACTTCACCACTACGATTAAGTGGCAGTGAAGTACAAGATGAGAGCAACATCACCCAGGTACGATCTTCTGTGAGCATTGTTGATCCTGACATCGATGATAGCAATCATTCTCACGACTGCACTGTTGCAGCATTTTAAAACTTGGTCGAACTTTCACCTGAAGCTGTAGACTGCTTTTTTGCACATCTGTCTGAAATGATGTTCTCCCCTGAACAGAAAGAATAACTTTTTAAGCAACGAGCACACAGCGTTCCCCTGAACTCTGAATTCGGCCTTCAGCTTTGATAAACAAAAGCTACTGAAAACATTTGGAACTATTTTCTCCCCTGAAAACAAAATTTTTTTTTTTCAACTTCCAAAATATTTACCTTCTTTCTGGCACATGTACTCTGCTTAAAGTAGAACTATTCGTAAAGAACAGAGCTTCTATTTTTAGTAATTCTAGAGACAATATATTACCTCGGCCTCTAGCACATTTACAAGCAACTGTATTTATATGTGATGGAATAGTCTCAACCTTCTTTTCTGTATTAAGAGACATTTCATGTGTAATTTTTGCAAATCGTTCAGCTAAATATATATGCATCCTTTTTTACTGAATGATTACACTGCTTGATAAGCGTACAGTACCAATAATCTTTCGTGTATTTCGCATACACCATTTCAAATGCAAAAATGTATTTTGGGGTGGGTTGGAATACACATGCACCTTTAAATGTTTACTATTGCTTAGTTTTAGTAATGATGGACATTAGATCGTGGAGTGGGTATTGTGTTTTTATCTAGGAACCTGAATCAATATTGCTATTTTATGCCCTTGTACGGCTATAATCAATAATATCCCTATAATGGCATAAGAATCAGATCCATATTTAAGTAAATAGCCCTTGCAGTCCAAGGCACGGCAGAAGCTACTTCCTTGGATTCCTAGAAAGCACAACGAGTTCTTTTGACACACCAAATGTCCAGCAACCTGGGAAATCCCAGTTTGCTTTGTTTTGATTTGTAATAGAACTCCTGCGAGCACTGTAAGAACGGCCAGTTCTTAGTGACATCTTTATTGACGTCTTATGTCCAACCTTACGTCAAACCCGGCACCTTTCAGGTATAAATATACCAACGTTGCCTTAAGCAAACACACGGTGGTGGTTTTGGAGCAGAGCAGCTATCTACTTGCCGAGAGCCCAGCTGATGCGAGAGCCCACGGACGCTGCCCCTCCTCTTTGACTCGCTGAGAAAGACGCTGTCTTTTTCTCCAGCCGAGAAAATCCAGCTCCGCGTCTCCAGCCTACCCTTGCGGGTTGCTGGGATATCGAGCCCTGAAAGAGAGATACCAGACCTGCTGCATTCTATTCCCAAGGTACGGTGCTGACTAAACCCTTAAAGAGAATTCTTGAATCAGATTCTTGGCAAAACCAACTTAACTTAAACTGCTACTTACTTACTCCTTCCCACGTATTAGGCTTAGGTCAGGTGCACCGGGTTAGGCGTATTTTAGAAGCACCAGTTGAGTACGTTAGTCAATATATATATATGTATGTATATATTTTATCCATTTTAAAGTATCTTATGGCTAAGAAACCATATCAATGCTTTTACAGTATTATTTCATAATACTCCTTTTACTGTACGCACTTTACTTTATATTAAGTATTGCAACTGTGGCAATTAATTTCTCTTGCATGAGAAGGAAGACTGCTCAATGAATTATACCTTTTATTGAAAACGCCCGTCTCTCTCTTCTCTGCACTCTGGTGAAACTAAGAACGCACAATTGACTGAGTTAATTAGCTGTCTATTGTTTTAACACGACTCTAGAGATATACTCTTATTCTGCGGGAGCAAAGTTGTCATGTTATATGGTTGTCGGAAGCTAATCCCTTCTTGTCTATCCAGGGAGGTTAAACTCCTCCTCGTTTATTCGAGAAAGTTTCTAGTGACCTCTGAGCTAGCTGGCAAACCTTAAGTCTAATATAGTCAGTAGAGACCTAGTCGACCTCAGTCCTACGTCTACACTGCTGAATATATTATTCCAATGCGCAGAGCCTATTGGGAATATAGGAACTACACTACACCGTACAGCTTCTAGGCAGTGACCGGAATCTGACTCCAGACTCAATCCGAGACATGACAATCAGACCTGTAATTCACAATAGAGTAGACAAAGTGATTCTACAAGGGCTGTTATCAGACCACGCCTTGGTAGGTGGCACCTTTTCCACCCTGTGGATAGGAAACGCACATTTCTCTCCTGCCCACGTAGACCTCAATCCTGATTAGACTATTTACTCCTCCAAAAATCATTACTGCCCTATGTCGCCTGCTGAGAAATACCGGAGCCTTACATCGCCAACCATTCGCCGGTTCGATTAGAACTAGACCTGGGTTTATCCCCATCTTCGCCGGTTCACTGGTGAATGAAGGCCTTTCGCCTATAAACTGCTGAAACCAAAACAGCAACTCCGGGGCCACATTTGTTCTTGCCTGATAGGCAACGAGAGCTCTGTGACCTCACAGAGAAATCTTTGGGCAGCTGGTAAAGCAACACCAAGAGGGTCACTGTTGCGGAACTCCACTGTTGCGAAACATAATGCCTGTGCTGACCCACAACAGATCAAGAGAGAGACCTGCAGCGCCGCTATACAGCCTCTCAAACTATTGATCACCGGAAAGACCTAGGGCCAGATTTTGCGAATAGGGCCATGTACAATCCCTATTTAGCGAGTCGCAATTTGTTTGCGACTCACTAAATAGGAATTGCAAGTCCCTATTAGGAAGGGGCATTGCAAGGGTGTCCCTTCCTAATAGCGAGTCAGAGGCCTATGTAAGAATGTTTTGCGACCGCAATTGCGGTTGCAAAAGACTCACAATTTACTGCCCTCTTCAAGAGGGTGGTAAAACAATCACAAATGACATGGTCGTACTTCTATCTGGCCCCTAGAGCTCTCCAAGTTACACTTAAATACATTTTTCACTGATGTTGCTAAAAAACACTTGTGAAACTAAAATGGCACTGGTATGACCAAGGGAAAAAGGCAGACTACTGGCCACTGAACTGGGCCAACAAGAATCACAGATGGCCATTCCAGCCAGTCACATATGAATGGTACCTTGCTCACACATCAACGAGAGGTGGCAGCATTTTACTCCTCTATTTATGTCGAAGTCTTCTGCAACCCCAGACCAAATAGATGAGTTTTTGATGCTGCTACGCCTCTTTTCTCTGATGGATGATGACCATGCATTTCATGAGGATGAAGGCTTTCCCAGTGAATTCTAGCAAACAGGTACACCTCTCTTGGTATTTCCACTGTCGCTGGTATATCAAGAGGCGGCTGAGGCGGGCTCATTAGAAGCAATATCCCAAAAAGCCACCATTAGCATCATCTTTAAAGAAAAAAAAGAGCCCCTTTAATGCACCAGCTGCTGTCCAATCTTGCTAATGAATGTTGAACATAAAATCTTTACCAAGATATTAACAATGAGAGTAGGAAAGGTAATTCCCCAAGTAATCTACATATTGTAAGTTAGTTTCATGCCAGATCGGAGCTCTCACAACCACCCCTGCACTCTGGCCCATGTACTATTGCATGTGTGTGATGATTCGGGAGAAAGTCTTGCTCTCTCTCCCTCGACATATGAGAAGGCATTTGACTGTGTGGAATGGCCTTATCTCTTCCAGGTGATGTCAAAAAGGAGATGGGGAGAAGATTTTATTAAAAAGGCCCTTCTTCTCTATGACTCCTACACCGCAATTTTTTTTGGTTTAAATTTCTTTATTGGGGTTTTACAGTACAGGTTACCGTTTGATACTTCATCATTAATGCATTTTAACAAACATTTGCGAGTATTTGAACATCATGTATAGTTACAAAGTTCGCAATCTCATCACATATTTAGCCCACTGGGTTGGTTATCTTACAGGAATTATCTCCTGGCTAGTCTCGCCATATGTTGGTATGGTCTACTGTGTCTGATTAGGTGAGTATCTCGGGGGCGCAGGTTGGTATGTCGCACCCTCCTCTATCCTTGTATGTTGTCTTCATTAGGATACCTGAACATCTTCTCTGTCGGCTTAGGTCGATATCGGAACTAACGAGGAGGAGAACAGAACTGTGAACTGTGTGTCAATTTGTGATGTGAATGGCTATGATTTGGTTGTTCTGTGCTGTTGGGTATGATTCCCTCACAGCAGTTGTCAATTGTGGGGTTACATATCTACTTCATTCCAGATGCATAGAGGAACTTGTCAGGGCTGCCTGCTCTTCCCACTCCTATTCCTCTTGGCTCTTGAATCCCTGTCTAGTGCCCCAAGCCTCTCAACAGAGGTCCAACGAATTCACATAAAGGTGCTATTATTATTATTGAAGTTTTGTAGAGCAGATGGCTTCCCAGACTAGGGTTTCCCAGCGCTAAGTACTTCAAGGTATATGTGTCTGAAAACTAATGATAAGCACATCTAAAAAAAAGCCAGGGTTTTAACAGTATTCGAAAACCCGAGAATGACTGGCATGATTTCAAAGAGATCGGCAATAGGTTCCACAGCTTAGGACCCAGGTAGGAGTAAGAGTGGCCCCCTTGATGGATTCTCCTCACTCTTGGGACTGTGGAAACATTTGTTTAGCATGAGCACAAGGTGCAGGTTGGCTTGTAAGGCAGCACCAGAGATCTGAGGTATTGGGGATCGCCGCATAAGGCTTTCATGTGGATTCTCTTCTCAATTGGAAGCCAGTGGAGATCTTGTAGAAGCCTAGCAGTAGAAGGATGTTGGGAGGGGGGTGATTTAATAGACTTGCAGTTGAGTTCTGGACTATCTGAAGTCGCCTCAGTGATGCCTTAGTGACCTCTAAGTAGAGGATATTCCCATAATCTAGTTTGGAAATAATCACATTTTGGATCACTGTTCTCTGAGCCGAAGCAGGGAGGCAGCCACGGATTTTCGTTCCATCTTAGCACTCCAGAGCAGGTGACCACTACCTTGTAATCTGATGGCTCATTGAGAGCTTATTATCTAGCAAAAAACAGGATTTTTAACTACATGGCCTGAGTTAGGAGTTACACTTAGAGCCTCTAGCCACAAAACCGTTCAGTTAGAAGGAATGACTATTCATCCTAGCAACCACTTTCATGTGGCATCTATTTAAAGCATTAGCACTGTGGTTTTCATTGGATGAGAGTAATATCACAATCTGGGTGTCATCAGAGTAGTAAAAAAGCGAGGCCACAGTTCTCTAGAATCTCCGCCAATGGTCCTACATAAATATCAAAGAGGGTCGGGCTGAGTGTAGAACCCTGTGGAATGCCCAACGGAAGTAGATAAAGTTATGAGCAGTGCTGTTTAGTGTAAACCTGGAATGAGCGGTCCTTCAAAAATTACCTTAGCCTGGTCAGTGCTTGACCCTGCACACTCATCTCACCCAGTCTTTGAAGCAATATATTGTGGTTGACCATATCAAATGCGGCACTGCGGTCTAAAAAAATCAGGGTTGCAGTAGCTCCATTGTCTAGTTGGAGCCTTAGCTGTTCGGTGATGCCACGCAGGGCTGACTCCGTACTGTAGCTGGCCCTCCAGCATGACTCTGTGGGATGAAGAAAACCATTATATGCATGCTTTTTCGATCTATACCTGAATCTTCGCAAAATGCAGCGATGACCATTATTGACAGATTCAAACACCTTTTTAACTACAAAATCAACTAACCAAGTGTGTGGCACTCCCTTTATCGAAAGTGACCACCAAGACCTGTCTCCACAAATGTTATATGAAGTGGGTGCCTCAAGGGCTTCTATACCTTGGTATAGGAGGTCTGACGTGAATGGTAGAAGACAACCTTCTCCCCCTAATAGCACATTTCGAACAGGACTTCCTCAAGTGGCAACACCTTAACCTTTTGCTCTGGGGGAACATACAAACGATTAATATGACAGTAGAACCTAGATGCAATTATGTTTTCAGTATGTTTTCCTTGAGGTTCCCCCGTGCCCTGCTCTTGGGCACTGAAGCGGACATTAGATTCTTCATCTGGAGAGGCTGTAGGCCCAGACTGCAGGCTTCTAAACTCAGAGCGATACAGTGGCAGGGGTTTTCGACTACTGCATATGTAATCATATGCAACTTGGCTTTCTACCTCTCCAAGTTGGCCTATTACATGTGCAACCCTAAGGAAGACGCGACCTAGGTTAAGATTAAGATTGCAATTGTCCCTGGGGAGCTACCTCGCACCGTCACATCGCCCCTGGAAAGAGATCCCATCCTTTCTGCCACAGCGTGGAGAACTGCACATAAACTAACGGTTGTTCTTCCATTTCTTCACAGTAAAGCCACATTGTGGCCCAGTGTGGCTAAATGCATAGCCAATAAACCTTTTTAATGTGATTTGTGGTATACAAAATGCAGTCGCGGCTGGTATCGGGGTAAAGTGGTGGGGAATAAGAGGGGCACAAAACAAATTGCGGCCAATCCTGATGCTGCTCTCACAGCATGAAACCAGTGTTAGGATTGGCTTGAGCGCCATAGATTTGCACTTCCAGGGAGGCAGGGAGGCTGTGCCTGCTGTCTCCAAGCCGGCAACGCAGCTCAGGTTGGAGACAGCTTCAGTGCGCATGACGGTTTGGCAGGCCTGAGACGGTCGGCTAAACCGTCATGCGCACTTATAACAGTGCCCACCAGTCCCCATCAGTTCCTGTCATCCCCTGTCCCCAAGACTCCATGGTAAAGAGAAAAATAAAACAAAAGTAAACATGCGCCTTAGGGCGGTCGTTGTTCCCCTCCAGTAGTCCTCCCAAGGTCTCCTATTTTATAGCACCTAGGACTCTGAAGCCGTTATCAGGGCATGAACTTAGGCCTGTAAGAAGTCCTATTTATGGTTGCACACTTGGGCCCCACACTCGCCAATATTAGAGTGGCAGGTAACCCTAGGCAGAGAATACTCCCCTAAAGACTGTTCAGCACTACTCTTAGACCATGACAATCTTCTCTGAGAGTCCAGAGGGAAAGTTCTATACTTCAACATTCTCTACAAATAGTACTGGTCTCCACAGGGACTGAATTGGGACTGAGGGTCTTTTGCCACACAGTGGCTGCTGGAGGTGCAATGCAGAGGAATGTAACTTATACCATATTATGGTTCATCCCAGGGCTCTAACCCTACTGGGAAACGGTATGGTCCCACTAAAAAGACATCACCCTAGTTATCTCCAGCCATCTGTCCACTTGACACTTCTTCATGACGTGTCTGATACCCCCGATCTGGATGTACATATATACTGATGGCCAGCCATATCCCTTGCACTGCCAACAACATGCTACATCACCGGAGGCAACCCACGAGTCCTACTTCTACTGACTGGATTATAGAGCTCCACAGAGTGGCACTACATGAGCAGACAACTTGGAAGCTTGGCATACCAGAAGACTTGGGTAGCCTTTCTGGCTGAGAATAGAGGTACCAACGCAAACAACTTAAGCCTCAGTTTACCACTACTGAAACTGGGTACTTGTCCCACATCCATGCACTTTGTACCAAAATGCCACTTGTGACTACCTATGTTGCACACTTCAGATACTGGTCTCTCTTCATTCTCTCTGGAGCATCCCTGCCCAGAGGACATTATCTTACACCGCATTAGCCAAACTACGGTGTCCTAAATTGTCATGCCTCGTTCACAGTGCGCTAGCCTCCTAATACAAACCACCCCACCCCCATCTATATTTCATTACCATATCACTCACCGCCCAGCTTCAAGCCATTCCTGACCAGCAACTTGCTCCCTCTGTCCCCCACCGAGAGCCACTGAACAGATTCACAAACAAATAACCTACCCCTGGCTCCCATGAGGACAGGAATAGCAGAAAGGAAGCTACTTCACCCTGGTGAATACTCCGATGCCCCACACGGGAACACAGTAAATGTTTATACAATAAACTTCTTACCTCAGGTTTTGATGCAATCTTATTAAACAGAAGACCAAAATACACCCCACTCTTTTTTGTTTCCACGGCTTGTCTTCCTACTCCTCTCCCCTTCCCTGCCTTTCCCCTCCTTCTCCCTAACCCTTCCCTTCCTCGGTTCCCATTACCCTATAATCCTGTCCTCACTTGTACTCACTGCCAGACAAAACTGTCACGACGACTTTTATATTCACACGTTAAAACATTAAGATTTGGTTTCCCCCCTCCCCCATTCCCTCCTTTTTAGGTCTCGCCTGTCGATGCGCATGCGCATCGAGCTTGCGAGACTATGGGGGCTTATCCACTCTTTATCCAACTTTCAAGGAATCGTGGCGATTCCTTGCAGTGCACGAGACATTTTAGACTAATGCGCATGCGCAAACAGCTTAAAAGCGCGTGCACAAGCCTGCATTGCCTTCTCTCTCTCTGACAGCCTCCCCCAGCTCCGCCTCTTCACTTTTTGATTGCACGGATGTTAGGCCGTGCCTCCCCTACTCTACTCCCCCCTCCTTCTCCACTCCCCCTCACGACGCACCTCCGGATCCGCCCCCTCCCCATTTTGTCTACCACCGTGAAACTGTTTGGCACACGAAAGTCTTACCATTACCACGACATATTTCCTTTCAGCTCTAACTTCGGCAAATGTATTTTAGTGGACAATGAAACATACTTCTTTGTTACGAAACATTTGTACATCCTTCCACATGTCTTCCACAACCCACTAACGCCCGAACCACCCCCCTCTGTCCCCGTACACAACCATGCTCGCATTTCAACTCCCCCTCACGACGCACCTCCGGATCCGCCCCCTCCCCATTTTGTCTACCACCGTGAAACTGTTTGGCACACGAAAGTCTTACCATTACCACGACATATTTCCTTTCAGCTCTAACTTCGGCAAATGTATTTTAGTGGACAATGAAACATACTTATTTGTTACCAAACATTTGTACATCCTTCCACATGTCTTCCACAACCCACTAACGCCCGAACCCCCCCCCTCTGTCCCCGTACACAGCCATGCTCGCATTTCAACTCCCCCTCTCCAGACGCACCTCCGGATCGTACCCCCGTCAAACTGTTTGGCACACGAAAGTATTACCATTATCACGACTTTTTTATTCCTTTCAGAAAACATTTCCCTCTTCAACTCTAACTTCGGCAAATGTATTTTAGTGGACAATGAAACATACTTATTTGTTACCAAACATTTGTACATCCTTCCACATGTCTTCCACAACCCACTAACGCCCGAACCCCCCCCCTCTGTCCCCGTACACAGCCATGCTCGCATTTCAACTCCCCCTCTCCAGACGCACCTCCGGATCCGCCCCCTCCCCATTTTGTCTCCCCACGTGAAACTGTTTGGCACACGAAAGTATATACTTTAAACAGAAATCGTCTACACCACGAGATAATGACATACGCTTTAAAAGTTACATCGGCTTGTACATTGCCTAATCTGCAGGACTACCACTGAAATCGTCTACACCACGAAATAAAGCGTGCTACGTTAAAAATACCGATTGTATCTCTAGCATTGCACCTAAAATAAAACATTTTAGTCCCATTTACATGAACACAAAGTCAGGCCACAGACTGCAAGGCTTTCGTCACGAAAACTACAGGATGCTAGACTACTTTAAGCGCCGTCGCCAAGATTGTAATCACTTGTGAAGTTCCTTTGGGGATGTGCTAATTTAGAACAGCAGGATGCGACGCGGGTGTTAGCTCGATAACAACACCAACCCCCCCCCCCCCCCCACCCCCCCAAAAAAAAAAAGACTGAAAGGAAATACTTACACTACAAACGTAAAACTTTTTTGCGAAACGTAAGCAATGTCACTGTACGCAAATATTAACACTAGAAATGTGTAGTTATTTTAACAATACTTATTTACTTTACATAACCATGATTATTTTTGGACAAGTTTCCTCGACTGCGTGGTATGTAAATTCGTCTTATTCTACGTTTACGCTTTTACAGACTAAATTTTTTTATGTTGCCTCACTGAAACATTTCCGATTTTGCCTTCTTTTGTATAATCACCACTGTATTTTAACGTTCCCACACACACATTAATGTTGGCATGATATAACAAAAAACAACACAACTTTGATGGCAAATACATCAGCTCTAAACATTTCGCCACACTTGTCTCTAGATTTATTTATTGCCATAAACAATATGTACCATCTTCTAAATTCCCCACTCTATTTTAACGTTCCCACACACACATCAACCACTCACCCTCAACCACTCACCCTCAACCACTCACCCTCAACCACTCACCCTCAACCACTCACCCTCAACCACTCACCCTCAACCAATCACCCTCACCCTCAACCCTCACCTACCCTCACCCTCACCCTCAACACTCACCTACCCTCACCCACCCGCAACCCCTCACCCTCACTCAACACCTCAGCCTCGCCCTCACTCGCCCTAACCCTCAACGTCTCATGCTATTTTTAAGGGTAACTTGGCGCTGACAGTTCCAGTCGAATGACAGTAAGGTAGAAAAATTCTATAGTCACTCACCCTGAACGCCTCACCCAACATCTCACCTTGACTCACCATCAACATCTCACCCTCACTCACCCTGAAAACATCAGCCTCAATTCCTCACCTCAACCCCTCACCCTCAAGCATTCACCCTCACTCACCCTCCCTCACCCTCACTCACCCTCCCTCACCCACGTTCCAGTCGAATGACAGTAAGGTAGAAAAATTCTATAGTCACTCACCCTCAACGCCTCACCCAACATCTCACCTTGACTCACCATCAACATCTCACCCTCACTCACCCTGAAAACATCAGCCTCAATTCCTCACCTCAACCCCTCACCCTCAAGCATTCACCCTCACTCACCCTCCCTCACCCTCACTCACCCTCCCTCACCCACAACCCCTCACCCACCCTCAACCCCTCACCCTCACTCAACACCTCAGCCTTGCCCTCACTCGCCCTCACCCTCAACCCCTCACCCTCAACCACTCACCCTCAATCACTCACCCTCAACCACTCACCCTCAACCACTCACCCTCAACCACTCACCCTCAACCACTCACCCTCAACCACTCACCCTCAACCACTCACCCTCAAACAGTCACCCTCAAACATTCACCCTCAACAACTCACCCTCAACAACTCACCCTCAGCAACTCACCCTCACCCACTCACCCGCACCCAGTCGCCCTCACCATCAACCCCTCATGCTATTTTTAAGGCTAACTTACAGACTAAAGATTTTCTATGTTTCCTCACTGAAACATTTGCGATTTTGCATTTTTGGGATAATCACCACTGTATTTTAACGTTCCCACACACACATTAATGTAGGCATGCTATAACAAAAAAAAAACCCCAACTTTAATGGCAAGTACATCAGCTCAAAACATTTCGCCACACCTGTCTCTAGATTTATTTATTGGCATAAGAAAAATATGTACCATCTTCTAAATCCCCCACTCTATTTTAATGGTACCACACACACATCAACCACTCACCCTCAACCATTCACCCTCAACCATTCACCCTCAACCACTCACCCTCAACCACTCACCCTCAACCACTCACCCTCAACCACTCACCCTCAACCACTCACCCTCAACCACTCACCCTCAAACAGTCACCCTCAAACACTCCCCCTCAAACACTCACCCTCAACCACTCACCCTCAACCACTCACCCTCAACAACTCACCCTCAACCACTGTCCCTCAACATCTCACCCTCACTCACCCTCAACACCTCACCCTCAACCCCTCACCCCCAACCCTCACCCGCAACCCCTCACCTTGCACCCCTCCCCCACACCTCACCCTCAACCCCTCACCCCCAACCCTCACCCGCAACCCCTCACCTTGCACCCCTCCCCCTCACTCACCCTCCATCACCCTCAACCCCTCACCTACATCATCAACACTTCACCCTCAACACCTCACTCACCCTCAACCCCTCCCACTCACCCTCACTCACCCTCACCCTCACTCACCCTCAACACCTCACCATCACTGACATTCAACCCCTCACCCTCACTAACTCTCAATGACTCAATCACCCTTACCCTCACTCGCATTCAATATCTCACCCACACTAACACTGAACGCCTCACTCACCCTCACTTTTACCCTCACTCACACTCAACAGTTCAACCTCACCCTCACTCACATTCACCCTCTCCCTCAACTCCTTATGCCATTTGTAAAGCGTAACTTGGATCAGACAGTTACAGTCAAATTACATTAAGGTTGAAATTGGCGTCTGTAAACTTTATTGATTTTTATCAAAACTCCTCCACTCACCCTCAACCACTCACCCTCAACCACTCACCCTCAACAACTCACCCTCAACCACTCACCCTCAACCACTCACCCTCAACCAATCACCCTCACCCTCAACCCTCACCTACCCTCACCCTCAACACTCACCTACCCTCACCCACCCTCAACCCCTCACCCTCACTCAACACCTCAGCATCGCCCTCACTCCCCCTCACCCTCAACGTCTCATGCTATTTTTAAGGGTAACTTTGCGCTGACAGTTCAAGTCGAATGACAGTAAGGTAGAAAAATTCTATAGTCACTCACCCTCAACGCCTCACCCAACATCTCACCTTGAATCACCATCAACATCTCACCCTCACTCACCCTCAAAACATCTGCCTCAATTCCTCACCTCAACCCCTCACCCTCAACCACTCACCCTCAACCACTCACCCTCAACCACTCACCCTCAAACAGTCACCCTCAAACAGTCACCCTCAAACACTCACCCTCAATCACTCACCCTCAAACAGTCACCCTCAAACAGTCACCCTCAAACACTCACCCTCAACCACTCACCCTCAACAACTCACCCTCACCCACTCACCCGCACCCAGTCGCCCTCACCATCAACCCCTCATGCTATTTTTAAGGGTAACTTACAGACTAAAGATTTTCTATGTTGCCTCACTGAAACATTTGCGATTTTGCATTTTTTGGATAATCAACACTGTATTTTAACGTTCCCACACACACATTAATGTAGGCATGCTATAACAAAAAAAAAAACCAACTTTAATGGCAAGTACATCAGCTCAAAACATTTCGCCACACCTGTCTCTAGATTTATTTATTGGCATAAGAAAAAAATGTACCATCTTATAAATACCCCACTCTATTTTAACGGTACCACACACACATCAACCACTCACCCTCAACCATTCACCCTCAACCATTCACCCTCAACCATTCACCCTCAACCATTCACCCTCAACCACTCACCCTCAACCACTCACCCTCAACCACTCACCCTCATCCACTCACCCTCAACCACTCACCCTCAACCACTCACCCTCAACCATTCACCCTCACTCACCCTCCCTCACCCTCACTCACCCTCCCTCACCCTCAACCCCTCACCCACCCTCAACCCCTCACCTTCACTCAACACCTCAGCCTTGCCCTCACTCGCCATCACCCTCAACCCCTCACCCTCAACCACTCACCCTCAATCACTCACCCTCTACCACTCACCCTCAACCACTCACCCTCAACCACTCACCCTCAACTACTCACCCTCAACCACTCACCCTCAACCACTCACCCTCAACCAATCACCCTCAAACAGTCACCCTCAAACAGTCACCCTCAAACACTCACCCTCAACCACTCACCCTCAACAACTCACCCTCAACCACTCTCCCTCAACATCTCACCCTCACTCACCCTCAACACCTCACCCTCAACCCCTCACCCCCAACCCTCACCCGCAACCCCTCACCTTCCACCCCTCACCCTCACTCACCCTCCATCACCCTCAACCCCTCACCTACATCATCAACACTTCACCCTAAACACCTCACTCACCCTCAACCCCTCCCACTCACCCTCACTCACCCTCACTCACCCTCAACACCTCACCATCACTAACACTCAACCCCTCACCCTCACTAACTCTCAATGACTCAATCACCCTTACTCTCACTCGCATTCAATATCTCACCCTCAACCACTCACCCTCAACCACGCACCCTCAACCACTCACCCTCAACCACTCACCCTCAACCACTCACCCTCAACCACTCACCCTCAACCACTCACCCTCAACCACTCACCCTCAACCACTCACCCTCAACCACTGTCCCTCAACATCTCACCCTCACTCACCCTCAACACCTCACCCTCAACTCCTCACCCCCAACCCTCACCCGCAACCCCTCACCTTGCACCCCTCCCCCTCACTCACCCTCCATCACCCTCAACCCCTCACCTACATCATCAACACTTCACCCTCAACACCTCACTCACCCTCAACCACTCACCCTCAACCACTCACCCTCAACCAATCACCCTCACCCTCAACCCTCACCTACCCTCACCCTCAACACTCACCTACCCTCACCCACCCTCGACCCCTCACCCTCACTCAACACCTCAGCATCGCCCTCACTCCCCCTCACCCTCAACGTCTCATGCTATTTTTAAGGGTAACTTGGCGCTGACAGTTCAAGTCGAATGACAGTAAGGTAGAAAAATTCTATAGTCACTCACCCTCAACGCCTCACCCAACATCTCACCTTGACTCACCATCAACATCTCACCCTCACTCACCCTCAAAACATCAGCCTCAATTCCTCACCTCAACCCCTCACCCTCAACGATTCACCCTCACTCACCCTCCCTCACCCTCACTCACCCTCCCTCACCCTCCCTCACCCTCAACCCCTCACCCACACCCTCAACACTTCACCCTACACACCTCACCCTCAGTAACTCTCAATCCCTCTATCACCCTTCCCCTCACTCACCCTCAATACCTCACCCTCACTAACACTCAACCCCTCTCTTACTTTCACTTACACTCAAGACCTCAGCCTCACCCTCACTCATCCTCACCCTCAACCCCTCATGCCACTTTTTAAGTTTAACTTTGAGTACACAGTTCAAGTCGATTTAGATTAAAGTAGAAAATGGTCTCTGGAAACGTTAACAAAACTCCTATAGTTTACATACTATGCCGTACACACACACCAACATAATTCCTAGCATTTAAAATTACCAACAGACACATTCTAGGGCCGCATCCTCAGCAATGCTCACGATTTTTATACTACAAATAACAACACAACTTTGATGGCAAATAAATCAGCTCTGAACATTTCGCCACACCTATCGCTACATTTCTCTATTGCCAAACAAAATCATCGACCAACTTTCTCAGTCTCCTACTGTACTTCTATGCTGACACTCACACATTAATGGAGGCATCTGCAGCAATGTCCTGTCTTTTCATACTAAACATAAACGCCACAACTTTGATCCTGTATATTACAAGACTTACATTAAGGGACGCACCCGCAGCCAAATTCTGTATTTACAACACGTACACACACAGCCAAAATTATCCTAGCATTTACAAATACCCACAGACACATCTTTCTCATTCGCCGACTGGACGGCTCCACAGCAATGTTCAGTATTTGCATACTAAACATAAACGCCACAACTTCGGCACATCTTTCACCCTGTATATTACAAGCGTTCTATGTTTCTAAATGAAACTTTGTATACTTTACAAGCTTTAGATATTCCACTTTTTAAGGGTTACTTCGAGCAAAAAAAGTTGAACTTCAATGACACAAACGTTAAATAAAACAAACGACAAAAAAAAAATTTTACTTTGTCAGTTCCGAGCTAACTCTTATGTGCGCTTAAGTGAGTTGGCCAGGGAAGTCTACTGGCGCGCCAATGTCGAAACTCCATTTGCATACACATTCAAACATTCACACTTCTAATTCGCGCACATCAGCTAGTGTGACTTTTCCTTGGGGCAAGGGAAGGACTGCAAGGTGGGTGTTAGCTCGAGAACAACAACAGACATCCCCCCCCCACCCCAAAATCAAGTAGAAACGTGAATTATTTTCGCTAAACTTAAACAATCCCACTGAACGTAAATACGAACATTAGAAACGTTATTTGTTTTAACAAAACTTATTTAGTTTACATAACCAGGCCTAGTATTTCACAATTTTGTGGGACAACATAGTATGTAACATCGGCCTATTCTACTTCGACGCTTGTACAGACTACATATTTTCAATGTTGCCTTCAGTGGGAAAATTACGATGTTGCCTTCGTTTGGATAACCACCATATTTCTGATACACACACATTAAGGGACGCATCCGCAGCAGACTCACTCTCACTCACCCGTTTTTTTTTCTATTTAGTTAAGGGTAACTTTCAGCCAACCTCTCTTGCTATTTTGTTAAGGGTCACTTGCAGCACACATTTCAAGACGAATTACAGTAAGGCAGAAAATGGCGTCTGGAAACGTTTTTTTTTTAACATCATAACTCTTATACTTTAAATACAATCTACCACTGTATTTTAACATTTCGCCACACCTACTCACCACCAACCTCTCTTTCTATTTTCTTAAGGGTAACTTGCAGCCAACCTCGATTCCTACTTTGTTGACTATGGCGCTTTTACAGACTAAAGAATTTCGATGTTGACTCACTCAAACATTCCAGATTTTGCCTTCTTTTGGATAATCACCACTGTATTTTAACGTTAACACACACACATTAATGTAGGCATGCTATCACAATAAAAAACAAAAAATTGATGGCAAATACATCAGCTCAAAACATTTCGCCACACCTGTCTCAAGATTTATTGCCAGAAAACATTATGTACCATCTTCTAAATCCCCCACTCTATTTTACCGTTCCCACACACACATCAACCACTCACCCTCAACCACTCACCCTCAACCACTCACCCTCAACCACTCACCCTCACCCACTCACCGTCAACCACTCACCGTCAACCACTCACCGTCAACCACTCACCGTCAACCACTCACCCTCACCCACTCACCCTCACCCACTCACCCTCACCCTCACCCACTCACCCTCACCCACTCACCCTCACCCACTTACTCTCAACCACTTGCCCTCAACAACTCTCCCTCAAACACTCGCCCTCAACCACTCGCCCTCAACCACTCACCCTCAACCACTCACCCTCAACCACTCACCCTCAACCACTCACCCTCAACCACTCACCCTCAACCGCTCACCCTCAACTGCTCACCCTCAACTGCTCACCCTCAAACAATCACCCTCAACCACTCACCCTCAACAACTCACCCTCAACCACTCACCCTCAACAACTCAACCAACACAACACTCTCACTCACCATCAACATCTCACTCTCAAACATCTCACCCTCAACACCTCACCCTCAACGACTCACCCTCAACACTTAAAATGGCGTCTGAAAACGTTTTTTTTTTAACATCATAACTCTTATACTTTAAATACAATCTACCACTGTATTTTAACATTTCGCCACACCTACTCACCACCAACCTCTCTTTCTATTTTCTTAAGGGTAACTTGCAGCCAACATCGATTCCTACTTTGTTGACTATGGCGCTTTTACAGACTAAAGATTTTCGATGTTGCCTCACTCAAACATTCCCAATTTTGCCTTCTTTTGGATAATCACCACTGTATTTTAACGTTAACACACACACATTAATGTAGGCATGCTATCACAATAAAAAACAAAAGTTTGATGGCAAATACATCAGCTCAAAACATTTCGCCACACCTGTCTCAAGATTTATTGCCTGAAAAAATTATGTACCATCTTCTAAATCCCCCACTCTATTTTACCGTTCCCACACACACATCAACCACTCACCCTCAACCACTCACCCTCAACAACTCACCCTCACCCACTCACCCTCACCCACTCACCCTCACCCACTCACCCTCACCCACTCACCCTCACCCACTCACCCTCACCCACTCACCCTCACCCACTCACCCTCACCCTCACCCACTCACCCTCACCCACTTACTCTCAACCACTCACCCTCAAACACTCGCCCTCAACCACTCGCCCTCAACCACTCGCCCTCAACCACTCGCCCTCAACCACTCACCCTCAACCACTCATCCTCAACCACTCATCCTCAACCACTCACCCTCAACCGCTCACCCTCAACCACTCACCCTCAACCACTCACCCTCAACCACTCACCCTCAACCACTCACCCTCAACCACTCACCCTCAACAACTCACCCTCAACCACTCACCCTCAACAACTCAACAAACACATCACTCTCACTCACCATCAACATATCACTCTCAAACATCTCACCCTCAACACCTCACCCTCAACGACTCACCCTCAACACTTCACCCTCAACACCTCACCCTCAACACCTCACCCTCAACACCTCACCCTCAACGACTCACCCTCAACACTTCACCCTCAACACCTCACCCTCAACACCTCACCCTCAACAACTCACCCTCAACCACTCACCCTCAACCACTCACCCTCAACCACTCACCCTCAACCACTCACCCTCAACCACTCACCCTCAACCACTCACCCTCAACCACTCACCCTCAACCACTCACCCTCAACCACTCACCCTCAACCACTCACCCTCAACCACTCACCCTCAACCACTCACCCTCAACCACTCACCCTCAACCACTCACCCTCAACCATTCACCCTCAACCACTCACCCTCAACCACTCTCCCTCAACAACTCACCCTCAACCACTCACCCTCAACCACTCACCCTCAACCACTCACCCTCAACCACTCACCCTCAACCACTCAACCTCAACCAATCACCCTCACCCTCAACCCTCACCTACCCTCACCCTCACCCTCAACACTCACCTACCCTCACCCACCCTCAACCCCTCACCCTTACTCAACACCTCAGTCTCACCCTCACTCGCCCTCACCCTCAACGTCTCATGCTATTTTTAAGGGTAACTTGGCGCAGACAGTTCAAGTCGAATGACAGTAAGGTAGAAAAATTCTATAGTCACTCACCCTCAACGCCTCACCCAACATCTCACCTTCACTCACCATCAACATCTCACACTCATTCACCCTCAAAACATCAGCCTCAATTCCTCACCTCAACCCCTCACCCTCAACCATTCACCCTCACTCACCCTCCCTCACCCTCAACCCCTCACCCACACTCTCAACACTTCACCCTACACACCTCACCCTCAGTAACTCTCAATACCTCAATCACCCTTCCCCTCACTCACCCTCAATACCTCACCCTCACTAACACTCAACCCCTCACTCTTACTTCCAGTTACACTCAAGACCTCAGCCTCACCCTCACTCATCCTCACCCTCAACCCCTCATGCCATTTTTAAGTGTACCTTTGAGTAGACAGTTCAAGTTGATTTACATTAAAGGATAAAATGGTGTCTGGAAACGTTAACAAAACTACTATAGTTTACATACCATGCCGTACACACACACCAACATAATTCCTAGCATTTAAAATTACCCACAAACACATTCAAGGGCCGCATCCTTAGCAATGCTCACTATTTTTATACAACAAATAACAACACAACTTTGATGGCAAATAAATCAGCTCCGAACATTTCGCCACACCTATCGCTACATTTATCTATTGGCAAACAAAATCATCGGCCATCTTTTTCATTCTCACACTGTATTTCTATGGTGACACTCACACATTAATGGAGGCATCTGCAGCAATGTCCTGTCTTTTCATACTAAACATAAACGCCACAACTTTGAGCCTGTATATTACAAGACTTACATTAAGGGACGCACCCGCAGCGAAATTCTGTATTTACAACACGTACACACACAGCCAAAATTCCCATAGCATTTAAAAATACACACAGACACATGTAAGGGCCACTTACGCAGCAATGTTCACTATTTTCATACTGAAACGGAAAACACAACTTTTATGGCAAATATTGCATCCGGCCTTTGACCCGTTCAGCACCACACCTGTCTTTCCATTTATTTTTTGCCAAACAAAATTATCCACCATCTTTCTCATTCACCCACTTTTTTTTAACGTTACCACACACACATTAATGGACGCATCCGCGGCAATTTTCAGTATTTTCATACTAAACCTAAACGGCACAACTTCGAGCCACTATATTACAAGAGTTGTATGTTTTTAAGTGAAACTTTGTATACTTTTGATGCTTTATATATGCCATTTTTAAGTGTAACTTCGAGCAGACAGTTGAAGTCCAATTACACTAACGTAAAAAAAAGGCCCTTTGCTTTGTTAGTTCCGAGCAAATTCTTATATGGCCTTAAGGGAGTTGCCCAGTGAAGTCTACTGGCGCGCCTATGTCGAAACTCCATCTGCATACACATTCAAACATTCACACTTCCAAGTCGCGCACATCAGCTAGTGTGACTTTTCCTTGGGGCAAGGGAAGGACTAAAAGCTTTGATCCTTTCTTAAACACAAAAAGAAAAAAAAGATTCTTGCATCGTTACCCCCTATTTAAGCAGAGGGACGGGTCACTTTAAGTCATACTCTCTTTTTACCAGCGAGGACAGAACTTCGACTTACAGAACGGCGCTGAACTTGCTGCTATCGACCAACAGCCACTGAAAAATTACGGCATTCAATCTTAGAACGTAAGTGCATGCAAGTGTTATTTCTATACATCTAAGGGACAGTATTGATATTTTTAGTTGCGTTTATTAGAACTGTTACTATATCAACATTGCACCTGTGTTAAATTATTCTGCGACATGTGTGTTTGCAAATCTTCATTTTCTATGGTAATACTTAGCAAAAGACTACGTAATTTCTAAAACAGGTCATACCTTGGTTTAAAACAACAGATACATATTGTTTTTTTTTTGTTATCTCTTGTAGGTTATTGGTACGCTTTCAACATTTCCTTGATAGGGGGAAAGAAACTGCGCACCAACATATATCAAGTAAGTACAGCCAACTGTTCACTCTTCTACACAATTTTTACTTCCGTTCCTAACACTCCGACGTGGGGGCAGGGTCAGTGGTTAAGGGTCGGGTCGACAGCAACAACATAAAACTGACCATGAGGTTATTCACAGTACCCTGGAGGCGAAGTGTTCGTGCACTGAGCCCTCCCGGCATACACATAATTTTGTCGCTCTCTTTCTCTCTTCGTCTCCCTCACTCTCTATAGCACACTAATCACACACACCCTGTCACATTAGGCAAAACACTGCATCTTACACTAATCACACACAGCCTGTCACATTAGGCAAAACAATGACTGCCACCCTTATACAACACGTGCAACTCCTACGCAATGTAACATCATGTCACTTCGCCACTACAGCACCAAACTTTCAGTCAGAACTTCTAATTGCACAGTAATTTGCATGTAAACAGGCAACACTTTACAACATTTACGCACAATGCATTAATTCGTTGCTTTACTTGCAGTTAGTAATCCAAGTTACAAGCTGACACACAGAAACAGCCACTCGTACAACTACTAGTATTACATTTTCACAAGCACACATCCAATAACACATTAGCCTGGATTAGCTGCCTACCCAAAAAAAAAATTGACCGTACACTTACTACACTATTCACAGGCACATTGGAACATTAGGGGGAATAGTACAGTCATAATCCGTTCTCAACACTTCGCCACACCACAACAAACTTTTCATACACACAATACACTATCAAGGGGAATTTCGCCAACACCCTCTATTACCTGGGTACTCACAATCTTTCAAGCAGGTGAAAAATGTACTGTTTACTTTGTGTACAAGGACCGCATTGGTGGGGGCAATGTTAGTTGTCAAGGGTCGTGGCGACAGCAACAACATTAAAATGACCATGAGGTTAAGCACAGGACCCTGCAGCCGAAGGCTTCGTGCACTGAGCCCTCCCGGCATACACATAATTTTATCGCTCTCTTTCTCTTTCGGTCTCCCTACATCTCTATAGCTCTCTCTCCCTCTCTATAGCTCCCCCTCCCTCTCTCCTGTCTTCCTCTGTTTCACTCTAACTGTGTTCCTCCCTCTGTCTCACTCCCCCTCTTTTCTTACACCTCTCTCCCTCCCTCTCCGTCTCCCTCCCTATCACCCTTCATCTCACTCCCTTTCTCTTCCTCTCCCTCCATTTCCCTTCCTTTCCCTAACTTTCCCTTCCTCTCTGTCTTTGTACATAACTCTCCATTTGTCTCCCATTTACTCCCTCTCTATCTTTCTACATTACTTGCACATTAACTGGTTACACCAACACTTTGCCACACCACAACTAAATTTTCATACACACATTCCACGAACAAGGACACTTTCACACACACACTCTATTACATGCCTACTCACAATCTTTCTCTCAGGGGCAAAATTTAATGTTTACTTAGTGTCCAATGACCGCATCGGTGGGGGCAGGGTCAGTGGTTAAGGCTCGGGGCGACAGCAACAACATAAAACTGTCCATGATGTTATTCACAGTACCCTGCAGCCGAAGGCTTCGTGCACTGAGCCCTCCCGGCATAGACATAATTTTTCGCTCTCTTTCTCTCTTCGTCTCCCTACCTCTCTATAGCACACTAATCACACACACCCTGTCACATTAGGCAAAACACTGCATCTTACACTAATCACACACAGCCTGTCACATTAGGCAAAACACTGACTGCCACCCTTATACAACACGTGCAACTCCTACGCAATGTAACATCATAGCACTTCGCCACTACAGCACCAAACTTTCAGTCAAAAGTTCTAATTGAACATTAATTTGCACGTAAACAGGCAACACTTTACAAGATTTACGCACAATGCATTCATTCGTTGCTTTACTTGCACAGTTAGTAATCCAAGTTACAAGCTGACACACAGAAACAGCCACTCGTACAACTACTAGTATTACATTTTCACAAGCACACATCCAATAACATATTAGCCAGGATTATCTGCCTACCCCAAAAAATAATGCACCTTACACTTACTACACTATTCACAGGCACATTGGAACATTAGGGCGAATAGCACAGTCAGAATCCGTTCTCAACACTTCGCCACACCACAACAAAGTTTTCATACACTCAATCCACTATCAAGGGGACTTTCGCCCACCCCCTCTATTACATGGCTACTCACAATCTTTCAAGCAGGTTAAAAATGTACTGTTTACTTTGTGTACAAGGACCCCATCGGTGGGGGCAATGTTAGTTGTCAAGGATCGGGGCGACAGCAACAACATTAAACTGACCATGAGCTTAATCACAGGACCCTGCAGCCTAAGGCTTCGTGCACTGAGCCCTCCTGGCATACACATAACTTTCTCGCTCTCTTTCTCTTTCGGTCTCCCTACATCTCTATAGCTCTCTCTCCCTCTCTATAGCTCCCCCTCCCTCTCTCCTATCTTCCTCTGTTTCACTCTAACTGTGTTCCTCCCTCTGTCTCACTCCCCCTTTTTTCTTCCTCCTCTCTCCCTCCCTCTCCGTCTCCGTCCCTATCACCCTGCATCTCACTCCCTTTCTCTTCCTCTCCCTCCATTTCCCTTCCTTTCCCTAACTTTCCCTTCCTCTCTGTCTTTGTACATAACTCTCCATTTGTCTACCATTTACTCCCTCTCTATCTTTCTACATTACTTGCACACTAACTGTGTACACTTTCAATATTACACGCACACCGCATTCATTTCATTTTCATATTCAATACAATATAGGAAGTAATCTAAGTTACACGATGACACACACACACATTTTTCAGGACGTCTCGCACTATTAACTCTTCACGCACACACTCACTCCCTCTCCATCCCCAACAACAATTCCAAGCCAGAATTAGCTGCCTACCCAAAAAAAAATTCCCCATACACTTACTACACTAGTCACAGGCACATTGCAACATTAGGGGGAATAGTACAGTCATAATCCGTTCGCAACACTTCGCCACACCACAACAAATTTTTCATACACACAATCCACTATCAAGGGGACTTTCGCTAACAACCTCTATTACATGGCTAATCACAATCTTTCAAGCAGGTGAAAAATGTACCGTTTACTTTGTGTCCAAGGACCGCATCGGTGGGGGCAGGGTTAGTTGTTAAGGGTCGGGGCAACAGCAACAACATTAAACTGACCATGAGGTTAATCACAGGACCCTGCAGCCGAAGGCTTCGTGCACTGAGCCCTCCCGGCATACACATAATTTTCTCGCTCTCTTTCTCTTTCGGACTCCCTACATCTCTATAGCTCTCTCTCCCTCTCTATAGCTCCCCCTCCCTCTCTCCCATCTTCCTCTCTTTCACTCTAACTGTGTTCCTCCCTCTGTCTCACTCCCCCTTTTTTCTTCCTCCTCTCTCCCTCCCTCTCCGTCTCCCTCCCTATCACCCTGCATCTCACTCCCTTTCTCTTCCTCTCCCTCCATTTCCCTTCCTTTCCCTAACTTTCCCTTCCTTTCTGTCTTTGTACATAACTCTCCATTTGTCTCCCATTTACTCCCTCTCTATCTTTCTACATTACTTCCACAGTAACTGGGTACACCAACACTTCGCCACACCACAACAAAATTTTCATACACACATTCCACGAACAAGGACACTTTCACACACACACTCTATTACATGCCTACTCACAATCTTTCTCTCAGGGGCAAAATTTAATGTTTACTTAGTGTCCAATGACCGCATCGGTGGGGGCAGGGTCAGTGGTTAAGGCTCGGGGTGACAGCAACAACATAAAACTGAGCATCACTAGCCCTCAACACCTCACACACACACCCTCAACACTTCTCCTTCAACTCCTCACTCACCCTCACTCTCACTCAACACTTCAACACCTCAGCCTCACTCACCCTCAACACCTCACTCACCCACAACACCTCATTCCCACTCACCCACACTCAGCCTCATCCTTACTCACCCTCAGCTTCTCACCATCACTCACCCTCAATCTCTAAGCCTAATCTACCTTCACTCACCCTCAACCCCTCACCCTCACTCACACTCACTCACACCATCCTCACTCACCCTCATGCTCACTCACCCTCATGCTCACTCACCCTCATGCTCACTCACCCTCATGCTCACTTACCCTCAACATGTCATCCTCACTCACCCTCACCATTACTCACCATCAAACCGTCACCCTCACTCACCCTCACCCTCACCCTCACTCACCCTCAATACCACTCCCCCTCACTCACCCTCATCCCCTCCCCCTCACTCACCCTCACCCTCACCCTCACCACCTCACCTCAACAACAATCAACACCTCACCCTCACACTCACACCCTCAACATTTCATCCTCATTCACCCTCAACCCCTCACCTACACTCACCCTCTCTCTCCTTCTCTAGCTCCCCCTCCCTCTCTCTTGCCTTCCTCTTTCTCACTCTAACTTTGTTAATCCCTCTGTCTCCCTCTCCCTCTCTCTCCCTCCCTCCATCCCCGTCTCCCTTCCTATCACTCTCCCTCTCACTCCCTTTACCTTCCTCACACCTCATCCATTCTCTGATTCAATGCAACACATAACACACACACACATTTTTTAACGTCTCTCAGTATTAACTTTTCACGCACTCACTCACTCTCTCTCTGTCCCCCTTTTCCTCCCACTCCCTCTCTCTCCCTCTATCATCTCACCCTGCCTGTGTGCCAGCCGTGGCACATACACTCACAGCAGCACTAGAGCTCTTAACAGGTCTTTAAAAGACTATTTACATGCTAATGTGTCTTTTATGGCAAAAATTCGGAGAAATATATTCTAAACAATATGTTTTTTTTCAACTTTCAGATTATTCAAACAACAACAAAAGAAACAGAAGTTAAGGTAAATACTACTTTGCCACTTCGTTTAAAAATTGTTAAAAGTTCATACCTTACAGTCCCCTAAAAAATTTTTTAGTTCACAAACCTTCTCAATTTACATTTGTTGATAACAACATTTCAGTATAACTTTGAAGATGCAGAAATGCTTAAAAGCAAGTTACCATCAAGGGAATAGCAAATTTAATAGCAAATCACAAGGTAAGCAATGCTTACCAAATAGTGCTTTTGCTGTCTTGCACAATTTATGCAAGCCAGTAACTACTTGGAACTCTAATGATCTGCATTATATAATGGACCGTGGGGACGCTTTATATCTCCAAATGCATTCTATTAACAAAGAAACACTTATGCATCCAGATGACCTGCCAAGGTATATAGACCACAATCAAGAGATATATTCACTTTTGCTACGGAATGCTTACTACGGTGATGTCCTTAAACGTTTTGATAAAGCCTACCCAGATATTAGCACAGCATTAAATGTTACTATTAAGAAGCACTGTGGTGTTCTACTTTGTATGAATGTTTATGTAATAGCTATTTTCAAACATATGCAATCATACTTTGTATTTGATTCACATAGTAGGGACCATGAAGGCATGCCTCATTCAAACGGAACATGTGTTACAATTGCATTTAATTCGTTTGAAGGGCTAATTCAATATGTTATGAAACTAGCATATAACTTAAAACATCAGGCTGAGCAATGTGTCCAATTTGAATTAACACCAATAGATATAAAAGTCATTCAAAGAAAATCCTTTACAAAAGCACTTACTGTGCACAAAAAAAATAGTCAACTGCCGCAAGAAAGAAAAATTTGGGTACATACTACTGAATGTACTCCTAATCAGACGATAACATCAACATCAATGTCTTCTGATCATTTACAGAATACAAGTAAGGGAGGGAATAGCAATAGCAATCATTTACCACAATTACCAGGTAATAGTAAAGCTATCCAGGGAACAAATAAACAGTCTCGGAAAAGAAAAAGGGATTCAAGTACATGTCCAACTACAGTTGTACAAAGAAAAAAAATTAATACAGCTGAAGAAGACATTACCAACAGTCAACTAAGTGCTACTGATAATAACATACCCATCTTCACGCAGGGCCAAAGACAGAAACGAGGTAAACAAATCCATACAATCATTCGCAAATTCCACCGGGAAATATTGCATGGGCCAGAGTACATTTGTACTCTTTGCAATCAACTGTGGCATAAACAAACGTTGCTAAATATACGCAGTGTTAGCCAATCCGAAATTTTCAACAAGTGTAACATTAGTAACAAGAAAACAACTTTTATTTGTAAGACTTGCTATTATTACATTCGCAAAAACAAAATACCACCATGTTCAATTGTAAATGGCATGGGCTTCCCAAATGTACCAGTTGAATTAGAATTATATGATTTAGAAGAAAGATTAGTTTCACCTAGGATACCATTCTTACAAATTCGGAGTCTGCCACGCGGTTTTCAAAAATCATTATCAGGTGCAGTAGTTAATGTACCTGCAGATGTTATGACAACTGTTACAATTTTACCAAGGCAAATTAATGACGCCATGACAATCCCAGTGAAATTAAAAAGGAAATTAATCTATAAATCATATACACATTATGAGAATATTAGACCAAATACTGTAAAAAAGGCAGCTACATGGCTAGCTAAAAATAGTCGAATGTTTAATGAATATGGTGTTACCATTAACCCTGACTGGGAGTATATACCTCCAGAAATAGAATCTCACAATGAGACTTCTGAAACAAACAATTCATCTGATAGTTCGGACAACATAGAAGCTGGAAATTTGGATACTATGTTAACAAATGAAACTATTACTAGTAATTCGCTGAATGTGTTAAGTTTTGCTCCAGCTGAACATAACACGCCAAGAGGTTTATATGAGGATAAAGATTCAGAGTTTTTGGCTTTCCCTACTATTTTTTGTGGTGAACGAAGACCTAACAATAAGGAAAGACACATACCGGTACATTATAGTACTATTTGCCAAGCAGAGTTAAGGAGTTATGATAGAAGAGTCGCTAAATCTATTACTAATGTCTTTTTTAAACTGAAGAAATTACATATTAAGCAGATCCATGGTAAAATCAACATTTCCATCAGAAAACATTTTACAGATGGGAATAAAATAACTGCTAAAGACATTAAATGTAATATTGCCAATGTTTTACAGTTCAATGAGGGGTACAAAGTATTAAAAACTATACGCAGTTCACCTCCATATTGGGAAGGTTGCAAAAAAGATATTTTTGCTATGATAAGGCAACTTGGCATTCCCACTTTCTTTTTGACATTATCTGCTGCAGAAACAAAATGGCACCATTTAATAAATATACTATTGAGAGTTAGAAACTTACAGGAATGTACAGAGGAAGAATTCTTAAACATGTCTTGGGAAACTAAAAGTAAATTAATACAAGAAGATCCAATAACATGTGCAAGACAGTTTGACTATCAAGTTAGGAAATTCTTTAATTGTGTTTTGCTGAATGGCACTAATCCAATTGGGGAAATAGTAGACTACTTTTACAGAGTCGAATTCCAACAGAGAGGTTCTCCACATATACATGCATTACTCTGGGTAAACAAAGCACCATTGTATGGTGTTTCACCAGTGGAAGAAGTCAATAGCTTTATTGACAAATATATCACTTGTCATAAGTCTGAAAACCCTGTTTTACAACCGTTAATAAATCTACAAAGGCATGGTCACACCAAAAATTGCAGACGTAAACAGCAACGGACATGCAAATATCAATATCCCAAATATCCAATGTCAAGAACGCTCATATTAGAGCCATTAACACTGGAGGAGACAAATAACCAATGGCAAGATAATATGAAAATAATACATGAAGCTATGAATAATACTACTTTTAATACACTTTCTTTTGAGGAATTTTTGGACTTCATTAAAATGGATGATAAAGAATATATTACTTCTATACAAACTAGCTTACAAAAAACAACTATTTTTTTAAAAAGAACACCAGCCGAATGCTTCATCAATAACTACAATAGTACTCTTTTAGAAGCTTGGCGAGCAAATATAGACTTGCAGTTTATACTAGACCCTTATGCTTGTGCAGTCTATATTATCTCATATATCAGTAAATCGCAAAGAGGAATTAGCAAACTTCTAGCGCAAGCTGCTAAAGAGGTACCAAGCAATAGTAATATCAAAGATCAACTTAAACACATAGGGAACAAATTCCTCAACTGCACAGAAATTAGTGCTCAAGAAGCAGCATATCTAATTCTTCAAATACCATTACGGAAAAGCTCACGATCATTTGTATTTATTAATACTAGCCGTCCAGAGAAAAGAACTTATTTAATGCGTGATATCGAAACTATTAATAACTTGCCCGAAAATTCCACTGACATTCAATGTGAAAATATTATTATTAAGTACTGCAAACGGCCACAATCATTAGAGATGTGCACGTTAGCAGACTATGCGGCTAATTTCAACTATGTGAAGAAAAAAACACATGGGAAAGAAATAAATGATTGCGAAGATTTACTTGCAGAACAAAACTTTTACAGCTCAGATGAGGAAGAATTAGAAATAGAATGTAGTGACGGAAATAAACAACAACAGAAACATAATTATGATTATGCTTTAAATAAGCGCAGACAAGGGAAAATAATACGCTTTTGCAGATTTAGCAAAAATAATGAACCGGAAGAGTATTATAGAGAAATATTAATGTTGCACTATCCATGGAGGGAAGAAGAAAAAATACTAATCAACAAGGAAACTTACTATGATAGGTATCTGGAAGTTAAAACATTTGTTGACACACAACTAAAAATCTATAACAAACAGCATGGTGAACTTACAAACATTATTCATGAACAGTCTCATGAAAATGTCATTTCACCTCCTCTATCACCAACTGTGAATATACAGACAGAAGACCAAAATCCAGAACATAATAATAGATATGATTTGGCTCTAGATTTAGGAATTAGAACTACAACTGAAGAACAAAGATCAACTAACGTTCTTTTACCCAATGAAAAATACCAACAACTTATGCAAAACTTAACGGAAGAACAACTTAACTTTGTTTACCATCACTTGCATTGGTTTAAAACTACTAGCACTCCATGCTATACTTTTTGCACTGGAGGGGCTGGTGTTGGGAAAAGTTTTGTAATATCTGCACTTTATCAAACTTTACTACGCTACTATAACACTAAGGCCGGTGAAAATCCGGATAATGTTTATATCTTACTTACTGCTCCAACAGGAAAGGCTGCCCATAATATTAATGGCAAAACACTGCATAGCACTTTCAAAATACCTGTGTCGCAAAGTTTGTCTTATAAACAACTGAGTCATGAACATAGAACTGCTCTACAAATGGAAATGATGCATGTTAGAGTTGTTATTATTGATGAAATTTCAATGGTAGGCCACAATATGTTGAATTTTATACATAACAGGCTTCAAGAAATTAAATCATCTAATGAACCATTTGGAGGAATTTCTATTTTAGCCATTGGTGACTTTTACCAATTAAAACCTGTATTTGACAGATACATTTTTCAGGATTCGACACAAATGTATGGTCCTTTAAGTGCTAACTTGTGGAAAGAACATTTTAAAATTTTTGAATTAACAAAAATTATGCGCCAAAAAGAAGATCTACAATTTGCTGAATTACTAAACAGATTGAGAGAAGGCAAGCATACTGAAGAAGATATTTCACAAATTAAGCAAAGGGAAATACAACCTGATGAGACTTTATTAGAAACAATTCCATATATCATGTCAACTAATCTAGAAGTTAATGAAATTAACAAAAAGGTTTTAGAACAACATTGCAAAGATTATCCTGTCTACATAACAGTAGCAAGCGATACTGTTAGTTCTGATTTGTCTGAAAGTGTGAAAAAAACGATTCTTAAGCAACTGCCCAAAGATCCACAGAAAACAATGGGCCTTTCACATACATTACACATTGCCTTACAACTTCGTTATGATTTAAGTTGCAATGTGGATGTCAATGATGGTTTAACAAATGGCGCAACTGGTGTTGTACAATTAGTAGAATTGATTAACAATACACCTATTATTGTTTGGTTGTTATTTGACAATCCCACTATAGGAGAAACAACCAGACAACAATATAAACACTTATTTCATTCACAAACACAAAATACATGGACACCAATACATGCTATAGCTAGACATTTCCAATACACTAAGAAATTTATTACCATTATACGGAAGCAATTTCCTTTACGCCAAGCATCAGCACGCACTATACATCGCACACAAGGTGCAACTCTTGAACCACTTTATATACACTTTAATAACAGCAAGATTCATCATTTGCATTATGTTGCTATTAGCAGGGCAAAATCAATACAAAATGTCTATGTACACAATTTTGATGAACGTAAAATTGTAGTACATCCACAAGTTAATGAGGAAATGCACAGATTAAGGACAGAAATGCCACTTGAAATACATATCCCACAGTTACATACATACAGTGCACATTTCAATATCATTGCACACAATATAAGATCACTACAGAAAAATTTTTCATCTATGGTAGCGGATAGGAATATATTACAAGCAGACATTATTTGCTTAACTGAGATCAACACTACAAGAAATGCTACAGCTAATGATTTCAGTATAGAACAATATCATCACATTATATTTGATAAATTTCATACATACAACACAAACCATGGAATGATTATGTACTACAAAAAAGATTTATTTATATTGCCTATTTATGAGACACTTGAAGGGATAGACATTTTACATTTTACTCTACAGATTGATAACACAGATTACCTTATTATTATTTTATACAAACCACCCCTAAAAAGTATAACTTCTCTTTTTGATTTCATCACTAATATTACGGATTTTTACCCCATGCACAAATTGATTATTATAGGGGATTTCAATGTGGATGTATCTCAAACAAATGCAAACAGCAAGCAATTACTTGGATTCTTTGAAACAAAATTACAATGTCAACAACTCATTAACAGTTACACAACTAACTACCAATCCATTTTAGATCATATATATACAAATGACCAACTACACAACTATGGTACTTTAGAATGCTATTACAGTGATCATAAACCAATATGGGTTTGTATTTAACATGTTATATCACATTTTCTATTTCAGATGATGTCTATTGAAGAAATAATGAACATTAATACTGATGACAACAAACCATACCAGAAACCAATAAGAGTTAATGTCATCAGCTGCTCAGGGAAAACTACGTACAAAAATGCTAAACAAGAGCAGAAAATTTTATTCCATTTGGCTTTAGCAGATAAAACTGGAACAATTAAATGTACTTGTTACCAAGAAAATTTATATGAGCAAACGAAAATAAACTGTGGACTACTGATACGGAACTTTATTCTCAAAAACAAAACAATTTTAATTACAAAACAAACTAAAGTAACCAAATTTCCCGCAATGACAATCGAGGAGGGCCTGATCCAACAAGCAAACAACATTTTGCATCCGCCTGCACCATCGGCTTCTCCCATCAAGGAAATAAAACGGGCAAGTCTAAAAAGCCTGATGACCGTTTCAGGGACAATAATTGCCGTAAGTATGAACACAAACATGTTATCATGTCAACTAAAAAAAATATTGTCTTGCAGTGGAAGAGTTGGACTTATTAGGATTGTAAATGACATATCTTATGTATTTGTGCTTTTTCGAAATTGCAAGTATAAATAGTCTGATGACTGTTTCAGGGACAATATGTGCCAGATGTATCAACACAAACATGTCATCATGTCTAGTACAAAAATGCATAGTTGGCTTACACACAAATTACACATTTAGGGGCCCGGTGTAGGTAGCCCTTTAGCGATCCCAATCGGCCAAAAAAAAAAGATTTTGGCCCGTTTCACATCGGTAAAGGGCTATTGAGATGTAGGGGCACATTTTAGGTAACTTTAGCAAATCTGTTTATTAACCGAAACGGTAGATTTACAGATTCAATAAAATTAACTGAAATGTAATGTAGGTAGGCAATGTACCTTCTGTACATGGCTTACACAATCGGTATTTTACCATGGAATACAAATCCAGGGTAAAATACCTATGGCATGTGACAGGCAGACCTGCCCTTACAGCAGGTATGCTTGCCACATGGCACCTGTGCCTTTGTTGGCGGTGCAGGAGGGTGTCAAAGTGACACCACCTGCACCCTTCATAATTCTTTAATTACAGATTCAGTAAATACCGATTCGGTAATGCCTAATCATTCCTATGTCCTTCAAAACCCATATGAATTAATGCGCATTACCTATTCGCTATTTACCGATTTGGTAATTAAAGATTTGTTAAGGATTCTGTAATGAATCCAGATGTTGGTACCTACATACAAAAATGGGATTTACCTACATCGGGCCCTTAGGAACTTCACGGACAACATCAAAAAAGCTTGCATTAGACACTCTTTCACACTCTTTCACACTATGTATAAAGGAATAGTTTTGAGATATATAATATGTGAGTACTTTGGGGTATAGTACAAATTCAAGTACTCTCCACAATGACAATTTTTACTAAAAAAAAATTGCACTATGGTAGAAAGTATGTTCATTTGGGTCGTGAAATATAATACATTATATTACCAGTGATACAATGCACTACTACTATGTTTTTTTACTGTCACTATTTTGTAGAATTTTTCTTTTTGGGTTTACCAAAAGTACGCAAATACTGTCTTTACATCAATGCCTCACCCTCAGTCAACATCACTCACCCTCAACACCCAACTCTCACTCTCACTCAACACCTCACCCTCAACAATTCAATTTAAATGCCTCACTCACCCTCAATCTCACTCAGCCGAGATCACCCTCAACACCTCCTCCTCACTCAGCCTCAATCACCCTCACTAGCCCTCAACACCTCCCACTCTAAAACTCTACCCTTCTCCCTCAAATACTCACTCACTCTCACTCAACACCTCAACACCTCAGCCTCACAATCAACATCAATGACTCACCCTCACTTAGCATCATCCTTACTCACCCTCAACTTCTCACCCTCAATAACTCTCAACACCTCACCCTCATTCACACACAACACCTCACACTCAACAATTCACCCTTAATGCCTCACTCAGCCTTAATCTCAATCACCCTCAATCACCCTCAACACCTCTCACTCAATCACCCTCACTCACCCTCACTCGCCCTCAACACCTCCCCCTCAAAAAGTCAACACTTCTCACTCAACTCCTCAGTCACCCTCACTCTCACTCAACACCTCAACACCTCAGCCTCAACATCAACACCTCACCCTCACTCAATTAATCACCCTCACTCACCCACACTCACACTCATCCTTACTCACCTTCAACTTCTCACATTCAATCTTTCACCCTCAACACTCCCTCACTCTCACTCACCCTCAACGCCTCACCCTAACTCTGCCTCACTCACACTCACCCTCACGTAACACCTCGTCCTCACTCACCCTCAACCCCACCCTCACTCACCCTAACACTCAACACCTCACCCTCAATAACTCACCCTCACCCACACCCTCACTCATGTCATCAGGTCTACTAAAAATATGCATACTTGCCTTACTCAGCCTCACTCACACTCACGCTCATCGTTACTCACCCTCAACTTCTCACCCTCACTCACCTTCAAACTCTCACCCTCACCCTCTCACCCTCACCCTCACTCACCCTCATTTACATTCAACCTCACCCTCACGTAACACCTCATCCTCACTCACCCTCACTCCCCATCAACTCCTCACACTCAACACCTCACCATCACACTCACTCATGTCATCATGTCTACTTAAAAAATGCATAGTTCACTTACACACACATTACACCTTTAGTAACTTCAATAACTAACTGGACAAATTTTTGATTATGCACTCTTCACACATAGTAGCAAGTACTACTTTTGAAAAATATAAGATGCCAGTGCTTTGGTGTATACTACAAAAAAAAGTACTATGTACAAGGCCATTTTTTACAAGAAACATTTCAATCTTTTAGAAAGGAGGTTCATTTGGGTCGTTAAATATGATACATTATATAGCCTTTCAGACAATGCACTAGTAATATCTGTTTTTACAATCACTATTTAATAGAATGCTTTCTTTTTGTGTAGGAAGAGGACGCAAAAACGGTGTTTATCAATGGGCAAGATACCCCACTCAAATCCATTACAATAAAAGATGCAACTGATGATATAAAAGTGACACTGTGGAGAGAAGCGTCACTATTTAAAATACATCTTGGGAAATATGTGACCCTGACTCATGTCACTGTACATGAATTCAATTGCCAAAAAATATTGAATACAACGCGCCATAGCAAAATGGAGGTAAGCACAACGAACAAACAAAGTTTTGCAATTATCTCTTTTCAGCCACTCTTGGAATTGCACCCAGTCTTGCCCTTTCACCCACTCTGCCCCTTCCACCCACTCTGGACATTTTACCCACTCTGGACATTTCAGCCACTTGGGACCTTTCGCCCATTCGGGAGCTTTCACCCACTCGGGAGCTTTCACCCACTCGGGACCTTTCAACAACTCTGGCTCTTTCACACACTCTAGGCCTATCACCCAATCTAGACTTATCACCCACTCTAGACTTATCACCCACTCTCATACTCACTCACCCTCAACAACTCACCATCAACACCTCACCCTCATACTCACTCACCCTCAACTCCTCACGCTCATTCACCCTCACTCACCGTCAACACACTATCACACTACAACAACAAACAAATACTTACCACCACAGCAACACTTAACTCACCCTCAACACCTCACCCTTAACTCCTCACTCACCCTCAATCTCAATCATCATCAATCACCTTCAACATCTCACACTCAACACCACTCTCATACTCACTCACCCTCACAACATCACCCTCATTTACCCTCACTTACCGTCAACACACTATCACACTACAACTACAAAAAAACACTTACCACCACAACAACACTTCACTCACCCTAAACACCTCACCCTTAACTCCTCACTCTCACTCATCCTCAATCACCCTCAACACCTCACCCTCACTCACCCTCAACGCCTCAGCCACACTCACCCTGACACTCAGCTTCTCACCCTCAGCCTCAACACCTCACTCTCACTCACCCTCAACGCCTCACCCTCAGTCAATCTCAACACATCACTCAACATCACTCTCACTCATCCTCAATCACACTCAACACCTCACTCTCAACACCTCACTCACCCTCAGCCCCTCACCCTCACTCACCCTCAACTCCTCACCCTCACTCATCCTCACTCACCCTCAACACCTCCCCCTCATTCTCACTCACTCTCACTCTCACTCACCCTCATACTCACTCACCCTCAACACACTATCACACTACAACCACACCAAAACTTAGCACCACAACACCACTTCAATCACGCTCAAAACATCCCCATCAGCCCCTTACTTACCCTCACTCTCACTCATCCTCAAACACTGACTCACCCTCAATCTCACTCACCCTCAACGCCTCACCCTCACTCACCCTCAACATCTCACCCTCACTCACCCTCAACACACTATGACACTACAACCACACAAAAAAATTATTACCACCACCTATCACCCAGTCTCGACCTATCACCCACTCAAACTCTATCAACAACTGGGACCCTTTCACCTACTCAGTCCATTTCACCCAATGTGTCCCTTTCAACAACTCTGTCCCTTTCAACCACTATAGGCCTTACACAAAAAATAAAGTATACACATTTTAAAAATAATTATTGCTTTTCTTTTCTCTCAACAGGTAACAGCCCCACCAGAGGAAAAGATGGACATTCTAATTTATGGTGTTGAAAGCTCTACTGAGCAAACAAGTATCATCACAATAAAAGTGACAAACACAGACGAATTGCAATCGATGCCCATCGAAAACGAGATCTTAATTAAATGGTTTATGTTAGATGAGGACGTTGAGAACATCGGAGATGCCCTTGTCCATTTTTTGCCACAAAATTTTGAAGTTGTCTTTTGTAATGGGCAAATCATAAAGATTCTTAAAGAAAAAGACGATGAAATATGTTCTGATTAAATTTTGCATGTTGCCAGGATATCTTTTTTTTGTACAAAGTTAAACAATAAATATTTGTGTTTTTTTTTTAAAAATAAACAAGTGTGTAATACAAATTTTACTACTTCTATGGTGATTTTTTCAATTCGAAAGGCAAATTATAACTAAGACACTCCATTTATACAACATAGTCACACCCACATACAAGATTTAGCCAATCCATTTGACATTAGAAAAACATATACAAAATACACATACTTTGTAGCTTACACGCACTACAGTATTATGTATGAATGAGACTGTTGAGCTAAAGACGCCTGTGCTGGTGCTGAGTTATGCTGTGTTGTTGAGCAATGTTACTGTGGGGGGCCGAATGTTAAGGTGGTATTGATGCGTGTTCCATTGGTGGACATCACAAATTAGGTTGTTGGGAGAAGTGCAACTGTTGTTGGAATGAGTTATGCTGTGGTGGTAATAGTTGAACACTAACACAGCACAACTCATCATCAACACTTCACAACTACAGCATTAGGAAGCACCTCACTAACAACACTCATCAACACACCAACATCACTCTACACCACCGCAACAGCATCATTCTACCACAACAACATACACAAATACAAACACACTTTACAATAACGAGTCACACATGCAAAACACTCACATTTGTCAATAACACCCTCTCTCACACTCACTCACCCTCAACTCATCACCCACCCTGAATTACACTCACTCACCCTCAACACCTCACACTCACTCTCCCTCAACACCTCATCCTCACTCACCCTCAACACATCACCATCACCCTCACCCACCTTCACTCACCATCAACACCTCACCCTCACTCACCCTCCACCCTGCACCCTCAAACACTCAATCACCCTCGCTCTCAACACCTCTCCCTCAACGCCTCACCCTTAACCCCTCACTCACCCTCAACGCCTCACCAACACTCACCCTCAGCCCCTCACCCTCACCTACAACACGTCACTCTCACTCACCCTCAACACCTCACCCTCAACAACTCATCATCACCACATCACTCACCCTCACTCTCACTCATCCTCAATACTCTCAACACCTCACCCTCAATACCTCACTCACCCTCAGTACCTCACCCTCACTCACCCTCAACTCCTCACCCTCAACACCTCACCCACACTCATCCTCACTCACCCTCAAAAACTCACCATCAACACCTCACCCTCATACTCACTCACCCTCAACACCTCATCCTCATTTACCCTCACTCACCGTCAACACACTATCACACTACAACAACAAACAAATACTTACCAACACAGCAACACTTCACTCACCCTCACTTCACTCACCCTCAACACCTCACCCTTAACTCCTCACTCACCCTCAATCTCAATCATCATCAATCACCCTCTACACCTCACACTCAACAAATCACTCTCATACTCACTCACCCTCACTCACCCTCACTCACACTCAAAACATCACCCTCATTCACCCTCACTCATCGTCAACACACTATCACACTACAACTATAAACAAACACTTACCACAACAGCAACACTTCACTCACCCTAAACACCTCACCCTTTACTCCTCACTCACACTCACTCTCACTCATCAACAATAACCCTCAACACCTCACCCTCACTCAGCCTCAACGCCTCACCCACACTCACACCCTCACCCTCAGAACCTCACTCTCTATCATCCTCAATGCCTCACCCTCAACGCCTCACCCACTCACCCTCAGCTCCTCACCCTCAGCCTCAACACCTCACCCTCACTCACCATCAATGCCTCACCCTCAGTCAACATCAACACATCACACACCCTCACTATCACTCATCCTCAATCACACTCAACACCTCACCCTCAACACCTCACTCACCCTCAGCCTCTCACCCTCACTCACCCTCAATTCCTCACCCTCACTCATCCTCACTCACCATCAACAACTCCCCCTCATTCTCACTCACTCTCACCCTCACTCACCCTCATACTCACTCACCCTCAACACACTATCACACTACAAACACACACAATGCCTCACCCTCAACGCCTCACCCACACTCACCCTCAGCCTCAACACCTCACCCTCACTCACCCTCAACGCCTCACCCTAAGTCAATCTCAACACATCACTCACCCACACTATCACTCATCCTCAATCACACTCAACACCTCACCCTCAACACCTCACTCACCCTCATCCTCTCACCCTCACTCACCCTCAACTCCTCACCCTCACTCACCATCAACACCTCACCCTCAGTCTCACTCACTCTCACCCTCACTCACCCTCAACACACTATCACACTACAACAACACACAAACAATTACCACCACAACACCACTTCAATCACGCACAACACCTCCCCATCAACACCTTCCTTGCTCTCACTCTCACTCATCCTCAATCACCCTCAACACCTCACCCTCACTCACCCTCAACGCCTCACTCACCCTCATAGCCTCACCCACCCTCAACACCTCACACTAACTCACCCTCAATCTCACTCACCCTCAACGCCTCACCCTCACTCAGCCTCAACACCTCACCCTCACTCACCCTCAACACACTATCACACTACAACCACACAAAAAAACAATTACCACAACAACACCACTCATCACCACTGCAGCAAACTAAGCTCATACAATCAAAACATGTACCCTTTTAACAGTCACACACACAACATCTATCAATGGCCACTTTCAACAAGCATACACACACAACAGTCATCGGTACTGCACTACTATGTCTAAATGAGACTGTTGGTGTGCAAAATACGGATGTGGAAGTGCAGAGTAATGCAGTGTAGTTGCTCAATGGTAATGTGGGGCTGCAGAAAGATAAAGTGGTATTGCTGCATGTTGCATTCGGGGACATCAGTGATGCCATTGTTGCGAGAAGTGCAACTGTTGTGGTGCAAAGTTATGCTGTGGTGGTAATTATTAAACATCAACACAGCACCACTCACCACTAGCACAGAACAACACATCACAACTACAGCATTACTAAGCACCACACACTCACATGCCCACACACTCACACACCACCACCCTCACACACATCCACACTCACACACTATCACACATCCTCGCACACCCACTCACATTCTCAATAAGCCTCATAGCCTCACGCTCGCCAGCAATCACTCACCCTCACACCGTCACCCTCACACCATCATCCTCTCACCCTGAACACCTCACCCTCACTCACCATCAACACACTATCACACTACAACTACACACAAACACTTACAACAACAGCACCACTCATTACCACTACAGCATTACACATCAGACAAACTACATACAATCCAAACATGTGCGCTTTTAACAGGCACACACACTATTAGCTAGCAATGGACACTTTCACAAGCCGTACACACACAACAGTCATCAGTGCATCCTTTCACCATGCATACACCCACACAAACAGCCATCAAGACACGCTTTCAACAGTCACACACACCAACTGCCCAAAGTGCACACTGTACAAGAACTTTTGGTACGTTGCACACACAATCACAGCAATACAAGCATGCTTTGGTGCTGTACAGTACTGCAGTTCTATATCTAAATGAGACTGGGGGAGTTCTAAATACAGCTCTACTGCCAAAGACTGATGATCTCATGTTGCTCAATTGTAGTGTGGGGGTGCCGAATGTTAATAATGTGCTATTGCTGGCGAAATGGACATAAGGGAGGCCGTGCAAGAGGAAATTACTACACACAAGGCAAGTGCGACCGCAAAACACGTACGGGAAAACGAAACTCGAACCATGTCAAACAATAAAACGAAATAGCAGCCATTGTTAACATACAAAACACACTCAAATGAGAGGAGCCAGACAGGAAATACGAGCTAGCAAAGCAAGACCGAAAAGAATCATTACAGTAACATCACGAAAAGGAAATGCATCAACAAATGTATAAAAACTCACAAAGGCACTCTTTCATAATAAGGCAATAAAATTGTCATTACCTGTCGATCGTAGCAGCTCATTCCCTGAAATGAAGAAATTAGAAAAGAAACACAGAAACAAAATAAAACATACACAGTGCATACATAATACTTTTAAGTACAAAAGCCAACAAACAAAATAAATGAATACCGGCGAAACAAGTCACAGACCGGTACAAATGACACAAGAAAAAGCTAAGTCAGAGGCAAAAATAAACATCACAGTGCCACCTCTGGCGAAACGAAACGCCGGAAAATACATTCCAGGAAGACACTAGCAAAGATTACTCAATGCATCCCGAACTATCAACTTAAACACGAGCCAACATTCGCATAAAGATCTAGAAATATTGCTAAACACAAGGAAAATCAGCGCGAAATCACAACGGACGCAATGTCAAAGACATAATACATACAAAAAAAAACATTGCTTTATGTAACTTTTAGAAAATTTTTTTTTTAACAAACATATATCTTTTACAACACTACTAAAGAAGATTGTAACTCGAAAATCGATAATACACAAGGCGAAATACAAATAAAACACTCATACATCATAATAAAACATTATGAATAACACGTATATACACACAAGTATTAATACATTCTAATTCATGTACTCAATGTTAATAAATGTACATCTTACCAGTCCAACGACGCACCAACAACGACGGAGGAATAACACACCTTTACCGCTCAAACATTCACACCAATGTAGAAAACGCCCCGTTCACGCACGGCAAATGCAACGCTACGTCACACAACGTAGAGCTGCGATTGACTAAAAATAACGTAGCGCACAACATTACATCACCATCAAATAAAAGATAGAACGCTAACATCCCTTACGTAACAAACGTAAAGGGAATACATTGCGTAATACCCTTTACTACAACAGAAATAATACACATTTTAAGTACATACACGAAAAAAATTTAAAAACGTATACACATACGAAAATAGTTTTTTTAACATTAGAATCAACATTAACACATGGGCAACAATCACATATGCCAATCACACCCTCAGTCACCCTCACTCCCATTCACTCAAGCTCAATCACCCTCAGGACCTCACCCTCACTCACCCTTAACAACTCACCCTCACTCATCCTCAAAATACACCCTCACTCACCCTCAATACCTCACCCTCACTCACCCACAATACCTCCCCCTCACTCACACTCACCAACTCACTCGCACTCAGCCCCTCTTCCTCAACTCTTACTCACCCACACTCACACTCAACACCTCACCCTCACCTTTACTCACCTTCACCCTCATTCACCCTCAACACCTCACACTCAACTACGTAATCACTCACTCACACTCATTCTCACTCACCCTCAAGACCTCACACTCACTGACCCTCAACACCTCACCCTCATTCACCCTCAGCCCCTCACCCTCAACACCTCACCCTTACTCACCCTCAACACCTCAAAACAATCACTATCCCTCACTCACACTCAGCCCCTCACCCTCAACAACTCAATCCTCACTCACCCTCAGCCTCAAAACCTCAACACAATAACTAGCCCTCACTCACACTCAGCCTCTCACCCTCAACAACGCACCCTCAGTGACACAATCAACCTCACTCACAACACATCACCCTCACTCAACTTCAACACATCACCCTCAACAAGTCAATCACCCTCACTCACTAACGCTCAACAAGTCTCACCATCACTCAGCCTCAACACATCACACTCACTGACCCTCTACGCTTCACCCTCAATCTAACTCACGCACCCTCACCCACCCCCACACTCACACACATTCACACCCTCAACATAACAAAACCTCATTCACCCTCACACACCCTCACTCAACATCATGACTTCAACACCCTCACATGCCCCCACCCTCACACACCCCCCAACATTACACACAACCACACTCACACACTCACACATCCTCACACACCCACACACATTCGCAATAAGACACACCCTCACCTTCACCCACAATCACTCACCCTCACCCTCACACCGTTACCCTCACACCATCATCCAATCCCCCTCAACGTCATTCGCCATCACTCACCCACACTCACCCACAAAATATCACCCTCAACTTCACTCACACTCATTCACCCTCAACACCTCACCCTCATTCACCTTCTGCCCCTCACCATCAACACCTCACCCTTAATCACCCACAGCCTCAAAACCACACTCACAACCAGCCTCCCTCACTCACCCTCAAGCACTCACCCTCATCACCTCACCCTCACTCACCCTCACCCTCACTCAGACTCAACTATTCACCATGACTCACCCACAACACATCACCCTCACTCAACATCAACACCTAACCCTCAACAACTCAATCACCCTCACTCACTACAAATCCTCACTCACCCTCAAACACCCTCACTCTACATCATGAATTCAACCACACCATCACATGCCCCAACATCACAAACCACCCACCCTTACACACGCACACTCACACACTCACACATCCACATACACCCACACACATTCTGAATAAGACTCACACCCTCACCCTAACACACAATCACTCACCCTCACCCTCACACAATCATCCACTCACCCTCAATCACCCTCAACGTCATTCACCATCAATCACCCGCACTCACCCACAAAACATCACCCTCAAATTCACTCACCCTCACACTCATTCACCCTCAACACCTCACCCTCATTCAGCCTCAGCCCATCACCCTCAACACCTCACCCTTACTCACCCACAGCCTCAAAAAGTCAACCACAATCAGACTCCCTCACTCACCCTCAGGCCCTCACCCTCATCACCTCACCCTCACTCACCCTCATCCTCACTGACCCTCAACTACTCACCCTGACTCAACCACAACACATCACCCTCACTCAACATCAACACATCAACCTCATCAACTCAATCACCCTCGCTCACTAACGCTCACCCACCCTCACCCTTAGTGAGCCTCAACACCTCACCCTCACTCACCCTCAACGCTTTACCCTCAATTACACTCAGGCATCCTCAACGAGCCCCACCTTCACACACCTTCACATCCTCAACATCACACATACTCACTCACCCTCACACACTCACACACCCTCAATCAACTTCATAACCTCTACCACACACTCACATGCCCACACGCTCACACAACCCCACCCTCACACACATCCACACTCACACACTCACACAATCTAACACATCCTCGCACACCCACTCACATTCTCAATAAGACTCAGAGCCTCACCCTCGCCAACAATCACTCACCCTCACCCTCACACAGTCACCATCACACCATCATCCCCTCACCCTCAACACCTCACCCACACTCACCATCAACACACTATCACACTACAACAACACAAAAACTTACCACCACAGCACCACTAATCACCACCACAGCATGACTCAGCAGACAAAGGTCATACAATAAAAACTTGAACGCTTTTAACAGTCACACACAACAACAGCTATCAATGGGAACTTTCACCAGGCATACACACATAACAGTCATCAGTACTGCTGTAGTAGGTATAAATGACACTGTTGTTGTGTAAACAACACATGTGGTAGTGCAGGGTGATGCGGAGTTGTTGCTCAATGGTACTGTGGGGGTGCAGAAAGATAAAGTGGTATTGCTGCGCGTTGCATTCGTGGACATCAGTGATGGCGTTGTTGGGAGAAGTGCAACTGTAGGGGTGATGAGTTATGCTGTACTGGTAATTATTAAACACCAACACAGCACCAATCATCACTAGCACAGAAAAACACTTCACAACAACAGCATTACTAAGCACCACACTAACATCACTCAGCAACACACCAACATCACTCTGCCCCACCACAACAGCATCATTCAACAACAACACACTATCACACTACAACTACACACAAACACAATTACCACAACAGCACCACTCATCACCACTACAGCATTACTCAGCAGACAAACTTCATACAAGACAAAAATAGATTCTTTGAAGAAGCACACACACACACACATCAATGGACTCTATCACAAGGTGTATATACACAAGTCATCATTACTGCTGTAGTATGTATGAATGGCACTGTTCGAGAGCTAAATGGGGCTGTGGTGGGGCAGAGTGATGCTGTATTGTTGCTCAATGGTACTGTGGGGGTGCAGAATGATAAAGTGGAATTGCTAGGTGTTGCATTCGTGGACATCAGTGATGCCATTGTTGGGAGAAGTGCAACTGTTGTGGTGCTGAGATATGCTGTGCTGGTAATTATTAAACACCAACACAGCACCACTCATCACTAGCACAGAAAAACACTTCACAACAACAGCATTACTAAGCACCACACTAACATCACTCAGCAACACACCAACATCACTCTGCCCCACCACAACAGCATCATTCAACAACAACACACTATCACACTACAACTACACACAAACACAATTACCACAACAGCACCACTCATCACCACTACAGCATTACTCAGCAGACAAACTTCATAATAAACAAAAATAGATTCTTTGAAGAAGCACACACACACACACATCAATGGACTCTATCACAAGGTGTATATACACAAGTCATCATGACAGCTGTAGTATGTATGAATGGCACTGTTCGAGAGCTAAATGGGGCTGTGGTGGGGCAGAGTGATGCTGTATTGTTGCTCAATGGTACTGTGGGGGTGCAGAATGATAAAGTGGAATTGCTAGGTGTTGCATTCGTGGACATCAGTGATGCCATTGTTGGGAGAAGTGCAACTGTTGTGGTGCTGAGATATGCTGTGCTGGTAATTATTAAACACCAACACAGCACCACTCATCACTAGCACAGAACAACACATCACAACAACAGCATTACTAAGCACCACACTAACATCACTCAGCAACACACCAACATCACTCTAGACCAACAAAACAGTATCATTCAACAAAAAAACACTATCACACTACAACCACACACAAACATTTAACACCAAAGCACCACTCATTACCACTACAGCATTACTCAACAGGCAAATGTCATACAATAAAAACATGTGCTCTTTTAACAGGCACATACACCAATAGATAGCAATGCCCACTTTCACCAGGCGTACACACACATCAGTCAGCAGTGCATCCTTTCAACATGCATACATGCACACAAACATGCATCAGTCCACGCTTTCAACAGTCACACACACCACCAGCCAGAAGTGCACGCTTTAGTACATTTTTTTTTACCTTCAACACACAATTACAGCAAAAGAAGCATGCTTTGCAGATGTACAGTACTGCAGTACTATATCTAAATGAGACTAGGGGTGTACTAAATACGGCTGTAGTGGGCAAAAGTGATAATGTAATGTTGCGCAATGGTACTGTGGGGGTGCCAAATGTTAATAATGTGCTATTGCTCGGTGCTGCAGAAATGGACTTCAGGGATACCTTGGACGAGACAAATACTAAATACAAGCTAAGAGCGAACAAAAAACACGTACGGCAAAACCTAACTCAATCCATGGCAACAAATACACCGAAATGGCAGACATTATGAAAATGCACAAAAACACTCTAATGCAAGAACAAAGTCAGAAAGTTAATGCGAGCACAAAAACATAAAACTATAATTACATTAGATTTACAATAAGGAAATGCATAAAAACAAGTATCAAAGTCACAAAGACACTCTTTCATAATTTGCAAATTTAATTGTCATTACCTGTCGATCGGAGAAGCTCATTGCCTGAAATAAAGAAAATATAAAAAAAGAAAAAACACAAATAGAACATAAAATTTGCATACATAAGAAATTTCACTACAACAAGACACACACACAATAAAATGCATCACGGTGAAAAAATTCACATACGGTTTAAAAAACACACAACTAAGCAAAGTCAGACGAATATAAAACATCATAGTGCTAACTCACTACATCACCCTCACTCACCCTCAAAACCTCACCCTCATTGACCCTCATACCCTCACCCTCAACAAATCACCCTCACTAACTTCACCCTCAACACCTCACCCACAAATCCACACCCTCACTCACCCTCACCATCACTCACCCTCACTCAACATCAAGCCCTCACCCTCAGTCACACACACTCACCCTCGCAATCTTACCCGCAATCACGCACCACTTCAATCAACGTCAACAACTCACCCTCAATAACACTCAACACCTCACCCTCACTAACCCACAACACCTTACCCTCACCCTCACTCACCATCAACACTTCACACACATCTACACTCACTAACACCCTCAAATTCAATCACGCTCACTCACCCTTAACACCTCACCCTCTTTCACACTCACCCACACTCACCTGAATGACCACTAAAAAAAACATGCACATGCTCCAACACTCACACAACACCACCCTCACACACACACGGCCTCACAAAGAATTACACTTCCGCACACACCCACACACATTCTCTAAAAGTCTCACTAACTCACACTCGCACACCATCATTCACCCTCACCATCACACCATCATCCCGTAACACTAACTCACCCTCAACATCAACACCTCATCCACAACTACTCATTCAACACTCATCCTCAATCACCCTCAACTCCTCACCCATCTGCATCATTCACCCACTCTGCAGCATTCACCCACTCTGCTGCATTCACCCACGCAGAAATTTTACGAATGTTACCCCTTTTTCTTATACATAACAAAATTTCAGAACGGAAAACAATGGGGTCGAACGAGTACTGCTGCAGATACGTTAGACACAAACAAAAAAAAACATAATTGACCTAAAAGGATGCAAGGATGTTAATGAGTCTTCGGGCCAACAATTATATCTAATTCGTACGATATTACAACTATAATACACAAAGGAAACAATTATAAATATGTGTCAGTAAGGGAGGACGAGGATGTACAAAGACACCAGTGAAACAGGCAACTTTTTCGCCGGACAATAAACAATCACTATTCATCCGGAGAATGGGACGGATTATAGACATTAGTCAACATTTACACCAACAAAAACCGGACGCATACAACAATAGCACTTCTTCACACGGAATTCCATGAAATAAAAATAAAATATGACGACAAAAAAACACATTCCGAAACTGTCAAATTTTTTGCAGGGAAACAAACTAGAAAGAATAATCCGGAAAATGGGACACATTCAATACAATAGTCTACAGTTACACAAAAATAGATACGCATATCACAAAAGCATTTATCCTGACAGAATTTGGTCGAATAGAAGAAACATATTACGAACTTAGAACTATTTAGTCGCAAAAAGCAAACGAATAACACATTGCTTCACTGTACATGTCGTTCATACATTGCTAAAAATACGACAGTCAGCAAATACACAAACTTTCAATTCATACTTCAACTACGTCACTAACAAATTATCCGGCTACTTCAGCATCACATACATAGATAATGCAAAAACCACTTACATCAATATATTAAAACACATTTAGCACTTTCAATTAAACAAACACCTTTTGAACGTCAAATTACCAAATAAGGCAAAAAAATACATTCCATTACTGTTTAACAAAACATATCAAATAAATAATGCAAACACAACTTACATCAATATATTATCAAACACATTTAGCACGTGAAAATTAAACAAACACCTTTTGTACGTCTAATTACCGCAAAAAACACATTAATACTTTACATTACAGTTTAACAATACATATGCTTTACATATCGCCAATAAAAAACAGAAGTTTACGTTACATTACAAACATTTTCAAATATTACGAGCGAAATAAATACATTTCGCAAGTAATTAACTTTAACATACTATATAGACTACTGTACATTACATTTAAAAAAACTTAGAATTACATTCTTACCTGTCAAACGACGCAGCAACACCACAGGAACAAGAACACGCCTTCCGCGCACCAACATTCTCGATCTATGGGGAATTCCACAGTTGACGTATGCAAATCGGAACGCTACGTCAAAAACGTCGCGCTCCGATTGGCTAAAAAAAAACGTAAACACAAAACACACACAAGTCAAAAAAAAACTAGACCGCTAAACAGAGCAGACGTCGACGTGACGCAATACGTCGGCCATTTTAACATAAAAATAAAAAAGGGACTCCACATACACGTTAACCCAAAATAACACACTTACTACAATACATACACACGTACATTACATACTACTATACACATTAGACAGAAGTCATACAAAGGGGACATGTGACACATTTTATTACTAAACAGCACATTACTTTGTTACGATTAACATAGACACACACTCATAACATCACCTTCACACAAAAAAAAAATCACACTCTTTCACACCCCCGCAATAACGCTAACACAACATCTCCCTCATACACCCTCACACACCTTCAGCCTCACACACACTTACTCACACTCACACTCACACACTCACACCTCCTCACCCTCACACCCCATCACCCTCACACACCCACTCAATCCCAATTACTGAAATTCACACTCACACAACCTCACCCTCACACACCGTCAAACACCTTCAGACACACTCTAAAAAACAACTCCACACACACCCTCAATAACGCTCACACACACACACCCCCTCAGCCTCAAAAAATTTACCCTCACACAAACACGCTCCCCTAAAAAAAAGCACAACACTATCACACTCACAACACTTGAAACACTATCACGCAAACAACTTCACTCATCCACACCCCCTCACACCCCTTAACACTCACCCCCTCACACTCATCCCCTCTACATCAGCACTCACACACTAAAACTCACTCCCTCAACACCCCACCCTCACCCCCCACACACCCCCTCATTCACCCTCATTCACCCTAACACACACTCACATTCTCACACACACTCTCACACACCCCTCACACACCCCATCACTCACGCTCTCACACAACACCTCACACACTCCCTCACTTACACTCTCAAACACTCCCTCACTCACCCGCTCACCCCCGCTCAGTCTCACCCTCACTCTCCCTTACACTCCCTTACCCCCTCAACATCACTCACTATGCCTACCCTCCCATCACACTCACACTCACCCCCTCACCCTCAAATCCCTCATACTAACAGGCCTCATACACAACAACTTTAACACTCACACCACTCACACACACACTCTCACACACCCCCCTCACCCACCCGAAACATCTCACTCTCACTAAGACTCAAACACTCACCATCACTCACCCTCAAACTCTCACCCTCATCCTCACCCTCACTCATCCTCACACTTATCTCCCTATCACTCACCCTCACCCTCACTCACCCTCAACACATCACCCTCACTCACCCTCACCCTCACTCACCCTCTACGCCTCGCCCTCAACACCTCACCTTCAACACCTCACCCTCAACACCTCACTCACAATCACTCTCGAACATCCACACTCAACAACTATCAACAACACTCACCCTCAACAGCTCACCCTCAACACCTCACCATCAACACCTCACCCTCAACACCTCACTCACACTCACTCTCAATAATCCGCACTCAACAACTAGCAGCAACACTCATCCTCAACAGCTCAACCTCAACACCTCACCCTCAACACCTCACAGTCAACACACCACCCTCACTCACTCACGCTCAATGCCTCACACTCAAAAACTCAACCTCATTCACCCACCCTCAACACCTCAACATCACTCACTCACCCTCAACACCTTACCCTCACTCACTCACCCTCACTCACCTTCAACGCCTCCCCTTCAACTGCACACCCTCACTCACACTCAGTCACCCTCAACCCCTCACTCACACTCAACACCTCACCCTCAACACCTCAGCCACCCTCACCCTGAGTTACCCTCAACACCTCACCCGCAACTACTCACTCACCCTCACTCTCACTCATCCTCACTCAACAACACACAACTTCACTCACCCTCAACGCCTCAACAAACACCTCAAATTCAATGACCATCAACATCTCACCCTCCCTCACTCACCCACAAAACATCAGCCTCAACACCTCACCCTCAATCACTCACCCTCAAACATTCACCCACAATCACCCTCCCTCACCCTCAATTCCTCACCCACACCCTCAACACTTCACCCTAAACACCTCACTCATCCTCAACGCCTCACAGTCCCCCTCACTCACCCTCACCCTCACTCACCCTCAACACCTCACCATCTATAACACTCAACACATCACCCTCACTAACTCTCAATACCACAATCACCCTTCCCCTCACTCACCCTCAACACCTCACACCCTCACCCTCAAATCCTCACCCTCAACACCTCTACCTCACTCACTCTCAACACCTCACCGTCACTCACTCACCCTCAACACCTCACCCTCACTCACTCACACTCAATAACACGCAAGACCTCACCCTCAACACCTCATCCTCAACACCTCACCATCAACACCTCACCCTCAACACCTCACCCACAACACCTCACCCTCACTCACTATGACTCACCCTCACCCTCACTCACCCTCACTCATCCTCACTCACAATAACTCACACTCACTCACCCTCAATCACCCTCACTCACCCTCGACCCTACACTCACCCTCACTCATCCTCAACACCTCACCCTCACCCTCATCCACACTCAACACCTCACCCTAAATCACAATAACACTCTCTCATCCTCACCCACACTCACTCTCACTCACACTCACCCTCAACAACTCACTCACCCTCAACACCTCACTCACACTCAACTCCTCACTCACCCCCACCCTCACTCACCCTCAACCCCTCACCCTCACACAGTGCTATAGGTCTCGCAGGATTTTTAGTTAAAGCTTTTACATTTGCTTATTGATTTTTGGATTTGTAATTCTTTTGCATTGCCTAAAAAAAAAAAATAAAAAAAAAATTTACAACAAAAAAACTATTAACAATTCTAAAAGCACTAACTCTAATGCTGCGAGACCTATTGCATTTCTAATGCTTGTCTCTTCTGCCATTGAGGCCACTTCATGACGTGCTGGACGCCTGGCGGTGGAGGAGCTCTTGAGCTGAGTAGTGACTGGTTGGGGTGCCTTTTGATGCCAGCTGATGTTGGTAGGGGTTCCCTCCCCCCCAGTCCCCACTTCCCCGGCCTAGATTTTTGTGACGCTGCGCTGTGGGGGGCTGCGCTGCTGGCCTCGTGCAGGCACTACGGCTGCAGGATTTCAGGGAAGGTGATGACCGCGATGTGAGAGACTGGGGGCCTTCTTTGTTTGGGCCATGATGCAGCGCTGAGGTGGGGTGCGAAGGTGGAGCTGTAGTATGGAGTGGTGGTCCTTTGTGCGGGCATCGTGTTTGTGGAGGGGTCTCTCCCCTCCCCTTCCATGGCCATTCTTCGGAGGCACGAGGTAATGTGATACGGTCAACTGCTGTTGCATCGAACGTCTCTGGATGCCACCATTGCCTGGTGAGGGGCGCTTGGGCACTAAGACGCAACTTGCTGTTTATATGTAGGGGTGCTGGGGTGCGGCGGATGTCCCCTGCGGTGGCGAATTGATTTCCCTTCTGCTCCTCTGCCCCCCTTTGCCGTCACGGAGCTCCTCTTGGCGCCCATATTGTTGAAGGGTTGGGTTGCTTGTCCCTGCTGCAGCTGATCCTGCTATGTCCGTGTCTGTAGTAGCTGAGTAGGGAGTACCTTCTGGCTGGTTCTGAGCTTGCCCCTGTTTGCACCCTGTACGTTGGGTCATGGAGAGAGTGAAGGGCACTGGGACCAAGGGGTCGAAGCCGGTTCAGTCTAACAAGCTCGACAGATACACTATTTTTTTTTATATTTCTTTTTATTTATATAAAAAACAAAAAGAAACAAAAACGTATCAGGAACAGCACATTCAGTTACAAAAATAAAGCAAACAATTTCAGATATCAGGATTTCTGCAAGATGATGAGGGAGGTTACTGAGACACCGATGCCATGATCGCTCGACAATATTTGACTACATACAATTTAGAATGCGTTCTATGCGCTACGGCTCTCAGCCCCCGCCACCCAAGAAAACAGGATAAAAAAACTATATTGCCCCTAGATACGAAAACATAATCAGGATAAACGAAGAATAATTATGCACACCATAAAATAAAATAAACAACGCTAACGCGCAAACTCCATCCTCCCACCCTGCACCCCTGCATGTAGCTTTCGCTCGGCCCCAACTAGCAGTGTGCCTGTCGCCCCAAAACTAAACTAATATATCTAAAAATAGAAAATGGAGGAGGATCTTGGAACAGGCCACCTCCCCCCCCCCCCCCCACAGCTTAGCTTCCCCTATGCTGACGGATCTTATAAATAAAATGTCAAAATATACAAATCAAGGGGGATCATTATTCGCCTGCCTCACCTCCCGCATACTAATCATATAAGAATTGAGTCCTGCATCGCCACCGAGTCCACTAATGTCATACAATAATCGTATATTGCTCTGCCTTGGCCTGTCCGATCAGGAGCATGAAGACTCCCAGCCCATCTGCTGCTACTTCAGGAGAGTCAAATTACCATACTTGTCTGTTAAGTTCCGCCCGGAGGCCAGTTGAAAACAGCAAAGCATATTGGACCCCGTTTACTCTGCTGTCCCATTTCCCCGACAAGAATCCCTGACGATGCTGTTGAGTGAATGGCGCGAAATCCGGGAGAGAAGAAAGAGCCACATTGATACACCTCAAGCCAGATAACTCGCTGTCCACAGTCTCCCTCACCTCTTGCTCCAAGGAATTCCCGACATCTGTTAACATAGCTAAATTGGGTTCTAGGATTTTCGCTTTACCATTCGATTCAACGGGGTCCGCACTTGTTAGCCCAACCCCAGGTGCAATATCCTCCAATTTACAATCCAGGGCTAGCATTCTCAGGCTCATGGAGAAGTGATATCCAACAACAGCCGCCATTACATCTCCCAGCGCCGGTCCCATCTCTTCTCTCACAGTAGTGACAGTTTTCGTCTCCACCGGAGACCCTTCGGGCAGGATATTTAGTCCCGGAGTGTTCATTTGGGCCTCTGTAGTCCCCTTGGTGGAACGAGTCTGGGTTTCACTTGAGTCGCTTTCGGGTGCCATGTCGTGCACTGTGTCTGTTTATAGTAATCCGCGCCCAGAGGCAAGATCTCCGGACCAACGTTATTTAACGGCCAACGACCGATCTTGCTGAGGTCCTGGATACCCCAGGCTGCTTCCGAGTTACACTCGCTCCAGTCAGGCGAAGTTGCAGTCAGCCTCCGTACCATCCACTTTCGGGGTCGTTGGTCAAAGCACTCCGGTGACAGTCGGAGTGATATTGCCTTACTCCGCTGTTGCTGCTGTTCGAATTAGAGGTCCACCAGTGAAATTGGCGAATCTCAGATCCGGGCCGACCGGTCCTTCTCGGTCTCTCATGGCCGATGTTGTTTGACTTGCCTCCGGCCTCTCCATTACTCAGGGCCCCGGTTCCGAAGCTGGTGCAGGCCGCAATCTTTACGTCGACATTACTCCGTCCACAAAGCTAGTAGATCACTCGGGATCACACGGTCGGGCATCGTTTCGTCTCATCTATGCGGGGGCATGGCATAGGCGCAGGATATGTAGCAGGATCTTGTGGGAGGAGAAGGAGGTCCATGGAGCCGGGAGCCTACGCGGCCATCTTGGTCACCAGCTTGGCTCCTCCCCGACAGATACACTATTAATAAGGATATGTCTAAGGGAAGGTTGTCGGAGGAGTCGGTGAGTGAAGCGCTGGCCGGGGAGGAAACTGAACTATCTGTCAAGGATGTCATGGACGCTATATCTGGGGTCAGGACCTCCCTAGAGCATAAGATGGACTCAATGGCCATAGACATTTACCTGATTCGTGCGGACCTGGGGAAGCTGAATGAAAAAGTGAAACAGGTCGAGCTTACCACCGCTAGTCTCGTGGAAGATGCCTCCCAGTTGCAGAAGGAAGTTGGAGAACTGCGAGATTCACGTGTGGCCGTTGACCTCAAGTTGGGCGACTACGAAGGCCGCCTCTGCCGTAACAACCTGCGCATCCTAGATGTGCCGGAAAAGTCGGAGGGGCAGGTCCCGGACCTTTTTGTTGAGGAACTTGTTCTCAAGCATCTGCAGCCAAAGGGTCTCAGTAAGTTCTTTGTCATCGAGCGGGCTCACAGGGTCCCAGGCGGCCGTCCCAGACCGGGTGCTCCCCCGCGGCCCATGTTGGCCCGTGTCCTCAATTTCCTCGACAGAGATGCTATTCTTCAGTGCTCGAGGGCCAGCGATCCCCTCAAATATGAGAACGCTACTATTTCTTTCTTCCCAGACTTCATGCAGAGAGTGCAAAAACAGCGGAAATCCTTCTTGACTGTGAAGCATGACCTGCGGGAGAGAGGCATGAAGTACTCCATGTTGTTTCCTACCCGTCTGCGAGTGGAGGCGGAGGGCAGAGCATGCTTTTTTGATCAGCCGGAGACAGTGTCGGAGTGGCTGGAGTTTTGGGGGCCTCCGGATCGTGCGGGTCGGGGGGGGGGAGATGGTGACTCTGAGGCTCAGCCTTCGTGATTGGAAGTTCAGTCATGTATCTTAGTTAAGTGGGGGGTGGCGGGGGTGTGAAGAGAGGCTTTTGTTGATTCCGTGGGGGGGTGTGGGGTATAACATTTGTATAATTGTGCTAACTGCTGACTCAATTTTTCTGTTTTTTGGGGCACTGACCGGAGCTCTTAGGATTTATCCCCCTAAATACTTTTTTGTTCTTTCTTTTGAATGTTAAGGGCGACAGGCACTCTGTGTTTTCAATGAGCAGTTTGAAGCCTAGTGGGTAGGGCAGCAGGGGGGGGTGTTGGGGAGGGAAGTTGGTTTCACCAGTTGGGTGGATAGTTTATGACATCAGCGAATTGTACTTGATTAATATGTTGCAAACAGAGGAATGTCAATTCCTTTTCACACATGATGACGAGGGGTAGGGAGCTAAAGGTACTGAGCTGGAATGGGTTGGGGGACAAAATTAAGTGTAGCGTGGTTCTTCAGTATCTTAAACGTCAGGCGCCAGATGTGGTTTTGCTTCAGGAAACGCATTTAGTTGGTAATACCTACAGGGCTATGCACAGAATAGGATACAAGTTGGTGGCCCATGCTGGATTCACATCAGGTTCCAGGGGGGGGGGGGGCATCCTCACAAGAAAAGCACTTCCTTTGGTGATAGATTCCACATGGGAAGATGACACAGGGAGATATGTTTGCATTACGGGTCGGTGGGAGGGGCTTGTTCTTACTCTTCTGTCAGTCTATGTACCCCCGGGTTTACAATCCATCTCCTTTGCCGATTTGGGGAAACTTCTGCTTGAATTGCCGGTTGGGCTTTTGTTCCTGGGTGGGGACTTCGACTCTGTGGTGTCTGGAGTCATGGATAGGCATCCTCCGCGGGATATAGGGCGCGCTGTGCAATGGTTACCCGACTTTATTGAGGCCATGGGTTTGGTGGATGGTTGGAGGTTGCTCCATCCCGGTCAGAAGCAATACACATTCAATTCCAGTGCTCACAACAGCCTCTCCTGCCTGGATTATTGTTTGGTCCTGGCGGCTCAGGCGTCTTACTTCACCGAGGCTGTTCATCTCGCCTGGGGCATTTCTGATCATTCCCCGCTGTGGTTCCGGCTAAGTATCACTTTGGGAGCAGCGGGTAGGGTGGCCCCCATTAACCCCTGGTATTTATGTAACCCAAAGCTTCGAAAGGACCTCATTAAGGCTTTAGATGATTATTTTGTGGATAATGAAGGGTCGGTGTCCTCTTCCATTTCCCTCTGGGAAGCCTTTAAGACAGTCATTAGGGGTCAGGCTCTGTCATTATTAGCTGGAACTAAGAAGGAAAGGAGTAGAGAGGTTGTTAAGGCGGAGGCGCCGATTGGTCGGCAGGAAGGGGAATTGGAGCCGGAGGTAATGCAAGCTAAATTACATCTCTTGAGCCTTAAGCAGTATGATTACAAATCTTTGGTTACTGATAGAGCCAGGGCTCTTGGTAGGGAGCAGCAGGGCAGGCTTTATGACCTAGGGTGATAAGGCAGGGAAGCTTATCGCTTGGTTGGACAAAAAGGACTGGGCTGACCGTGTCGTCCCAGAAATTGTTAAGAAGGAGGGAGCTTCGCTTACTGATCCACAAAGTATTGTCAACAGTTTTGCGGCGCACTTCCAATCTGTGTATGCCTCGGTCTCTGATCGACCTGAGGAAGACTCTCATCTGTTGCTTCGTGATATACAGCTCCTGTGTCTTTCCCTCGAAGATCGTGACTTTATGGATAGTGCTCTAACAGCGGACGAACTCACCCAGGCTATCGGCTCCTTGAATTCGGGTAAGGCGCTGGGACCCAATGGGCTCCCTATTGAACTTTACAAGCTCAGACCTGACAAGCTGGCTCCCTATCCTAAATGTATGTTTGTTGAGGCCAGGGAAAAAGGGATCCTACCCAGGGATCAGAGAATTGAGTCAGTGGTGGTGATTCACAAGGCGGGCAAACCCAAGACGAGCTGTGCCTCTTACAGGCCCATTTCTTTACTTAATACAGAGCCCAACATTTTGGCCAAGCTTCTCTCCAATAGGTTGGTGAAAGTGAAAAGTAACCTCATCCATCCAGATCAGTCAGGCTTTATCCCCCACAGAAACACAGCCTTAAATTTGTGTTGGTTGCACAGCGTGATAGCCCAGGCCCACAGTTTGCAGGAACCAGTCGCAATTCTTTCACTTGATGCAACCATGGCTTTTGACACTGTAGAAGGGTCTTATTTGTGGGCGGTCCTGACTAAATTTGGATTTGGCCTCAAATTTATCAGCCGGGTGCACCTGCTGTATGCTGAACCACTTGCCCAGATAGTTGTCATCAATCGGGTATTCGCGTCCTTTCAACTTGGTCGGGGTACTCGGCAGGGCTGCCCTCTTTCTCCCCTTCTTTTCTCGCTAGCTCTGGAACCCCTTGGTTGCGCTGGTTGCGCTGGGAACCCTCTATACGGGGCATTCGGGGACCGAATTTCCTTGTATGCTGAGGATATACTGCTTTATTTAACCTCTCCCAGTTAGTCCCTTATTGTCATCTGTGACATCCTGGCTTCTTTTGGTAGGAACTCCGGGCTCACTATCAATTGCGGTAAATCTCTCTTGTTCGTTCTGCGGGGAGAACCCCCCGGTCCCTGCGCGTAATTGTCCCATTCAAATAAATAAAGATATATTAAAATATTTTGGTATTTTCATCTCTCTTGATCCAGCGGTCAGGTATGCCCAAAATCTCCTTCCCCCCTCGCAGAGGCTTAGGAGTGATATCGTCCACTGGAAGAAACTTCCGCTCTCTTTGTTGGGGCGAGCGGCCCTTTTTAAAATGATGGCTCTGCCTCGTTTTTTTTATGCGCTTCAGAATACTTTAGATGTAGTGCCAGCCAGTTACTTCCGTGAGGTTGAAGGGTTGCAGCATAGTCTCTTATGGGAGGGTAGACCCCATATCGCTTTAGCTAAATTGACGCTTCCCTGGTATGATGGAGGCGTTGCCCTCCCAGATATTAAACGGTACTATTGGGCCTCCCAGCTGTCTACGATCAACCATGGAACGTATGGTCCTATCTCTGATCCTGGCTATGCCTTGGATAAATGGCTTCTCCCCGGAGGTAGTTACAATGGAGCGCTATATTCTAGGCCGACGAAGCTGGCCTTGACACGGCCGACTAAGCATGCTGTCCGGATCTGGTACGATGCCACAAGCTCGCTGGGATGGAATGACAAATTGACGCTAGCCATCCCACTTTTTGATTCAGAGCAGCTAGGTAAGCTCTGGAATACGAAAGGATTTGATAAGTGGGATTTGATAGGAATTTCCACCATTAGGGGCATCTGGGGCAAAGGGAGGATTAAGTCCTTTGAGGAATTACAGGCTGAATTTGAGCTGACGAACTCTGAGTATTATCGCTACGCACAAATTCAGCATTCTTTACAAGCTGCTCTGCTTGTGGACGCTGATCCACTGGAGGCTTCGCCTCTTGAAGATAGAATTTTGGATGGTCACCGCCCCGAAAAAAACGATCTCCCTGATTTATAAGAAGTTAATTAATCATTGGGGGGATTTACTTGGGGAGTTGAGGGATAAGTGTGTGCGGGATGGAATAGAACTAGATGATGAGGACTGGTCGTCGGCTGTGTCCTCTCCTAAAGTAGTTGCCATTCATGCTCGGCTGCGGCTCGTTCAGCTTAAAATACTGCATAGGGTTTATGTTACGGGACGCCGCCTTGTGTGGATGGGTCTGTCTGCCACCAATTGGTGCAAACGGAAGTGTGGTCTCGTTGGGACGTTCCTTCACATTATTTGGGAGTGTCGATATGTTGCTGAGTACTGGTGTGAGATTCACAGCATTATGCACGAGGTTCTGGGGGTCTCTTTGCTACCGGAGGCGAGGATGTACCTCCTTAACATATGGGAACCTACGGATCTCAACTCTGCACAGACATAGTGGGCTACATTGGGTTTCATGATAGCGAAAAGGAATATCGCTCAGCAGCGGGGATCTGGGCAGCCTCCCACCGTTGAGATCTGGAAGAATAACTTAGACAGATGTATGTTTCGGGAGAAAACTGTTTTTATGGCAAGGGGCCGCCCTCGTAAGTGGGCTTCGATATGGGGGACCGTGGAATAAATATAGAGGAGAGATCTGTGTGCCACCTAGAGCTGCTGTTTTTGATGAACCCTCCATGTTTGTGCTATTGTTTCGTATTCCCCTGGTGGTGAATTATTTAATATGACAACAGTCCTCTGTATTGTGTCTTTTACTGATGCTTGTCTTAAATAAAAAGAATTGTTAAAAAAAAAGATTTGGTCTAAAACATTCAAATCTCACTTATTTTAGTTTATGATCTCTGCATGCAGGGTGGGGTAGTGGAGAGACATGTGTATTAGAAATTCCTGATGAATCGTGGACAATTACCGAATATGAAAAGATATTGAATCTGCAAAAAAATCAAAGGAATTAATTACCTTGTAAATGCTATACAGCCATAGAAGGCAATGCGCAAGAAACTTTAAGCATTTTAACAAAATATTTTTTTTATCAAATCATTTCGAGAAGACCAGTCTGCATATCATGCAAACACTTTTCGCATTCAATGAAGTTTAACAATAGTGGCAAATTAGGTTTTCTGCAAAAGGCGAGCATTTCTAATTTAATTTTCTTATGTGTGTCTGTAAATATTTAGCTTTTAGTGTGACATGCATCTCTCTAATGCAAGCATGTACGCTTAGCAGATGTAAAAACTAATCAAATTGTACCTAAATGAGTCTGTGCACTTTACGTGCCATTTTTCCAAATCCTGGCTGGAACGATTAACACCATTTCATCAGCAGGTACTTCCTGAGAATAAACAATGTTGCTAATGTGGATTTTGGTTTAAAGCAGTGCAGCAGTTCTTAGACTGCAAAAGAGCATCTGAAAAATATACTCTGCATTTATGCACCATTACAGAAATACAGTCTTCCACCACGAGCAAACAACAGAATTGTGTAGAACCGAGTATCATATAGGTTGCATGCTTTGTGACATATCAATGCTTACAGCAGTACCTGCAATATTAACTGTGACAAATAGATAACACATCACATCTTGATTCTCACCCAACAGTCACCCGATTCATACACCTGTCAAAATAAATAGCTGGGATTTAATATTAAAATTTTGAGCAGGCACTCAAACCAATGATATAGCAGGCTGACCCATTACTCCATGCTGTAAGCTGTGGAGGGCAGAAGGAAAACGTGAATGACAATTCAACAAACAAATAGATGACCTTTAACTGCAAGCACATCTTAATATGCATGCTATGTATGAATTCTTTTGAAAAACAATAGTCTGCCGAGACAATTGCTTTAAAAAAAAAACAAATAAAATAAAACTTACCTTGCCGCCGCCGCCACCAGGTCCTGCGTCTTCTCTCCTGCTGCCTGTATCCCACTCCAGGTAGGAACAGAAAGCAGGCAGCCAGGCTCCCACCCCAAAGCCAATCAGCTCCAATGGAGCATTGTGATTGATTTGAGCGCTGTGACACGGCGCTCAGCCAGGGGCTGTAGGGGTGCAGCCTCATTGGAGAACAGGGGAGTGCGCATGACTGTTTTGGGCCGCCCGAGAGTGCCGACCAAACAGTCATTGCACACAGGAGTGAATATCACTCCTCCCCTGCAGTCTTGCCCCGCCCCCTCACGCACTGCCGCAGCCGGAGGAAACAATAAAATGATAATACCATTTGTTATTATCAATTTATGTTTTCTTTTCTTTGCTGCTCCTGGCAGTGGGGCGACGTTCCTCTGCCTTAGCGGAGGAGCCACCAACCCAGTAAACCAGGGACCTAGGGGGCAAATATTATCAAAAAATTGGTCTCTATGGGGGAAGTGTAGTCTAAGACTTCCACAGCAATACTATTGCAAATAATGTTTCCTGCAAGTTTTCATAGGTATGAGGTAAATGCATTTATTTTTGGCAATCACATTCTAATAGTGCAGAGACAGTTCACAAAATATGACATATTATTTACATTAGTCGAAAAACAAAATGCTCCTGCAAGGTGACCGTCACAGTGAAAAGTAAATAATCGGATACAAAAGTGCACTTGTGCTAAACATAAATATATGTACATGTGACTGATTGGGATTATATGTTGTTTTGCATGGCACCCAAACAATGAGTGTCAAAAACTTCAATCATAATTTAAAATCAGTCCCCATATGTTGTTGACGTTTCAACCCCTTGGCACAAATACTTAAACCAGGATTATCATCTGGACAAAATAAGAGGACACACCAGAGGATTGGGGTACAAGGACCCACAACCGTATATGTATCAGTCTTAGTTGCATGGGAAAGACTTTGCAAACTGTGAGCAAAAATCAGAGGATTGGAGTACAAAGATACACAACCATAGATGTGGCAGCCTTGATTGCGTGGGAAAACCTCAGCAAACTGTGAGCAAGAAACTAGGGACTCAGTTGTGATATTTTTGGCGAGTGTGGGGTAGATCATCTATTATCACTTGTATCGAAATTTGGGGCAAAAATGATTGTGAGTTCAGCAGTTATGCAGCCGCTCCCTTCATTCAAAAAGAAAGATCTCCTGCATGCCAGCTTTCTTCACCATACACCTTTTTACTTGATGTGCTTACAACTGGCATGATTCACTGTAATAGCCTTCATCTTTAGAACCGTTTTTGTCTCCTGCTGGCAGCCTTACTTCATTTGCCACAGGTTGAGGACTGTTTTCGATTTGATCATCTTCACCCCTCACAGTAAACCAAGAATCACCAGGTGTTTGGGAGATAGTGAGCTTCATTCCTGGTTTCTTTCCCTGAGATTGAAATTCTTGAGTACCCACAGCCTTATCTTTCCCCAGTAGCTCTAGGACTTGAGAAGAGAAGACCTGAGGGGGAATTATGTTGTAGTGACTCAACTTGCACGTATTCTTTTTCAGGATCCATGCATCGAGCTGGTGTCTGACTTGGTAAATTAGTTCCTGTTTTTACTAATTCTTAATCAGCTTTTCTCAGACACTTCAAGTGCGACGCATGGATCCACAGTGGCAACCCGACACATTTTACATTAGTGTTGGTCACAAGGATCATTTGATGAGGTCTCTTCCAGCAAGGTTCCAAACTGGTCTTTTCCACCAGAACCCAGTTTTCAGAGTTGAGATTGTGACGCTGCTCTTGCCTCACTAGTGGTGTCACCACTCAACCTGGCGAGAGATAGATATTGATAAATGAAGAATATATATTTTGGGTGCACTCGTTTTATCATAGTTTTTCTTTGCTCTCCCACAGTAACTGTGTGCTACTCCATAGTGAGCACTGTGTCTGGCAGTGCCGTGCAACTTAAAACAAAAGATTGTCGGGTTAGGCGAACCAGTCCCCGGAAGATGGGTGCACTTTTACTTTGAAACACTATTTTTTTCATCATAAAATTGAGTAAATCCTTAATGTATCAATAAGAGACTCTTAAAAGGCAATTCTTTCTTGATTTTGTCATCAATTTATTGCTTGATAATTCATTGAATTCTCTAGTGATCAGGTCTTATTGCTTGATGAACATAACATCAACATTTTTAAGCAACCCAATGCCTTTCGGGTCTGAGTTGACCCTTTATCAAGGGTTTCTATGAATTATAAAAAAAATAAGAGCCAATTCATTTCTGACTTCATGTAACATTCATGTAGCAGCCTAAATAAACGTATAGATTTACACATAAATCAAAAATATATGTGTCGCATAAATACAAAGCATAAAAGTTAGAGCAAACATTCACCAATTCACAATGTTTATGAAGAATTAGAGCTCTGAAACATGTTGAGTCTAGTGCTTAAAAACGATGCGAGAAGGCTACTCATGTCGATAAACAAATGGTACGTTCATGTCATTAACAAAGAATGTTCTGATGCTGATATCAAAACAAACAGTGAATTGATGTTAAGAACCCAAATCTATCCCGTCGAATCCTAAAACCGCTGCAACATGCATTGCACTCACCCGGTGTACGAAAAAATATTTGAAAAAAAGGGGTCCGTGCTGAACACTTGATTTGCGCCAATGTTTCCTCCTACACGCTAACGTGCTGACGTTTTTAAATGACCAGAGTGGTCTGGATCTTTAAAGTGAAAGAACTTAATATAATGTTGCACAAAGGCACAATATTGTTAATAAAATTCCCGAAAGCTACGCACCAAGGGTAATGAAAACCCGTGGACGTGAAGACGCATCTAAATAACTCAAGTGAATATTTGTAACGCACGAGAGCGAATTTACGTTGAAAATGTAAACTTAATCCAAAAATAATGATTGCGTTGAACTTTATTGACACCAGTTCCCAGCTGCTACTGAACAGTGTAGTCAGCGTAAATATGCCTAGCTGTATATGTCATGGCTTGCGGATGTAAGATGGAATTAATATATGTAAAGAATTAAGAGCACTATTCTGTTACCTGAATGATTACCAAGCTCTAACTTGTCGTTTTTGAATGTCACGACATTAGACCCAAAAACAGTAAAAACAAATGATGTGTGAATCAATATGTCATAAGAAACATGTGAGTTCTGTACGATCATTCAACCCGTTGGATTGCATGGTATTCAGTTTTTTAATCCAAAGGAATTCAGATCGTAAAAGATGTTTACGTGGATCCATATCAGGTCGAATTTTTAATGCTTCAAGTATAGTAAAACGAACTTGAGCAATATTGTGTTCAGCTTCTTACCAGTGCATGGCTATGGTAGATTTCACATTCTTCAAAAGGATGTTACTTTTATGTTCTGTTATATGAACTTTAATTTTACGCTCTGTTTTGCCTAAGTAGATCTTCCCACAGGGACATTTTAATGCGTATATCACGTTGGTTGTATCACATGTACTAGATTGTAGAAGCGATATAGTGGTGCCTTGCGTGGGTTGTGTAAACTGGTTTCCGTCAATAATGTTATTACAATGTATACAATTTTCACACTTTTGCATGCCTTTGTAGATGTGCTTTGAACTTTTGGTTGACAACAGTTCTTTGATGTTGCGAGAGGGTTGGAATGCAAATACTAAATTAGTGTTGAATAAATGTTCCAAATCTTGTTCTGTTTGGATCATGGTCCAATGCTTTTTAATGATGTTTTTAATTTGATTGGCTTTAGTGGAATATTTTAAAATACACATCATAGGTTTCTCTCTCCTGAATTCTTTGGGTTTCAATAATGTTTGTCGATCAAGGGTGCTCACCTGTTTGATGGATTCTTTTACAATGTGATTAGGATATCCTCTTTGCTTATATCTCATTGCAAATCTATAGATTTTTTCTGACGCTTCTTGTGGATCAGATATGATTCTCTTGAGTCTGATAAATTGTGAAAACAGAAGATGCAGTTTTAATGACTCCTGGTGGAAACTTTTGTAATGTAAGCAGTTATTATGATCTGTCTCTTTAGAATAAATATGAGTTTTGATTCCTTTTTCGTCTATCTGTACCAAGACATCCAAAAAGGAAATGCATTCTTTTTCGATTTGATAAGTGAATTTAATGTGGTCATGGCATAAATTAAGCTTCATTATGTTGTCCTGAAGTTGTCTGAGCTTACCCTTCCAAATAATAAATATATCATCAATATATCTTTCGAAAATCACCAAATTTTCAAACCATGTGGGTTGTTGAAGAATATAATCATGTTCAAACTTCGACATAAATATATTTGCATATGAGGGGGCTCCGGCAAATCCCATTGAATTTCCATTACATTGTGAAAAATAGGTTCCTTGCCATTGAAAATAACTGTGATATAGTGCAAAATGCATTAATTCCAGGAAAAAGATTTTGTTTGCTCCTGTACATTCATTGTTTAAGAGGATACATTCAATTGCTTCAATTCCTTCATTATGCGGGATGGTAGTATATAAAGCGGTGACATTCACCGTACATAACCACCATGTTTCCATATCCTATTGGGGCACTGACTTGAGTATGTTCAAAAAAGTGTTTGTGTCCTTCATGTAGGTATCCCTTTTTTAGGTACCCCTTTTTTATACCATAGGTATAAAAAAGAAATCTAAATATTGACCAATGGGTTCTAATATTGATCTGCAAGCTGAAACAATCGGTCTAAATGGAGGTTGCATCACATTTTTATGCACCTGTGGCAGCACGTAAAATTGTGTACTGCGAGGATATTCAATATCCAGAAACGTATACGTTTTTTCTGATCTCGCACATGAGCATTCACATTTGATTCATGGAAATCAGTGTTCATAACTACTAGTGCTCCTCCTTTATCTGCTTTCTGAAACGTGAGATGTTGGGTCTCAGCTATATTGTGTAAGGTGCTCCTTTCTTTCTTGGAAAAATTGCAATTTCTACCTTCTGTGAAATTTATTTTATTCACTTCCAATATGATGAGAGGTTCAAAAGCATCAATAGTTTTGTGCGAGATTGTAGAGCAAAAGGTGCTTTTAGCTTTAAAATCTTTATATTCAGAATCCTCTTGAGTACTGATTGATGTTTACATTGTGCTAAAGAAGCATTTCAACCGTAAGGAACATAGGACTTTAAAAATTGCAACTTCTGTTTCTGCCACATTGCTTTGGTAAACTGGTAGAAAGATGTTCCTTTATTTAACAAGAGTTTCTGAGTCTTGGTTAGGTTGACGTTAGATATGTTGATCACTAAGTCGCCTTTGTTTTGCTCCGTAAGGTTCTCTTTTCTGTTTCTGCGTCTGTTTCCTTGGCCCCAGGTCTTTCTGTGTGCGGAGCATTGTTTGCTGCTGGACAAAAAAGACACTTTAGTTGGCTTTAGTGCTGCCATGTTTGTCGATTGCTGTGATGATGTTCCTTCAATGCCACTCAATGATGGTCTATTTTGGGCAACTTCAGATTCTGATAACATGCTTTCTTGTGATGAGCTTATGTTGGATTTCTGTTGCCATTTTCTTTGATTGTATACTTCTGCACAAGTATATACTTCCTCAAGTTTGTAATCAATCATTTCTCTTCGCTATTTTTTAATCTTACGGTCATATATTTCTTTAGCATATCTTTCCAATTTTTGATTAATGTCATCCAATGTGTTACTGAGATTTTCATCGGAGTGTGTATCTAATTCCCTTTTAATCGTTGTAATCTCTTCTTCTAGTGTCTTCAAAATGTTTGATAATTCTTCTATAATTAATCAAATCAAATCTAGGGAACATTTATTCAAAATTTGATACCATTTCTCAACAAATGATTTATTGTTTCTACTTTAGCATTGGGTTTAACGTTATGCAAAGCTCTCTTGGGATGCGTTTTGTCTTATGGTAATGGATAAGTGTTGTGGCATGCAATCGTTGGTGGATTTCTTTCTTACTCACATATTCAAATTGTGTAACAGTGTTGACTTGAGGACTGATGATCTGGCTTCTTGAATTAAATCATACATTTCAGTTGGTGCTTCTGCAGTGTATACAAGTGTTTCTGCTTTGTTTGCAGTGATTTGCGCTATCTCCTCGAAAGACATTCTTGATGGTGTACCCTGATAAGGGTGCACCATCAAGTTTGTCAACTGATAAGGTTAGACAAAGAATTATGATAAATGAAGAGATAAAAAGTACCACATCAGCCAGTCCTATGTAATACTCAAGAACAATATAATCTCTGATGTTTACATGTGCAACTGCAGGCACAGTACGAATTCTCATGTTATGTTATGAAGATTTGTAGGCTCCCATGGCTCTCACCTTCAGCACTTCAAGGCTAGAAAGTCTTGTTTTCCTATTTGGTTTACTTCTCAGTCTCACCAAAACATGTGGAAGTGCATCGGCCAACTGAAAGGAGTGGAGGCACACACCTTTACAATCCTGGATTTTATAGTACTGATAACTTGCTCGGCAACGGATGCTTCTGGCCTGTAAAAACAATGGAATTTATGACCAAACCTCAGGGCTATACAGAGTCTTCTTGAAGTAGGTCCCACGGTCTGACTCTAAACAAGGTGGCCTGCCGAATATAGGGATCAACTCCCTCAATAATGGTTTGGGTAGAGTGAGATTGTCACATCTCCTAGTTGGGTATGTCTCAACCCATTTGGAAAAAGACATACTACCACCAAACTATATCACTTAACCCATTATACACAGACATTGCCACAAAGTCCAACTTCATACAAATTTTTTTTTAAACTTTATTTTTGGTTATGCAAAAAAACATAAACATTCCCCCCCAATTGCGGCATCATACAAGAACTGTTGCATACGGAACGAAGACCTCATTAAGGCACTTTAGGGACACAAGTATCCAACTTCATACAATTAAATGGGCGATGACATTTTCTATCTGACTCATGGTTACAACTGTTCTTTTGCAGGAATCTAACTGCTGGCATATGATGCATTGCTGGCGCAAATCTCAACCATGGAGCAAAAGTGAGTGAGAAATGAGTATTTTTGGAAGGTACAAATCATCCAATCCCTCCCAATATAATGGGCCGATTAGGATTGAGGTGATTCCACATCCTCCGGGCCGGCGGAAGCCACCGCCGGCCCAGAGGATGCGGAATCACCACAGCAGTGCCTCCAAAGACCCCCCGCCAGATTAGGATGGCTGGGGGGTCATCGGCGGATAGGAAAACCGTCCGCCACTTTTCCGCCGCGGTCGCCTTCCGACCGTGGCGGAAAAGCTCTAATATGTTGGCGGTGTCTATCAGACACCACCAGCCATATTAGGATGGTGCAGGAAACATGCTTTTCCACGGCGGCTTTTCTGCCGAGGATAAGCATGTGGTCTTGTCACTTTGGGGGCCCGTTGCGGGCCCCCAGGGTGTCAGGGGGTGGGGGTGCACATGGGGGGTACCTATTATACCCCCCTGCATTTACATGAACAAAGCGGCAGGCACCGCGCGGTGCCTGCCGCTTTGTGCATGTAAATGCAAATCATGCATTTTTAACCTTGCGACGGGTGCTGCTTCAAGCAGCACCCGCCGCAAGGTTAAATATACGGGATGTGACCGCCAGGGTGGCAGTCACATCCTAATTTGCATGGAGGAACCGCCGCTGCCCATGGGGTGTCGGACGGACGCAGGTCCGTCCGCCATCCTAATGACCCCCATAATTAGGTCGATGCAGGTGTCACACCATTGCATGCATCCTAGAATCGGGTAACACAGGACAACCATCATTTGAAACCCAGGTGTCACTTGCATGTTTGCTACATCTTGCTCTTACCTACAGTTCTTTTTTAGTTTTTGGGGCTTCAAATTGTTCTTTGAGCCCATTGAATGTCTGAACTGTTGGTAAAAACATACTGGTCACATGATCACTGTCAGTTTTCCATGGTTCCTCTACATTAAATGAACTGGAATCAAGAACACAATATTTTGCCACCTGATCTGCATATCGCTTGCCCACTGTGACCAGGTCATCTCCACTGTTATATGCAGCACATTATACAACCACATTTTCTCTAGTTAACTGCAGTGTTTCAGGTAGATTTAGAATGTGTTCCCTGTTATGTAGAGGGAACCCAGAGGAGGTCATGAAACCCCTTTATAACTATAACTGGTCTAAATTGATGGACCATGACAAACCCATACTGACTGTCAGTGCAAATGGAAACACTCAAATCATCATCCACAGACCACGCTCTCGTTAGGGTAATCAATTCGACTACTTGTGCTGAGGTTACATTGCTCAAGTAAGATGCTTCCATAATACCAAATGTTTTGCAATCCATAGTTCCATAAGGGTGTTCCAAACAAGATCCAACTATAAATAATGTCATATCGGCCGATTCTAGTGGTGCATTCATCATACATGGTGTTGGCTTGATGCAAATTTTGTGACACCACTCAATCATGGTCAAAACCTTCTTCCTCATTATCCTGATCTGGTATTGGCAAAAATGTTGCAGGATTCAAAACATTAAATCATCTGATGGAAATGGATTCAGCTGCCAAAATCACTTGCTCATACTTTGTTAAATGGCTATATGTCATCTGCAGAATCACTTAAAAGTCAGCAAAATCTCATGAGTGAGGAATCAACACAATCAGAGTGAAACCCATCACAATCCCCTCACTCTGCTGACTCCCTACACAGCCTGATGCAACATATTTCAGGAAATGGGGAAGTGCTGTGGCCACAGTATCCAATGTGGCTGATGAGAAGGCTTCAGGCAGTTTCACTTCTCTGGGAGTTTGGTCAAGCACAGAAAATGCACACCTGTGATGTCTGTGACAAAAAGGGAAATAATCATTATCGTTGTCTGGTATTCCTAATGCTGGTGCGCTACAAAGTTAGTCTCTGAGCTCTAGGAGGGCACTAAGGCATTCTTCACCCTAGGGTACCAGATCATTCACATCAATATAAGCCTCTGTAGAGGCTTTGCCACTATGGAAAAGTTAGGAATCCACTGACAACAGTAGCCAACCATTTCACGAAACATTTTTACCTCTTTCTGTGGTGTGGGTGGGTTGATTCTCAGAATTGTGTAGACACACTCTTCTTAGGCACCTTGTGCTTATTTTCTGCTTGATAAATTAACAGTGCAATTTTTTCTATCCTGCAATTTTTTTTGTCTTAGACACCCTTTAGAGGTCGTTTATGTGTTGAACCAATACTGAAATACAGGGCAACTGTAAGGTCTTCAGATTATTTTTTAGTATTTGATTTAACATCAAAGGGCTTTCTGTATAGCCCTGAGAAACCCTATAAGAATAAGAAAATTAGGATTTTATTAAAAAATTTAAATGTGAAAAGAAATATTGGCTGCTCTCATGCAGGGGAATAGAGAATAGGGTTTGGCACAAGTCAATGACTGTTAACAATTCTGCGTCTGATAGATTACAGCAGGATTTGGTACCACAGAACAACATGGGAATACAATTCAGTTAATTTCCTAAAATCCTGTACTATTTTCTGTTCTTATTTGCTTTTTGAAGTCCCATTGTCGGTGAATTGCTTGGACTGCCCAATAATTCTTTTATGATGCCCTGGTCTATTAACTGTTCAATCACTGGGGTCATTCCTGGCACTGTCTCAGGTGTAAGGTTGGATTGAAGCTTTTGAGGATAAACTGCATATGGTTTGAATTTTATTTTCACTGGCTCTACATCTTTTATCAATTCAATGTCCTTGCCTGTAAAACCCCAAGCTTCCTTTTTAGGTCGAGTTTACTCGGACCTATTGCCGTCCATCCACTTTTTACGATCCGGATTTTCAATAGTTCACGAGAAGCGAATCACGTGACAAGCTCCTCGTGCACGAGCTTCCCCCTGCCAGCAGCATTTGCCACATCAAAGGCTTCCGCTGCCCCGACCCCCGCCGTCACTTATTCACGGCCGCAGGCCGTGACTTCAAAGGGTTCCGCTGCCCCGCCCCCTGCTTCACGGCCATCTGTTCCCCAGCACCTCCCCTCTCTCTCCCCTAATTATTCACTGCTGGCCTGTCGGCGCATCTAGTTTTCCACGGCTTTCGTTTTCCGCTTGATTGGTTGCTTTGCTAATGCTTGTTGCTGTCGGGGTTGCATGTTATTAAGCTTTGATAACCGTGGGGGGATGTCATAACTCGTCTCTATTTCATGACATATGTTTCCCACATGTTCAGACGGCCACAAACAAACGGTGTCCTCTTGCAGCCTTTAGTATCGAGTTTTGTCACGGAGCAGCGGAACTAACACAACATCAGAACAATCCGTTAGTGTCTTCGGCATGACCGTGAGATGCTGTCCATGCAGATTATGCATCAACACTGGTGCAGATGCAACCCTTTCCCTAAATAACATTTTCCTAGAATTGGTGCACGATTTGACTCTCCAGCCTTTAATACTTTACCCCCACATTTAATTGTTTGGAGTACGATATGCGATCACGCGCATAAATGAGGCGCACCCTGCAAGCTAATGGCGCAATTGCGCCACCTACAGGACACGGGGAAAGTAGTTGTCAATGCTCCACAGTTCAATTATATCGACATTTGTACTTGGGTATGACTTCGTCGTAGCTGGAAGCGCCGTTTGCAGTTTAATTAGAAACTGTTTAGTTAACCAGTTCAACAATTAAAATGTTAATTGTTATTTATTTTGGAAGCGTAATTTTAATCCTCAGAATACATTTACAGTGGCTGGAAATTGACCAGTCCTTACTCTGCCAGGCATATTTTTGTGTCCTGGAAGCCATACAAATCCGCCCTATCCAATCTCTCTATGTTTTGCCCCCACTATGTCCCGTCATATGCTAATGATTAATTCAGCATCTAAAACACTGAATTTCAGAGCATAAATGTTTGCTCCCAACTTTGAATATCCAAAGTTATAGTCCTAGAAGAAATGTTCACAGTGATCTTGGGAGGAGGTGCCTCTGTTACTCACTCAATTCAATAAGAATTGGGAGCAGAAAGGCATTTGAGACTTCTTGCATTTGGTATGGGAATTATATTAGTAGGGTGAATATTTTTTGTCTTTTTGCAGGTGTACCATATAGCACTGAATTACCTCCTAGGTGTAGCATATTTTTTGAATGTGTGAAGCGAAGTGTAGTACTGGGTTCGTATTCTTGTATCAGTAATAAAGCTGATTTCTCCTTTAATAGAATTCTGATTGTAGAAGTGTTGTGTCCTTCTGCCCTCTGTTTCAATCGTTTTTTGTGTCCTTCTGCCCTTTGTATCCCTCGCTTTTTGTGTCCTTCTGCCCTCTGTTTCAATCGTTTTTTGTGTCCTTCTGCCCTTTGTATCCCTCGTTTTTTGTGTCCTTCTGCGCTCTGTTTAAATCGTTTTTTGTGTCCTTCTGCTCTTTGTATCCCTCGTTTTTTGTGTCCTTCTGCCCTCTGTTTCAATCGTTTTTTGTGTCCTTCTGCCCTTTGTATCACTCGTTTTTTGTGCTTCTGCCCTCTGTTTCAATCGGTTTTTGTGTCCTTCTGCCCTTTGTATCCCTCGTTTTTGTGTCCTTCTGCCTCTGTTTCAATCGTTTTTTGTGTCCTTCTGCCCTTTGTATCCCTCGTTTTTTCTGTCCTTCTGCCCCCTGTTTCAATCGTTTTGTGTGTCTTTCTGCCCTTTGTATCCCTCGCTTTTTGTGTCCTTCTGCCCTCTGTTTCAATCGTTTTTTGTGTCCTTCTGCCCTTTGTATCCCTCGTTTTTGTGTCCTTCTGCCCTCTGTTTCAATCGTTTTTTGTGTCCTTCGGCCCTCTGGCCTGCAAACTATCCCTTCCCCCCCTGCCCTGGCCACAAAACGACCCCGACCCCAGCCCCCCTACCCTGAGCCCTGAACTCCATTCCCTACATCCCTAAACTACCCCGCCCTGCCTCGACTTCGTAAACTGTCCCTTCTCTGTCTTCTTTGAGCCCTAAAACTTAAGCCTAGGCCCAAATGGATGGAGGGGTGGATTTTTTGGGTAAAGTTTTACTCAATGCGATTTTATATAGCGTGAACTTTACCCGAAGGTGTCAGAGCGCTTTACATAAGAACCAGTTGCAAAACATAAGGACTTTGGATTACATGCGTTTGATAAAAGATACAAATATAAAAAATGTTTAAATGTCTTCACGCAAAGAAGACAAAGAAGAGACTGTTGATTATAGTTATCTCTATATACATGCGTGCTCACTCACAACCCATATGCCTGCTCCCCCTCCCCCGTCCCCATCTGCGAGCCTGAACATTCATTCATCCACCCACCCACCCACCCATCGATGCATACACCCATCCATGCATCCATCCATACAGTCATCCGCCCATCCATGCATACACCCATGCATCCATCCATCCACCATCCATTCACCCACCCATCCATGCATCCATCCATGCATGCATCTATCCATCCGCAATGCATCCATTCATCCGCCATGCATTCAAGCACCCATCCATGCATTCATCCATACACTCATCCATCCAGCACCAATCCAATCCGCACCACCACATTATCACTTCGCACCACCACAGCATCACTCAGCACCACCACAGCATCACTCAGCACCACCACAGCATCACTCAGCACTACCACAGCACCACCACAGCATCACTCAGCACAACTCAGCACCACCACAGCATCACTCAGCACCACCACAGCACCACCCCACCATCACTCAGCGCCACCCCAGCATCACTCAGCGCCACTCCAGCATCACTCAGCACCACCACAGCACCACTAAGCACCACCACAGCACCACTCAGCGCCACCACAGCATCACTCAGCGCCACCACAGCATCACTCAGCGCCACCCCAGCATCACTCAGCGCCACACCGGCATCACTCAGCGCCACACCAGCATCACTCAGCGCCACCCCAGATTCACTCAGCGCCACCCCAGCATCACTCAGCAACACATTAACACTCAGCGCAACACCAGCAACACCACAGCATCACTGTACACCACAGCAACACAAATCAGCACCACCACAGCAACACTCAAAGCAAAGACCAAAGCCATTGGGATTTGTAATATCAAAACATGTAAGTCAGGGAAAAACTAAACATGTAGCTTTACTAATGCTATAGGTGTCACATTTGCTAATTTTATAACTATTGGCATTTCAAAGAACAATATTAATAAATGTAATATTTTAAAAACTTAAACATAACTTAAAAAATAATTATATTTACAATACCAATAGCTCCAACTTTTCTAATGCGAGACCTATTGCATTTCCAATGCTTGTTTTCTGTACTTTTCAATTCAGGAGGTAAGTCATTTATTGTCAAAACAGGGAACAAACAGACATCTGACTCTTGTGATTTTATTTAAAGTTAGAATCTTCGTTTTGGGCAATTCATCTTGCACACAAGATCCCTTCCCAGTAAGTTTATAAAACTTGTGCCACATATTAGGTGCCCATGGTTGTTTTTTTACTGGGGCAAATCTTCACTGGGATATTTTCTAAAACTTGATTAGTGATCTGCCTATTTGAAATTCCTGCAAATTGGATTTCTTTTCCTGAGAGGTGTAGGTTAGGAACCTCCATCGGTTGTACAGTGGAAAGGATTGCTATTGCATCGATCAAAAATGAATCTAGATGGCCATTCACTTCACCATCTACATATGGGCCACTCTGGTTTACCACAAAGACTTCAAGCATGCAGTCCCCCTCTCCCCTCAGGCACTGTAATATTGGCGGATAGGGGCCACTTCCAGTGGGACTTTCAGAAGTGATGACTTACGAGGACAGGCTGGTTATTAAAGCATTCTCCTGAATTCTAGGATTTGGTTGAAAATGAAATCTTTTATTGTGTGTGTTTTGTTGCATCAGTGGGGCATGTGGTATATTTGCATTGTATGGTCTCTGATTCTGCATATTTTACACTGGGGTCAGTCAGGCTGGGACTGCTGACTTTATCACCCTGTTCATTCAGTTTCTCTCAGGGTTCAGTCTACATTCCGATGACCAGTCTTGTTACAATAATTGCAATGTGTGCTCCTTTCCAGGGTGTTATTGCTCACATTCACATTTAAATTATCACCAGAACCTATGCCTCCTTCAGGGTTGGATTGGGATTAAAAATTGACTGGCACGCAAAAAAAAACGTGGCCTCCATTAGCATATTGCCTTTCTGCAAAACACAGCTCTGAAAGAGAAATGTTTTCTGAACTTTACTTAGATAAAACATAAATGCATGGATTAGTTCACACTGGTGAAAAACACCTGAAAACAAGTGAGGCCCTTTCTGCTCAGGCCCCCTGCCCCCTCTCAATCTGCATATATTAATGGGTCCGCCCAGCGAGACAAAGGGAGTGACACCTCTGCCCGTTGGTAAAAGGGAGGTAATGCACGCCCACCAGAAATGACACTCAGGCACCCACTGAGCCATTGGCGGCATCCGAACAAAACAGACACTGCCCAAATTGGCTCCCAGGCTGTCCAAAAAAGCAGCCCACAGCTGGAACTTGGATGCCGACCCCTCGGCCATTGCCAGAGTGCCCGCCTTACCAATCCGGCCTTGACCTCCTTTAGGAACAACATTTCCCATTTGCTCAGACTATACACAACCTTGAACACAATTCATTACACATCTGTACCTGCGCTTTAGGCAGAGAGGGAATCAAAACCTAATTCTGACACAAAAGAACCTCTCTGCCCACTCCTCAGAGACATTCTCATTTGCGACAACATATACGTTTCCTTCATCTTCCTCATAAGTGTCACTGCAACATTTCACATACTTCAGGATTTCATCAAGAGGTGTGGTCTGCCAACACATCACATTCTGGGGTTTTTGAGAACTACGATCTGGAAGCAAAGCAAGCAGAAACATTGAAATTAATCCATTAAGGCTTTCGTGAGCTGGTTCTTCAACTCTACTGAACTATCTATAGATTTAAATTAGCCTCTCATAAAAGGATGCACTGACTTTTTTGGAGCTTGGGTAGCCTTTGTGAGTTTCGATCAATTTACCCCTGTGTGTAGAGCCTTTGATCCAAATGGCCAATGATGCTTTGTATTTGTTCATAGCTTTCAGAAATGGACCATCATTTTGGGCAACCCTTGCCAGTTCCTATGTTGACCAATTCATAACCCTGTCACATTCCATCCACAGGGCTTTGGGGAACCACAATCTCAAATAGAGTATCCAAGTCCTCCCAAAGTACTTTGGAAATAGTAAAAGGTCCCTCTACTTCTGTATACGACGTATTAGGCTCTCCCCTAAACTTTGGGAAAATCTTTGTAAATGAAAGAAGATCAGATCAACTACCAGGCACCTGCACAAATTGTCCTCTGTGCGCTTCTCCCAAAGGGAACTCATTAGTCACTCTAGTTTCTGGCTCACTTGCACTTCTTTTCTTCACTTGCTGCCTTTTCCAACTTGAACCCTTCTTTCCTTGCCCATCGATCCATGAACATTTACAGTTCTCCCCTTTCTTTTGTACAATTTACTAATGACTTTATGTTCACTCTCGGACTAGGTGATCTAATTTCTTTGGTTTCTTCATCACTCATTATCATTCAGAAATTCTTTCACAAGTTTATCCTTCTATTTAAATTGATCTCATGCTCTTCAGTCAGGTTTTCCAATTTGTTGTGAGCCTCGAAGGCCTCCCTGGCAGGTTCTTTACTCAAGTATCTCAACGCAGCCTTATTATATGTTTTCGGTTTCTCTATGCCAATTGTACCCTTCAGTATCTCTTTGAATTCTGTCTTTAATTGTAATTAAATGTAATTAATATTTGTGCCCACTTGTTTTCTGTGGAGAGGCTGTGGATCTATGGCAGCAACAGTGGTAACCATAGGTGTGACAGTTTCATCAGTAGATTGGCCTGATTCAACAGGAAGTAATTCTTATACCAGTGCATTTGGTGCAAAGGGTACATTTTCATTCTTAGTTGCACTTGATCTCAGCTCTCCCACCTCCTGCCCCTCTGATGGTGGACCTACAGGAGGGTTGAATCCAATAAATCATCCAGAAAGCCATCCTCTTCATCATTTTATGCCGAATTGTAATCAAACTCTCCTTCCTCTAAGCCCTTGTCCCCACAGTCTCTCTTACGATGGCAGGGTAAACACCTAGTCTTTCACACAACAAAACCTCCCAAGATTGCTCTTTGCTTATCATATATCCTTCAGGATTCTACCTAAAGGAATCTACTACTGGACATACACAAGAATGTGATGGGATGTCCTCACACATCACCAGGTGTCATGCTTCATCATAGGACTCCCCACTCTCTCCAAAAACACGATTTGATGAAGAGCGGGCCTACACCCGAAATCAGGAAGGCACTTCTACCTAAGAACCCATGATCTCTAAAGATTAAAAACGAATGTTACATCCTAAACAGACATTTATATTCACAGGAAATATCATTTGGTATTAAAAACAAGTGTTGTGATAAGGGGAATGTTCTGTCAACATGTTTCTGCCTGATGGCTCATGTGAGTCAGCTGGATTCTTCAGGATGGAAACATGGGATTCAAGAGTGGCAACTGAGCACTCATATGCCACTAATAGGGGTGACCTTTGTCACCCTTTATGTACCAGGCCCATGTGTACTTGTAACAGAATAATAATATGTATTTGAAACCTCTTAAAGTAGGTATATAAGGGATATTTAGAAATGACCATCAGCATGCAACACTTGGAGGCTTGGTGAGAAAGTTGTGGTAAATATTTTACCTAATCTATTTTTCCGTATAATTTTCATTACAAGACAGCTCATAAAAACGAGAGGCAGAATCCGTGGTATCTGAGTCTTACGGGCTTTAATGGAAGAACCTCGAGGTTGGAGATCATGTTCCGTCACCACGAGGGTTCGGGAAGGGGATAGTCAACGTTTTATTAACATTACACATTATATATAGTAAAGAAACATCATTGAATTCAATACAGTAGGCGTAATAGGTGAAAAAGAGAAGATAAGAACACATGTGCGTAACAGGAGGCGTGAAAGAAGGCGTACACGGAGGTGTGCACTGTACATGTCAGAGAAACGTCACAAGAATCGTCACATGTGAGTGGGTGCATAGAGAAAGTTGCAGATTCAGCAGAAAGTGCGGATGCGCGCGCAACTAGCATGACGTGACATAGATGTGTAACTGGGGGGAACTTTAACACTAGCAAAAGAGACAGAAGTCTGGGATGTCAGAACAACCTGGACCTATAGCACATCTGGTATCTTATGTTTGGAGGACGTATTATCTGAAGTAAAAGGTCTCTCGGGCAGAGGCTAATCTATACTGAATACTAGTGCGTGCATATATGTCTACGTGTCTACGTGCAGGGGCCATGGGCCTACTATGGCAACGGGAGCTGTAAATCACTTGCATGGAGACAGGAAAGCTTGCTCTTTGCTCTGCAGCCGGGGAGATGTTTACCTAAATCACTAGACAGGAATGTATTTTCGAGGAGGCTGAACAGATAACTTGAAGGCAAAATACGAATTTGGCAGGCAGGCCAGGTTGAGCCAGGCACCGCTTCGCTTGGCAGGAAGTAAGGCAGAGGTCAGGGATACGTGTTCATGCTGCAGCTTTCAGAGGCAGGAGGCAGAAAGGGCTTTGAGACAGAAATCAGGGCCTAGCTCGGCAGGGCTAGGAAAAATAAAAAAGTGTACCATGTAAAGACGTTGGCATGGTATGGTTAGGAACTGAATTATCGATCCATTCATGGTGGATCTGAAAGAGGACATGTTAACGTTGGACGCAAATGTATTTGCGTCTTCATATTTGGTCATGGAGGGAAATTACATGTACTTGAAGCACGTACATGGAGCCGTCGGGGTACATGATAGGGGACACACTTGACCATAAAAATTTCAATTACCTCATTCCCTCCTTGTCCCCTACGGACCCTTCATGATATATCAATCTTCATGAGTCCATCTATCTGTTCATATAACATCATTTGCTCATCTTTTTTCATTCGGGATTTAGAACGTGGACTTGGACTTGGATGGGGAATACATGATGTGGCGCACAAGCCACAAATCGCTGGCCCACATTGTAGACATAGGCAACAACTGAATACTATGAGTAGGGCTATTCCAAGGAAGGATAGGACTTTCCATCCCCAGGCGGATAACACGCTCCAGAGCCAACCGGACCAAGTCCAGGTGCCTGGATTCTGGTGTATCTGACTTGCAATCTTGTGGAGCCGAGTTATGGCTCTATATACTGACGGTGCGTTATCTGGTATGAAAACACAACAACTGGATCCGATGACTCTACAAGCCCCGCCCCTATCTGCCAGGATGACGTCAAGGACGAGACGATTTTGAAGAACGACAAGTCTCATAGCAGACTGTTCGTCTGTTAGGTTACCTAGGGCAAAAGTAGTTTCATTCACTACAGCTTCAAGGGTTCTGGTCAATCTACGTATCAATTTACTATTCGAGACAGTGCCTAAATAAGGGAAGAATCCTTTATTGAAATCTGTGTATTGTTCCCATGTTGTTTCAGTATAATCGACGATTGGGAGATCTCTCTTAGGCCTAATATGAACAAGGTGTGAATTTCTATGGTAATCAGGTGGGGCTAGAAAAACAGGTGGCAATAAGAATGCAATGTAACAAGTACCATCCTAGTCTGGAGGTAAACTTATATAAGCTGTATGGCCACAAATGAAATAGGAATGTCGGGAAGCTTTGAATGTAGACTTGCCTTTATCACTGAAATCAATAATTGTATTACAATCGCTGTGGCCTAGATGTACTGAACCATTCTTTCTAATGCATAGGTCACCCTTTACTGGTAAAACTGATATTGAGAGTAAGTTCGAACTAGTTTCTGACTGGACATTCAAAATCATGAGGCTAAGTGTAAAATTGCCTAATCCATATACTTCGTTTTCTAGATTGGTACCTGTCATTTGGGGAAGACCCTCCTTGTCAGGGAAACATGCCTTATGCATAACGGTATTCAGGTCTCCCCATATCCAATTACCTTGGGAAACTTGGGACTTCCTATCTAATGAGGACATTAATGTAAACCATGCACCACATGAACCATTATGTGTAAACGGGTAAGGAAAAAGAGGCAAGGCTCCCGACATTTTCTGGTAGGGAGCGAGTCGGCCACATATCCAGCAATTTGTGGCATTGCTGGTCTGATGGGAATGGTGTAACATACTGATGAAAGAATTATTACGCAGTGCAAGTCGGTAAGAAAGCTCGTGCGGAGGCAGATCACTAAAGGTGTGGTCTGCAGTGTCATTGAAAGAAGAATGTACTTGTATAGGAAGATATACATGTAAAACATATCTTAGGCATATAATCGTAAGACTCAGAATAAACATGACAATTAAAGTAACGAAACATCTGCTTCGCAGATTCTTGCAATATTGCTGTTTCTTGATCTCCTGTCTATCTCTCTCATTATGGGGGTCTAGCATGTACATGTCAGGAACCCGTCTAACCGCTTCACCTAGGGGGGACTTAAACAATTAAACTGTCTGACTTACTAGACCTCAATTTTGATTTGTACTCCTGAGACGGAGTTTTCTCTACCAGGGGGAGTTTAGTATCAGTCTCTGGAATGTGAAAGTCCTGGGAATCAGTTTTTGGCGGAAGTCCATGGAATCTTTTAACATGACTGGAATGAACCCAGCCTTTCCTCCCCTCTAACTTCACTGCAGTCCTGGTTGTTAACAAAACAATCTTCGGCTCCTTCCAACGGGGCTCCAGAGGGCTTGATCTATCGAAATTCCGGACCACGACGACGTCTCCTGGAACCAGTTCATGTGGTTTCACCTCGGTGTTGTCTGGGAAGGCTGCCGCAACCTGTGAACGACATGATTGTAGTGCAGACATCAAGGAAGCAAGGTAATCTGTCAGCATATTACTGTCAACATCGGTGATTTTACGAGGCAGAGGCGTCCCCCACATATTCGGAGGTCTACCGAAGACCACCTCATACGGGGATAACCCTGTTCTAGAATGGGCTACCATTCGCATATAAAAAAGGGCAACTGGCAAAGCTACTATCCAATCTACTCCTTTCTCTTTACACACTTTGGCAAGACGCGTTTTCAGAGTCTGATTGTGTCGCTCCACGAGACCTGCTGCCTCGGGATGTCGGACACAGTGAAACTTCCACTGGTACCCCAACAAAAGGGAAACCTGCTTCATGAGCTCGGACGAGAATGGCTGTCCGTTATCTGAATACACGACACGAGGCAAACCATACCTCTGGAAAAATTCACGAACCAACTGCTTGGCAGTGGTCGGGGCAGTGTAATCTGGGACTGGATATGCTTCTGTCCATCGGGAAAGTGCACATACAACTACGAGGACGTACTTAAATCCTCGACAACGTTCCATCTGGATATAATCCATCTGGAGGACTTCAAAAGGGTGATCAGGAGGATGAAATCCACCTTGCTCGACGGGAATGCCTTTACCTGGGTTGAACTGACAACAGATCATGCAAGTACGCACTTTCTGTTTTGCTGCTGCTCGTAAATGCTTATTGAACCAAAGGCTTTGAATACTGTCTAACATGGCTTTTTCTCCTAAATGTGCAGGACTATGTGCTGTGTTAATGATAACTTGAACCATAGAGTCGGGGAGAAACCATGTGGCTTTTCCCTTCGTCATCCATCCCTGTTCTGTCTGGATCCCTCCTAGTTCTGTCCATTTCTTGATTTCGTCTGGGGTAGCATGTGTCTGTATGTCAATTACATCGAGTGCGGGATCCCTAACTGTCATGCAATGTGTTGGAACTACTGTCTTTGTCATATCAGTCGTATGAGTATGAGTCTGAGCTGTATGCTTGCCTGTTCGATCGGCCCGGTCGTTACCCTGGGAAATGGTGTCTGTGACTTTCGTATGTGCCTTACACTTCATGATGGCTATGGCTGTAGGCAAATGTATTGCTTCTAACAGAGCTTGAATGAGGGGACCGTGCTGTATCTTGGCCCCGTGTGAAGTTAAGAAACCTCTCTCTTGCCAGAGGACTCCGAAGTCGTGTACAACTCCGAATGCATAACGGGAATCTGTATATATGTTAACTTTCTTGTTCTTGGCTCGAATACAAGCTTGGGTCAGAGCGATGAGCTCTGCTGCTTGGGCGGACAGGGTGTCAATACGATGTGTTTCTATGACTTCAGTTTCGGTGGTCACTGCATACGCGGCCACTAACTCTCCTGTACTTGTTCTCATGCATGAACCATCCACATAAAGTGTCAGGTCCGGATCTGGTAATGCGATATCTGTCAAATCTTGTCTGGGTTTCGTCATGGTGTTAATGACTTCCACACAGTCATGTGCCATAGGGTCTGTTGTACTTAACGGTAAAAGTGTAGCAGGATTCAGTGTGTTGCAGCGTCTGATTTCTATGTGTGGCTGGAATAACGTCAATTCATAACCTGTCAGTCGTGCTATAGTCAAGTGTTGAGTCTGTGTACGGTTTAAAAGAACTTCCACGGAATGTGGAACCTGTACTGTCAATTGGTGTCCTAATACTATGGAATCACTTTGTCTGATTGCTAGAGCTGTTGCTGCAACTGATTTCAAGCACGCAGGCAGAGCCTGGGCTACTGGGTCCAATGTACTAGAAAAATAAGCACACGGCTTGTGTGAACCTGCTTGATCTTGGGTGAGTACTGACAATGCAGTACCTTCGCGCTCTGTGACAAAAAGTGTAAAAGGTTTGCTGTAACATGGTGTCGCTAAAACAGGTGCTTGACATAGGGCTTTCTTCAAGTCGTCAAAAGCTTGTGTATGTTCCTGAGTCCAAGGGAGGACAGTCGATGTCGCTGCCTCCTGAGTTGTCAACTGTATAAGGGGCTTGGCTAGATATGCGTACTGAGGGATCCATTGTCTACAGTAAGAGGTGAGGCCTATGAAGGCCCGTACTTCTTTTTGTGTCTTGGGTTGTGGCATATGTACAATTAACTGGATGCGGTCAGGTGTAAGCTGTCTCCCCCTCTTGGACAGCAAGTGACCAAGGTACACAACTTGCTGAACACAGAATTGCAGCTTCGAAGGAGACACTTTGTGCCTCTTGTCGGCCAGGAAATATAAGACTGTCAGGGAGGCATGTTCACATTCTTGTTCACTTCGGGCGGTGATCAGTAGATCATCGACGTACTGAAGTAGGGCAGTGTTAGCAGGCATATGGATACTGTCAAGTTGTCTTTTTAATGCTTGGCTATAGATACTCGGACTTTCCGTGAACCCTTGAGGTGCACGTGCAAATTTAAAGCTTCGGCCATTTAAACTGAATCCGAAAAGATACTGGCTTTCCGGATCAATGGGAACACTAAAGAAGGCATTCTTGAGATCAATTACAGTGAAGAACACCGCTTCAGCATCAATAGCTGTCAATAGGGATGAAATATCTGGGACCACTGGAAACTGGGGTATGATACATTTGTTAAGCTCTCTGAGATCAATCACTAGACGATATACAGGGGGTGCTTTTGGATCAGTACGTTTGAGAATCGGAATGATTGGAGAATTACAAATATTGGAGTCAGTTTCTACAACTACTCCTTGAGCAATGAGCTCGTCAATGATTTTCAATAAGGCTACTACAGCCTCAAGTGGCAATTTGTATTGTCGGATTCTGGGCAGAACAACTCCTGGCTTGAGTGTAACACGATACGGTGTAATATGCATGCAACCTACATAAGTAGGGCCTTGTGCCCACAAATGCTGTGGTACATTCTGTAATCGGGGATCAAAATCTCTCAACACATAGTGACCCTTAAAGTCACGCAAGAACAATCTCACTCCTTCCGGAGAACAGCAAATTACAGCTCCTAGAGCCTTCAGCGTTTTAATACCTAGCAAATTTTCTGGACATGACTTCGTAAGTAATAAATCTGTAGTCCGGGACAATGGACCAACTGCAAGGGGAACTGGTTTCGATACTTCATTAACAATAGGCTTTCCTGAAAATCCAAGGGAAACATTCTGTGAGCCTGAGAGGGGTGCCCCTGGAACCTCGTCATGACTGATGGTAGTTCTACTTGCCCCTGTATCAATCAAAAACTTTCTGTCTTTTCCTAATACCTGACTGTGTACATAAGGACCTTCTTGATCTACAGGAATCTCGATGAGAGGTAAACCCACTTCCCTCTCTAGGCTATTTCATGAATACTGTTGATAATCTGGATACTCTGACTGTGCATACTGGTACATCTGCTGTGTAACGTGTTGTGCTGCGGCAATGGGTTGAGGCTGGGGAACCGCTACGGTCTGTTGCTGTGCATGTTGTGGGGCAGGTTGCGGATTTTGTTGTATATTCTGCTGAACGTATTCTGGCCTAGGCTGACGTGGTCTTTCTTTTGTTTTGCCTGTAGCAATATTATGTTTCAGAACGGCACAATCACTAATAAAATGACCTGGCTGTTTGCAATAATTGCAATTACCTTTAACAGGACCTGTAGGACGACTAGTCTGGGTGTTCTGCAGGTTACCCTTCTTCTGACCATCTACTGGAACAGACTGGGCAACTAATACTTTCATTTTAGTGTCTTTCATGCGTCTTTGTTCATGATCGTGTTCCTCTCTGATTCTATTCTGGTGGTACTGTAACATTTGTAACATTTGGGAGGGCGTATTTGCTTGCCATGTACTTTCGACTTTCAATACTCTGTTCTTAACCTGGGGTAAGGAATTCTCAACTAATTTTGTTACAAAAAGATGTGGAAATGATTCGCTACTTGTTTTCAGGCCACTATTAATAATAAAACATTTCTCGAATCTGGAATAAAAATCGCTAGTGTCTTTGTCTGGTTTCTGTTTGCAGGCTGAGATTGCATCCCAATCTTCCTTTTTAACTGTCAATAATCTAGGCAAAACTTGTACTAATAATCCTGGTAATGCTTTAGTCTTGTCCCCAAGACCCAAACCTGGGGTACGTCTTTTGTCTTCGTCCTCTAATTCGGTCCAATTAATCTTTTTATCTCCCACCTCCCAATCCTTCTCTTTCAGTTTTTCATAAATCCCTGCTGGCAACAATACTTTTAACATTTTAAGAATGTCTGAATATGTGTAATCGCCCATTAGTAACATGTCTTTTAATTCACGGTGGAACCCTGCAGGGTCTTTATCGTGACAAGGTACAATTTTCTTCATTTCCAATAATTCCATTTTAGTCAAGGGAGTATATACAAACCACGTTCAAGCGTATCATCTGGCTTCCGAATTGGATGTACTTCTCGTAAGGGATTTTGTCTGTCTAGGTGATATGGTTGTCGTACTGGGGGTGGAACGGACACATGACGTGGAGTCAGGAACGTACTGTATTTGTGACGTTGCTCTAAAATGATGTCAATCAAATCGGTACCTAGGCCTCTCCATCTTCTCAGGAGTAAGTCTTGCAGTAAATTATATAGCGGACCTGGATCTGACTGATGGTTTTCATACTGGATAATGAGATGTTGGGTCATGTATATACCAGATAGTCGCTGTTCTTCTGGAGTAAGACTTAAAAACGTTTGCACTACTAGATCATCTTTATATATACTGTCATCCTCGGCCCATTGGACTGCTGACCGGGCTAGTTCCTGGTCACGTAAGGTAGTGAGTTCATGATAACCTATTCTTTCTTTCAGGATTTTATCAGTAACTTGGAAAATATGTTCAAGAGAACATTGCTCTGGTATCGGGGAAAGGTAACGTTTCTTGCTTTCTGGACTAATGGGTCTGTCAAAAGGATTACCTAAAGGGTACTGTTTAGGGAGTTTCGCTCTACCTACATATGCTATCGTCTCTTGAGTCGCTGCTGGATTCTCTAGTTCTTCCTCCTCTGAGGATTCTTTATCGTCTGACTCTGCTGCCCTATCGGCATTCTGTCGGAGATGTATGGCTACTATTTCCTTACGGATTTTTCTAGACATGGCCTCTATACATTTCTCTCTGTCATGCTTACAATCTGCAATATTCTGACTCCATTTTGTCAATACATTCATCTCTTCTTGATCAAAACCTGGTCGATCTCGTTCTCTTATCAAACAATTTATCAAGAACCGTAATATTAAAGCCTGTGTATCAACTTTCTGATATGCCATGGTTTCACGAACACATTCAGGGCCTACTCCTGTCTGAATAAAATGATATATCTTGTCTAACTGTTCGGGCATTCCTGGTAGTGTAACCAAAAAGTCTGCAGCACGTCTTAGACGTAACGATGCTAGCATCATGGGTCCTGTCTTGCCAGGTACTGAATCATATCTACAATCTGTAAGATATTCTTTAAGCTTTTCGGCTGGGGTTGCTTTCGGGGTACGCTGCGTAGCTAATTCTCTCATTGTCAGTCGCTGTATTTGTGGCGGGGTATGATAGGGACCTCCTGTGGCACCTCCTGAGGCGGAAGCATGGGCATAACCTGGCTGTAGCGTGGTTGAACCTTGGGCTGCATCCATCGAAAAAGGATTAATAGGGGGAACAGTAGGGGAAGTGATACCAGGTGCGGGAATTTGCTGACGTGGAGGGGTCGTGGCTTGGGCTTGATCAGCAGGATGTACGGGTACGTTGGTATATGCGGGAGCTACATCATCTAAATAGGAAGAAAGGAAAATATCTGCTGCGGTCTTGTGGTGACGTACTTTAGTCGGGATCAAGGGTGGTGGCAAGTTACTGGGTACTTCCGGGGTTGCCTTGGGCAGGCCCTCGGCAAGAACTGGATACATGCCTGTAATGAGTGCATTTCTTTGACGTCTAATTGTTCTGATCTGACCTGTTCTCCTTCTTCTAGTAACTCTTTTTCTTTGGCTTTTTCGGACTCTTCTCTACTTCTATCTGTTTTTCTGAATGCTTTTTCTGTTCTTCTATGCGATTCTTTGCGCCACAATTCTATGGCATCTTTCTGTGATTGTCTGGCTTTCTTTTTCCATAATGCTTCTTCTACTCTCATGATGCACTCGGCATCCCATGTCCCTGAGACAGGCCATCTAAACTTTTCATCTAAGTGCTTGGTATAGTCCACCCACAAATCTAAATACAACACAGCGTCTAGGCCGTGCTTGTGGTACATAAAATACCCTAGAGTGTCCCTCGGCGGGACCGGAACTGCTTCTTCTAGTATCCCTTTTCTAGTTCCTATCTGATGTAATTTAGAGAATAGCGGCATGTCTACTTTTGCTCGAACACAATAAACACAGTTATAAAAAGCAAACAGTCATTCATACCACGACATGAAACACATTAAAACATTTCGAATAGATACTGTCTAGTACATATAAACACAATACTGGGAATCGCAAGAAATAATACTTGAAGGCTTGAATCACTGAATCACTGAATTACTAGATGCACTGCTAAACAGTACAGACCGGTCCCATAAAGACACACGTCATACCGTGCTCACCTAAGTGAACACGTACGGACCAGGACTGTGTACCCAGACCTGTCTTGACCGGACACAAACCAATGCACCCGTCTAGATGCGTCCCTAGCAACGGTACTCACCGGGAGCAATATTTGAACTTGAACTTGAAGGCCTCGGACTGGACTGGACTTCTACTGGTACTGCTACTACGCATGCGCCTCAGCACGGCACGTCGGAACAGGTGGGCCTCTGGATACCTCGGACACTGTTACTCTCGGCTGGGCTCTGGTCGGGATCCTCCGCACTCCTCACCGCCTCGTCTGGATGTCGACCGCAGTCTCCGTCACCTCCGTAGGCCTGAGGGAGATACAGGAAAACCTGCAGATGCGCATGGATGTCCGTCACGGCTGTGGCAGGGGACAAGGCCTGCGACGCATCGCCGGCGCGTGGGGTGGGGGAGGGGTCCCTATTCGGGCGCCAAATTATGTGGTAAATATTTTACCTAATCTATTTTTCCGTATAATTTTCATTACAAGACAGCTCATAAAAATGAGAGGCAGAGTCCGTGGTATCTGAGTCTTACGGGCTTTAATGGAAGAACCTCGAGGTTGGAGATCATGTTCCATCACCACGAGGGTTCGGGAAGGGGATAGTCAACGTTTTATTAACATTACACATTATATATAGTAAAGAAACATCATTGAATTCAATACAGTAGGCGTAATAGGTGAAAAAGAGAAGATAAGAACACATGTGCGTAACAGGAGGCGTGAAAGAAGGCGTACACGGAGGTGTGCACTGTACATGTCAGAGAAACGTCACAAGAATCGTCACATGTGGGTGGGTGCATAGAGAAAGTTGCAGAATCAGCAGAAAGTGCGGATGCGCGCGCAACTAGCATGACGTGACATAGATGTGTAACTGGGGGGAACTTTAACACTAGCAAAAGAGACAGAAGTCTGGGATGTCAGAACGACCAGCACATCTGGTATCTTATGTTTGGAGGACGTATTATCTGAAGTAAAAGGTCTCACGGGCAGAGGCTAATCTATACTGAATACTAGTGCGTGCATATATGTCTACGTGTCTACGTGCAGGGGCCATGGGCCTACTATGGCAACGGGAGCTGTAAATCACTTGCATGGAGACAGGAAAGCTTGCTCTTTGCTCTGCAGCCGGGGAGATGTTTACCTAAATCACTAGACAGGAATGTATTTTCGAGGAGGCTGAACAGATAACTTGAAGGCAAAATACGAATTTGGCAGGCAGGCCAGGTTGAGCCAGGCACCGCTTCGCTTGGCAGGAAGTAAGGCAGAGGTCAGGGATACGTGTTCATGCTGCAGCTTTCAGAGGCAGGAGGCAGAAAGGGCTTTGAGACAGAAATCAGGGCCTAGCTCGGCAGGGCTAGGAAAAATAAAAAAGTGTACCATGTAAAGACGTTGGCATGGTATGGTTAGGAACTGAATTATCGATCCATTCATGGTGGATCTGAAAGAGGACATGTTAACGTTGGACGCAAATGTATTTGCGTCTTCATATTTGGTCATGGAGGGAAATTACATGTACTTGAAGCACGTACATGGAGCCGTTGGGGTACACGATAGGGGACACACTTGACCATAAAAATTTCAATTACCTCAAAGTGACACTGCACACGTGAAACAACATAGTTTTCAAATACATCAAGTTGTGAGACCAGCTCACAATCTTACCCCACTATCGGGTCATCCGGGCCCCATGGAGAAAGGGCTTAGGAAGCCCTGCAGTCGCGATCTAAAATAGCAATGCAGGAGGAAGAGTTTCGTTTTCAGTAAACAAAGTACCTTTATGCATTTACGGAAATACAAACGTGGGATCAATATCCATACACACATACACTTGCTTACTTTGTAAAGGTGCTTTCCTGTCTGTAAATTGGGCTGTGTCCGCTCCTTCCTACCGACGTGCAATGGAGTGAGTGCATAACACCTAAACATCTTCAATCATACTCTCTTGCCATGCCTGCTGTCTTGAAGTCCATCTCGCATCCAACCAATTGGACACATCTATTTATCAGCAGGCATACAAGTTTATGCAGTAATATCTGTTAGTAGTGTCAGCATTTCCTCCATTGACATCTGTTGAAGTGTAGACAATTTTACGTTGGAGACAGATCAAAAACATACTCCCCAAGAGTAACATGTAGACCGTAGGGTTCACAAAACAATCTGCTGCCTAACCCCTAAATCATTGGCTTGGCAGGATGTGGTTGAAAGGATTGTCCCTCTTTTAACAAGCATTGGCATAGCCAATAGGTCTCGCCTTTGGGACCTTATAAGTATTTAGTTATGCAGCACAATATCTCTGGTGCAGCAACATCAACTGTTGCATGGCTAAACACTTATAAGGTCCCAAGGCGAGACCTATTGGCTATGCCAATGCTTGTTCAAACTTGAATCCACAAACAAGTGTATAAACCCTTGTTGTGCGCCATGTGATAGGCAGATGTGCATTCAGGCAGTAATTTTGCTCCGTTATAAACTGGAACAGAATGCTTCCTAAACAAGACATCTTACTTACTGAAAATACGCTCTACTGAAACACATATTACAACAATAGCAATCTATCAATCCCATTGCAGCACTTAGCGATAACCACTCAATTTCAATGCTGTGCTTGACGCCACTGACCAATCCTAGAACGGCTCCCAAATGACGTAATCAACCAAGCAGAGCGAGGTTCACTGCAAAAACACCTAAATGCAGTACATCCAGTTCAAAGTTTAACTGATCACAGCACGTCTTGGCGTGCCACCATGCAACAACCTACAAATCACAGAACAACTCTCGATGATGGGAAATGTGTTTTCAAACTTCTTAAAATTATTAAACAGTTTGCAATTTGTAGTAGCAATAGATGGACACTGTTGACATCATGGTGTTACTAAAACGTCTTTATTCTATCTCAAGAAGTTGTGGTAGTCACTAGGCCAACACCACTAAGCAACTGCCTCATACTAAGATATAAACACTCTCAAGGAGAACATAAAATCAGTCAACATTCTAACCTGGAAATGGTTGGCTCATCTACAGATGTATCACATCTTTCATATTACAGAGAATAAACAACACAGATGTAACTAAACAGGAACATGACAACCATACACCTACAACAAATAACAGAAAACAAACAAACATAGACATACCGAAACAGGAACATGACAACAGTACACTAACAACTATACAGCTACAACCAGAGAGATAATCATTCTTAACCTACATAAATGCACCCAAGGGAAAACCACTCAACAATACTAAACACCTTGGATGACTAAAAAGTTAACTTACTAAATACCAACTTAATGGGTGATTACCTGCTAACAAAATTACCCATCCAACACACTCTTCTCCTGTCTGAGACAGGGCAGCACGCCTCAAATTCCAGCACTGACCATTCTCCACCTGAGCATAATTTCCACACACAGAATGCACTTTGAAGGTCCTTGGAACTTTCAGAAACCTGCACACAATGCACCAGACTTTCCCTTCACCCAATCACCTCTTTAAATTCTCCTCCCTACAGTTTCTCCGGTAGGCAATTCACCCATGTTCCTATGTCTAAAACATTCTCTCCATTTAGGATTCAATTTTGTACCTGCCGACCTACCTCTCATCAACTCATAGGGGCTCTTCCCTGACGAACTAGAGACAGTGGTGCAATGAGTCCACAACATAAACATATCCTTCAACACATCTTCCAAATTGAGACCCGACTTCAATGCCATTTCCATGGTTCCATTCATCAATCTATTCACTCTTTCAATCTGTAGATTTCCTTGAGGATTGTACAGGGTAGTGCAAATGTCTTTTATTTCACACCTCCCAAGGATGCTCTTCATTTCATCATATATGAGCTGAGTACCATTATCAGTGACAAGATACCATGGTAAACCTTCCATACCAAAGATCTCTTTCAATATTTTCACAGTGGACTGGGTGGTAATACTCCTCATAAAGGGCTAGATGTAGGTAAATTAGATTTACCGATTCTAAAATACCGAATTTTACCGATTCGGTATTTTAGAATCGGTAAAATACCAAATCGGTATTTGCTATTGAATTCTATGGGCCATGAAACCCATAGGATTCAATAGCAAATACCGATTCGGTATTTACCGAATCGGTAAAAATACCGAATTGCCAAGGGGGACAAGGTGTCACTTTGACACCCTGTTACACCCCTGTTTCTGGCTTGTGTGCCATGTGGCACACATACATGCCCTAAGGGCATGTATGTGTGTCACATGCACAGATGTGCATGTACACAAGAATTCGTTATTTACCATGCAATTGTATTACATGGTAAATAACGAATTCTAAAGGCCCTGTAGCACTGTTAGAAGTGCTACCTACATAGGAAAATACAGATTCGGTAATTTTACCGATCGGTATATTTACATAATCGGTAAAATATACAGATTCTGAAATTTTACAGAATCGGTAATTTTACCGATTCGGTAAAATTACCGATTCGGTAAAATTACCGAATCTGTAGGATTTTCAATGCCCTACATACCAATGTCAAAATACCGGTCGGAAACGGCCGAAAATCAGTATTTTCGGCTTTGTCCGACCGGTATTTTGACACCTACATCGGGCCCAAAGTCTACTTCTATCCAGACCATTTCGAATAAACATCTACACAAACAGCAAGAGCTCTTTATTGTTCTGGATGAAAATGAAAAGGCCAAATAAAGTAAAGACAAATCTTATTAAAGGGTATTGCATTTCCAATGATGTATTGTTCCTCATCTAGTACTTCTTTCAACCACTTCTCTGCCTCAATATAGAGACTGCACTTAGAAATCTGCTTCCTCACTTGTACATCAATGCCAGAATACCAATATCAAGTTAGAGTTTGTCCAAGATGGCCCTCACGTGCTAGTACTATGAACTTGGTCCTCAAATCCACATTCAGGACAAATCTATCACCTTTAATTATCACAATGTCATTATACATGGACAACTCATCTAACAGTTCATAATACAGCCTGACATCTTGAGGGAGGGTACTCTCCCTTCAGGAACCCTTATGTATAAGCTGCAACAGCAAAAACAATACCTAATCTTCCACCATAACATGTCTCCAGTCTCCTTCCAATATAACATCCTGACACCCTTCCGCCACATCACCTACGCTTGCTACAATGTCTTCCATCTCTAATTCAATCTCCTCTCCTTGTACATCTGGCAGTCTGGATAAGAAATCTGCAATTTATTTTTGCACTCCGGAACATATTCCACTACGTAGTTAAACTACTGCATTTTCGAAGACACTCCTGATAACCTGGCAGAACAATTACTAGCACCCCCAACTTTTAACGCCTTGAGTAAAGGTTTGTGATTAGTCCTAAATATTATTTGTTGTCCCCACACATAGTACAAAAATAATTTTTAGCCCGTGCAGCATCCAGTGACTCTTTTTTATTGTCAACTGTTTTTATTGATAGCACTGTTTCATAACACACGACAAAATATGTCGTACATTTCCTTACAATATCATATTGTAAAACAAACCTGCATCCTCATTCACGACCTATCTATATACAGGATACTTGCAACGCCTTTTCGATTTAGTGAGCTGCACAGGGGCGGCTGGTGACATTTGACAGTGGTGCGCGTAAACTAATTTGCATATTGCACCGCAGCGAGCGAGTCCGAACCTCCTTAAGGAGGGTTTGGGGGGGTCACAGTTAGCCATTTTTTTTGCTATGCTTTATCGTGTGCGAAGTGCCCAGCCAGTAACTGTGTGGTGTCATTCCTCTAGGAGTATTGTATAGGAATATATCCTATACAACAAATGGTTAGGTAAACCAATGTAATTGAACTATGGAGAATGTGAGGGAGTCACAGATTCTTTGCTTGCGCATCAATATAAAAGAAAAAACAGTTCAAAGAATGCCCCAAAAACAAAACATTAAAACAAATAGACTAGATTACAGTGGTGAAATTATGCACTGACATTTGGACCAAACAATTGATACAAAATGGTGTTTTTGCACTGGTCCCCGCTGTGCCGTTTTCTTTTATTTACTTTAAGCCATATTGCACAGCGAGAGTGCTGTTTTACATGTCTAAAAACATTGCATTGCATAGGCAAAACGTCTTGGCTTTGCCAGTGCTTGTTTCCCATTTCCATCTCTGGTTAAAAGAGAGACCTAGAAATAGTCAAATGCATTTTGTTGTTGGCCAAACAGCAAGATAAGTGTCATATGACTTATCGTCACCTGCTCGTGCCTCCATGCAAATAAGGGGAGCTTGAGCTGCTTCTGCTGCACCTGTGAAGTGCCTTAGGGCCATATGTATCAAGCTAGTTAGCATTCGCAAAGGCCGAAATTCTGCGAATTTCGACCTTTGCGAATGCTAAATACCTAAATGGTATGTATGAAACATTTTTGCATCAAAATAAGGAATCGCAATAATTGCTATTCCTTATTTTGCGATTGCACTTAAGGAATCGCAAATTTTGCGATTCCTTAAATGCAATGTATCAAAGAAGAAAAATGCAAAAAATGCCATTAAGGAATTGCAAATTACCACCAACTTCTAGTTGGTGGTAAGTTGCGAATTCTTTTAATAATGCTTTTTTCAAACAAACCAAAGGTGCCATATGACGCCCATACATGCCTTTAGGGCATGTATGTGCGCCATATGCCCCCAAATGTCTTTTTCAGGGGTGCAGCAGGGTGTTCTTGAGACACCCCTGCACCCTTGAAAAAATTCGCTAATTGCTAATCGCAAATTTGCCCTTCATTCCTATGGGCCTCCTGGCCCATAGAAATGAATGGGTAATTTGCGATTAGCAATTTGCTAATCGCAAATTTGGAATGGTAAGGAATCGTTATAACAAAGCGATTTTGTACCTACATACCGTTTTGCGAATTCCAAATAGCGATTCCTTAAAATTCGCTATTTGGAATTCGCAAAACGGAACTATGATACATATGGCCCTTAATGAAGGTCTGAAAACGTTTTAATATAGAAACACCAACATGTTTCCATCCATTCGTTTCCCACTCATGCTTTTTTAATTCCCCACAATCTCTCTTCATTTCCCGCTTTTATTTTCGCATTATTTCCTTCCTTTTTTCCCTTCACTACCATTGTTCCCTCCCTCTTTTCATTCCGTTTCCCTCTTATCTATGTCTTTTCCCTTCCTTTACACGTTTCTTTTAACACTCGATATTTCCATAGATTTTTTTTTCGTTTATATGGCTACCCAGGATTGGCTGGGGGGGCACCATGACTGCTCGCCCAGTCATCCTGTGCAACCTCGGGGGCTGCGGCCTGCCCCCTTGTCCTCTCTCTAAGGGGAACTGCACAGGGGAAACAATCTGCGCATGCGCGGGCTAGTTTTTGCCCAAAAATCCACTTGCGCAGCTGCAGCAGGCCCAGCCTCCCACCCTATTCCCCCCCCTGCGCACTACGGAAAAGTCGGGTGTCTCCCGGATTCCCGGCCGGCGGGTAGCGCGATTATTTTAATATTTGTATTTGTATTTTAGTGACGACGTGGTGGGTCCATGGGGCTTAGTAGGGCTACGCCCCAATGGACGCACCGCGCCTGGAGCTGCATGATGATCCCCTGTAAACATATTAGAACATAAACATTTCCCGCCCACCCCTACCCCTCTTCTGTCCCAACAGCTGGTAGCTATTCTCTTTAGGCATTATTTAGGCATTCAGGTTGGATGATGAACCTGATTTAGAGTTATTTGTGTTTGAGGGGGCGGGGGGGAGGAGTTGTCACTGTCTTCAGCGCTGAGTACCTGTGCGTCTGGTACAGATGATTGCGTCGGCATTGTGTCTTCATTTTGTTGGAGTACTGCAACCGTCAATGCCGTTAACATTTGTCCCCATTCAAGTAGATCACTTTCAAGGTTTTCATCCATTCTCACTGCCCGTAGGCGGCACTCCTCCGCCACCCCCAATTCACTCATGTCAACCTTTACCATTTACACAGTTTTGGTGGTGCGGACTCAGCCTAGTGTATCTCGACTCTTCTTTTCGCCAGGACCAGACCCACCAGTAAGAACTTTTGTCTAATCCGTGTTTCCTTTTTTAGGGTTGGGAGGACTCCCAATAGGCACTGTTTTATGGACATCTGTATTCTCATTGCTGTTGCTGCACGGAGGGACTGTACCACCTGGTCCCAGTATGGTTGTAAACATACACAACTCCACGTCATATATAACAAGCATTTGCAATGCAATAGGTCTCGCATTTGCAACGTTTTAAGCTATTGCCATTGTAAATGGCATTGTAAATGGCAATGCCTTTTATTTATCTGTTTTTAAAACCAACACATAGATAAAAGGTTTGTTATTTACAATGCCAGTAGCTAAATACCATTGCAGGAGAGAGACACGTAGAGCCCTGCCAGTGCGCCTCGATGTTACCCTTTTATTGTTGCACTGGAACGAGCATCCGAGTTCACAGTTGCAACAATCCTACAATTCCAGTAATGAAACAAGAACACTGTACTATCCCAGTGCTGAAGACCTACTGTGTGCTCTGCCAGTGCCCCTCAATCCTGAGCCTTGCTATTGTACTTGTGAGGCTAATTCACAGCTCTGCCAGTGTGACTGAACCCTGATTTGCGCCATCCCTGCTATTCCCACAAAGACTCATACACAGCTGTCCCAGTGGCTCTCAATCTCAATCAATCCTGGACTGCAGCCCCCCATTTGATTCCAGCTATGAGACCATACACTGTTCTTCTATTCAGCTCCCCAAGTGTACCTGCAGCTCTGAACCCACATGTTGCTCTTCCAATGCACCTCACTCGTAACTTACACCACCCCCTCCATAGTAGACATATAACGTGCGATTCGTCCCACCACCCTTTGCCTCCCTTTTGGCCCACCACAAAAAGGCACCCTACAAAGTGTCTGGTCTTCACTGCGTAGTCTTTATTATTCTCAGATAACACTCTCTTTATTTGTTGAGGCCTTGTCAACATTAGACCAACTTTATTAAACCAATCCAACACACATTGATACATTGGGTTGTGCAATATTTGTTTGCACCACAGGTTACCATTGTATTTACAATACAAGATCTCCAGAGCCACCTTGGATGTGGGTTGTACCAGCAGGCCACAACCCATCTCCATTGCTTCCATTCCAGGTAACTCCCTGTCGTCTATGCCCTAGACGCTGCCGCCTGGTACTGATTTGCGCCTTTCCTTGCGCACCAGCTTTCAACCCCCTTTCACCAAATTGCTTCTTCCAAGCACCGGCATCTCGGGTAGGGCCGGAGAGTCTAGGACCACCAGCAGGACGGCCCCATCTCCCGCCAGCCCGGAGCCCCATGGACTGCCCTCCCTGTTCCAGGATGAGCCAGTCCCCGCCAAAAGGAGTCCCCGACATTTTTCTTGCCCGGGACCCCGCCCACCCCCTCCATTCCACCTAGTTGAAATACAGCTCCCCCAGTCTATCTGCAGCTCTGAGATCACACGCTGCTACAGCTCCCCAGTGCAGTGTACCTGCAGCTCTGACCCCAGATGCTGCTCCTACAATGCACATCCTTCCTAACTCACATCACATCTTCCATTCCATCACATATAGCGTCCCAGTGTACCTGCAGCTTCGACCCCACACACTGCTCTTTTGAGACACCTCTCTCCTAACTTATCGTGGCAGCACAAGAAAACTTAAATGGCCAAGACACATAAGGCCACAGCTGGGTGAGCTGTGAGGAGCAGGCACAGACGAGTGTCCGATACTCCGAGGCATGCTGCAGCATAATCTGCCTTCGTTCTCCGTCCCCTGGCTCCGCTGCTCTGCTGGACAGGGCCGGACTGGGAACCACAACCGGCCCTGGCAAAGTGCTCGGCCGGCCCCCCCTCCCCATTGGGCGGGGGGGGGGGGGGGGGTTGAAGGTGGCGCCGAGCTCTTTGCCGGAGCCGGTTTTCGGCCGATTTGGTCACAGGGCCCTGTAACAAAACCGGCCCCCACCCGTGCGGCGCACCGGGGGATTGCCCGGTGCTTGTTATGGCCAGCCCGGCCCTGCTGCTGGAGCCCCATGACTGATTGAGAGGGGGGTAGCTCAGAAATCGAGAACAAAGAAAGTAAAACCAGCTACGGCATCGCTGCTGGTTGATGTTTGACTCGATCCTGTTTGGGAGGCGGGAGGGGCGTTACTATCAAGCAAGTATTACGGGCGCTGTAATGGGGCACTTATAAAAACCAGAGAGGGTAGTGCTGCTGCGGTCAGGGGTGCAGCAGGTGCAGTGGCACCAAGGCATATGTGAGCAATGGGGCCCTATGCTTCCCAATGGTGGCTCTGTTTTACGACCAAGCTGAGGTCCGTTTCCCATGCTTGCTTCGGTGTTCACGGGGCCCTAACTCTGCTATTGGCTTCCGTGCCACCTGCCTTGGAGTCTCTCGCAGCCTGAAGCACAGCAGCACTGAAATAGTGGTGCTGCTGTGCTGCTCGTCTATAGTTTTAACAAGTTCTAAGAGCAGATATTTAAGAGTATTAAAACGTCGATATATTATCGGGAAAGATGAAAGGAGGCATGTTATTATGTAAAAATAGAACGCAAGACTAGCTGCATGCTATTTAAATATAATCAGACTTCAAGAAACCTTGAATGCACTGATTTTTCTTTATTTATTTCATAGGTAAAGTTGACATTCCCATTGAGTCATGTGATTCGATCTGCGATCCGCATTCCATGCTTTTTATACATTTATGGAGCACTGGAGGATGTTATATAGAATCGTTTCATTTACTAAAACAGAATTAACTCACACACCATTTCGCAATTTAAATATATTTTATTACAAAAGGAGCTTTGTATTATAAGGAAGCTCTCTTTGAAAAGTGTGTCTTCACCCAGTGACGTGAGTTCCTCTGTATAACTTAGCATCTGGGGCTGGAAACAAGGGCTGATTTAATGTCCTCCTGCACTGAATTAGCCAGTGTGAATTTCTGTAAGAGACAGAGTCTAGAATACACACAGATTAAAACTAGCCGAGGCCTCTGATGCTCATTCGTGAGGGATGATCTATTTTAAGTGCCCCGATTGGCAGGAGACGGGTCTCGTGCAGGCAGGCTGCTCTTCCGGTGGGAGGGAGAAGCCGCTGATGGAGAGCTAGAGGCGGGTGTAGGGCGACGATGCGAGAGGGCTGGGGATGAGCAGGCTGTCCAGGGACCGGAAGGCGCGCCGCTCTGTGGGGCTTGCACGTCAGACCTTACTGCTGCCTGGTTGTGGAAGGAGAGTACGGGGAGAGGTGCCAGAGCGAGGACAAGAAGGGCACGGTAGGCGTTAATGGGGACAGCTGCAGGTGTGGAGCACCGGGAGATTCCACGCCTAAATAGAGGGGGGAGGGAAGCGGGCGAGGGTGATCTATACCGCTGAGGAGGGGTGCTTGTTACAACGACTGTGGGCTGGATGTGAAGGGGTATGACGGCTGAATACAACAAGACAGAGCGTGCTGCGCATTACAAAAACGAAAGTGAAGCTTGCGATGACAGAATGGAGCTGTGCACATGCGCGTGTTCACGGGCGCGTCCACAGACCCCAATCGCCAGCCCTGCCCATGCCCCGGTCTGTACCACTTGAGAGGCGAGTCGGTAACAATAGATCTCGCTGGCGACAGCGCTTTCGCGCTGCGTCGCCAGGTGTGAGACCTAAAAAGGTAGCAGGGTCAGCACCGCATCACGGGCAGTCTGGTGTGGCTTCTGGTGTGAACCAAGCTCTATGCTGTGGTGTTACATATGTATGATGTAGATAGTGAAATTGAATCAATTTAAACTTAGTGTTAATAGTGGCATCCGCCACCTGTGCTAGTGCTTTCTTCCATCCTCCATTTGTCAGTGGAGTGGATCCAGTTACTCTTGTTTCCAAATTCGACAGTGAATACGAGGCAAAGGTAACTGTCTTTTCAATATTGCCATGTATCTGTGTGTACAGAACCAATGCCTACCTCACTGGCATCCACCGTGAATGTTGTCTTCATACCTATTTTAAAAGGAGTTAACACACCCCCATTGGCAATCTCACTTTTGCCTCATCAAATGACTTCTGATTCCTTTCCCCCCATTCACACATTTTTTCTTTTCTTAACAGTATTTTTAACATGTCAGTCTTATCTGCAAAAGTTACTTATGAAATTGGAATAATATTCAACTAACCCCATAAATGACCACAATTTGTCCTTATCATCTGGAATTGCAGCAATAATTATGGTGCTAACCAGATCAGACTTAGGTCTAACCCATCCTCAGAGATAGAGTATCCCAAGTATTCTAGCTCTCTCTGAAAAAAACCAGCATTTTTGCTTCTTGAGGTTGAGACCTGAAGTGGCTAAATGACTAAGTATTTGATGCAGGACTTCATTATGTTTCTCATGAATCTCCCAAAAGAGCAAAATGTTATCTTGGAAAAAAATTAAAATTTTTAAAGCCAGCCAACACATTCATAATTAACCTTTGAAAGACGCTGGCCACTGATAACATCCAAAATGGTAAACAAGTAAATTGATAAACACCTTCAGTTGTGATAAAAGTTGTCAAAGCTCTAGATTCTGGGTGTAATCTTATTTGGTGGTAAGCACTTCTCAAGTCTAACTTGGAGAAGTACTTGCCACCCGACAACAACCATACCATCTTGTTTATGTTGGGTAGAGGAAAACAATCTGCAATAACATTCACATTGAGGTTGCGAAGGGCCACACAAAATCTCAAATTTCTATTGACCTTCTTTGTGATTACCACTGGTGACATCCATTCGGGAGCTTCAACTGACTCTATGATCCCATCTGATTCCATCTGCTTTAGCATTCATTTGACTTCCATAATTGCCAAGGGTACCTTCCTCTGAGTATGCCTCACTGGCACTGCCCCTTTTTTCAACATAATCTAATGGACATTTTGTTGTGCAATGCCCAGACTGTCTTCGAAAACCTGGGCAAACGTCTTCAAGATGTCATCATGACTTTTGTGTTCTATCACTAGCACAGTCTGGTGACCTAGGATTCATGATTATCTCCAAGTCATACTGGTGTACCCAGCACAATACTGGTGGTCCATCTTTGGCAACGTATACTTTTCCCGAAATTTGACAACCTTGAAATTTTATTGATGCCCACACACATCCCGCCACATCAATTGTGGGTGCCTGGTAGCCTTTGGAGTTTATGTCTTCAGGATTCAATGTATTCTTTGGCCAAGTGGAAAGGAAGAGATCCATGGAAACAATAGTGTATGGTGAATCAGAGTCGACCATCAGCTTCACAGTTTGACCTCTACTTTTGAACTGAGCTGACGGTGTCTGTTTTTGACCCAACCCGTCTGTTGTATCCAGACATATAAGATGACAGAGTGAGCATCTTTTGCATCTGGTTGAGTAATGGATACTTGACCTCTGCTCACACTCCTGCACACTCATGCAAAGTGTCCTCATTTCCTACAAATTTGAAACTCCTATCCAGCTGCTGAGCATAATTTCAAGGTTCCTGAATGAAACACACTTACGCACTTAACCTCAGTTTTATTCCATAAACTATTGCCCTGACAAACAAACAAATGTCAACATACTGAAAAGATGGCTGCAAGCAGCACTAATGGATCTTCATGTGTTTGTACCAACAGAATGAGATGGTTGGTCATCAGTGGATTCATGCAAGGCTCTTAATTTGAATCCTTTGAACTCAATGGATACTCACCAAGATGGGGATACCCTAGACCTTATTCTCTCTAACCTTCATCTGCGTTTAATATGATCTCCCACTGATGTTGCCATTGGTGCGATGGCCTGGGAGTGGCTCAAATCCATCCTCGAGGACAGAGAATTGTGGCTGGCTCCTATTGTGTCATCTGTAAGGAAGTTTGCCTTTGGGTTAACTCAGGGCTCAGAATTGAGCTCTGTTTAACATCTATTTGGCTCGCATGGGTAAGCTAATAGACTCTTTGGGCATCAAGACTGTCCCCTACTTTTATGATGTTCAGCTTCTCTTGACAGTGAACCCCTCCTCCTCTTCTACAGTCAAGCTATATAAAGCCTGCCTCTCTGCCACCTTGCACTTGAAGAGAGAGGACCATCTACAACACGGATAAAACAGAGATTTTCCTGTTCAATCACTCCAAAGGAGAAGTGCTGCGCAGCTTTTGGCTACGTGGTCTCCCTTACCCTCCAGGGACAACAACATTAGTCAGGAACCAAGGGGTAAAAATAGATGACAAACTTTTCTTCTCTCATCAGAGTACCTCTGTCTTATACTGGAGGCGAACTGGTTACCCCCTAACTGTGTTCATATCGTCAGGGCCTATCAGACATATTAAGCATTTCAGGGTCATGTAATATACCCTGGCTCAGGTATGTAAAACAACCCTTGCAAAGATTGGGAGCAAGAGACAATGGACTACCACAGGGGAGGCCAGTGTGATCTGCAAGTAATCCATTAGGTCTAATTACTGGCAAAACATAATGGAAACCATACATGGGCAGTCTAATCTTGGTATATTAACTGGTGCTTTCCTTGCACTGAAGGTCAACTTTGTAGAAGAACTCTTCCTGGATGAGATTGAACCTGTACCTGTCAGGAGGTTTTTCTTGCAATTTCGCCACGGGACATTGCGCTCTACTCTTTTACTGCTAAGTGGGCATGTGATCTTAGGGTGGTAGATTGACAATGCCCCTCTTGCAGAGAGACAAAGAAACGCTTGAACATGGTAGGAAGGTAGGATCCTTCTGCATTGTTACCCCCACTATTTGCCTGGCGCTAACTGTTTTTGACTAGTCTGACTGGGATCCTTCTAATTAGGACCCCAGTCTATTTGCTTTCTTCCTTAAATTGGTATGTTCAGTACTTAGGTACATCCCAGATTGGATACTGGGGTACCCTTATCAGTCCCTAGTATATGGTACTAAGGTACCAAGGGCATAGGTACCCCAGAGGTCCCCCATGGGCTGAAGCATACATTATGCCACCCACTGGAGACTATTCAAAATTGAACTAGCGGCCTGCCATTGCACCCTGTGTAAGTAGGTGCATGCACCACTTACTAAAGATATCTAGGGTCACTGCAGTAAAAACCTATAAGTGACCCCTATAGTAGGCTTTATCAATCATGAAGGCAGGATGCTTGGTTCTAAGTGAGGGTGCCCCTGCATGAGCAGGACACCCCTACAGCCTACAGAGTCCATTCTCCGGGGTTGTAAGTGAAGCAACCATATACTATATAAAGGGGAACTGCGTAATTACGTAGTGCCCATCTCAAAAACAGCTACAACAAATCCTATCATGTTTGGCATCAGACATGTAGGAATCATACCCCCACACCATAAACGGTGTGTGAGGTATGATTCCAAACACTGGAATTGCAATCCGTTTGGCTCTCAGGGCTCTCAGTCCCAGCCTTCTTGACCCAGACAGCACAAAATGGTTGCTGCCGACCAGAGAAACGATTCTGCCCTCCTGCTGTGGAGTCAAGCTCCAGCAGGGGAAGGCAGAACAATAGACATCCTGTCACAGGGAGTTGTGACCACCTCCCAGACAGGACTTAATGTATTGGGGCAGGGTGGGTATGCTTGCCAGCGCCACTCAGTATGCATGTGGGGCACATTTGGTGTCCCCATGCATAGTCCATTTCAAGCCAGTTCTCAGAGCCATTGGCTCCCGCTCTAGTGGGAAACTGGACAAAGGACATGGGAGTTACCTCCCCACTGTCCAGACCATCTTCCAAGAAGATCTTGAGGCTCCAAGTAGCCCCAACCTCAAGCACCTCCAGTGACCAGAATCTTCAGCTACACCACATCGTGTGCATTGTGGCATGCATCTTTTGGTGAGCTGCTTGAGGTCCTCTTGCTACTCCAGTGCCTCCAGCCTGTGAGTCCATTTGAGGGTCATCTTTGTTTCTGGTAGGCTCCCCGGATTGCCTGGGGCCTGCCCTGACTCCCCTGCTTGTGGTGAGTCCCCTGGACCTTGCTGGTCCCGACGTTGCTCCTTCTTCAATTCCTGCATTGGTTGCATTTGCCAAGCCTTGTTGATGCTCCCGCCAGACACCGACTCTCAGCACTCGACATCCTTCGTGGGACAGCTCAGCGTTATCAGGTCCTGACAGCTGCAGAGCCAAAGTCACATTCATCCATCCTGCAAAACCCAACATCGGAGGGCATTCGTCTTCCAAGTCTCCTGGTCACTCCTGAGTGACATAGACTCTGTCCCCTCTTCTTGCAGATACCTTGCATCAGTTATTAGTATCTATCCATATTTACTTTATGCTTTGCAATTAAGTCCCCTGGGAGGGTTCCATGAATTGTACAAACCCTTTCCTTAGGGTACCTAAGGGCTTACCTGTGGGTGGGTTCCTAGATTCATCGTGAGAAAAGATTCAGATCATAACCACTACTTCTTCTACCATCTGGGCACTCCGGACTTCGCTTGACTTCGTTTGGTGATCAACTTCGTCTCCCTTCCTGTGTGCTGCATCGTATGTGCCTGTGAACCATACAGGAACCTTCCAAGGCCTGTGGGCAACAAAGACACCTGAAGGAATCTCCCTTGGAGTGAAGGAGTCACTCCCCTGCATTCGCAGGCACCACAACTAAGTCTACTGGTCTACTGATCCTGAGCTCCTCCGGACTCCATAAGGTTCTGCCACACAGGTGATGGTTTTCCACAGCTCCTGAGGCCTCCCCTGTCCTCTCACCAACTTTGAGGCCAGTATCCCTCATGGGTGTTGCAATACCCAAACCCCTGTGCACCACGTCAAATTGCGGTTGCAAAGGCTAGTTGGCTTACTTCCAAGAAGATCTTCAGGCTCCAAGTAGCCCCAACCTCAAGCACCTCCAGTGACCAGAATCTTCAGCTACACCACATTGTGTGCATTGTGGCCTGCATCTTTTGGTGAGCTGCTTGAGGTCCTCTTGCTTCTCCAGTGCCTCCAGCCTGTGAGTCCATTTGAGGGTCACCTTTGTTTCTGGTAGACTCCCCTGATTGCCTGGGGCCTGCCCTGACTCCCCTGCTTGTGGTGAGTCCCCTGGACCTTGCTGGTCCCGACGTTGCTCCTTCTTCAATTCCTGCATTGGTTGCATTTGCCAAGGCTTGTTGATGCTCCCGCCAGACACCGACCCTCAGCACTCGACATCCTTCGTGGGACAGCTCGTGCATGGCTCCTGGGCTTCTTCAACGTCATCAGGTCCTGACAGCTGCAGAGCCAAAGTCACATTAATCCATCCTGCTAAACCAGACATCGGAGGGCATTCGTCTTCCAAGTCTCCTGGTCACTCCTGAGTGACATAGACTCTGTCCCCTCTTCTTGCAGATACCTCGCATCAGTTATTAGTATTTATCCATATTTACTTAATGTTTTGCAATTAAGTGGAGTCAAAATTGATTCATTTCCACATACATTTAACTAATAAACATGCACTCACACATTGATGCTTTTCGCTTTTAGCAAAGTCAGCAGCCAAACATAGCAAAACACTACACACAGGTAAATATTAGCAATTTACAACTAATATATTTTAACATATGCCTGCATTTAAAGATACTTTAACTTGTTTTTTACTCCCCCATGCTATCTATCTGCTCATCTGTTGTCTTGGTATTCACAACTGACAGTTGAAAAGTCATTCATTAGAAGCACAATTTTCAGATAAAGCCTCCTCGAGATTTTTAGACATGGGGTTGTTGGTGGCTACAAGGCTTGTTACCTGCCGATGGAAGGCAGAAGACCCTCTTCGATAAAGGCATGTTTTCACTCCATGATAAACTGGGCCAAAGCTGAAACAGGCTCATTAGTGAGAGAAGATACTTTGGGGTCCTGTAAATACCCCATTTCTGAGCTATGGAATGTAATGCTGTGCACACTCCAAGGGTTGGTCACTGTGGAGGACTTGTCTGACATTCCCCTTGATGGATAAAAACTACTCTACGCAAGTGATGTAATGTGTCGCACATTGTGGTCTGAATGTGAATGAGGTAGCCTATATCTCAACCAAACAGTTTTACTATATACAAATGATATTTATATGTGTACGTACCTATAGGTTGATAGAACTGAAATGTATACTGTCTGCTTTCCCCCCATATTATGTAGGCGCTCCTGCATGTTTTTCCCTTTGTCCCTCCAATTGGTTGTTTTATTGTTCCTATGCTATGTAACATATGTTTGATCGACATCTTGCCTTTTGAACTTGGTAGTGAGAAACTTCCTTTACTACTTATGTGAAAATAATGTGTACATGAACAATATATTTGCATTGAGTTATTAGTAGTAAGCGTAACATGCTTGGAACGAGTATATTTATATGTTAGACTGAGGGTATGGATAACTATTGTTACTGCAACAGATCGCTATTACTTCGGGGTTGATATATTGATTTATTGTGTTGTTTTGTCTGTTTTGATGAATGCCTACTGATTCTTCTGAAACAGCTTACACCTGTCAAATATACTGTATATGTGAAAATCGAATCAACAGACCAGACAACAAAAATTAGATGCACAATTTTCTTTATTTTTCTGCTTTTAAAAAATAAACACAGACAGGAAATACATTGATTTTTGTCTGTATTTATCCGTAAAAATCTGTAAAAACTGAAAACTCGGAGCCTTACTTACAATCAAGTTGGCTGCCCAGTCGTGTGATCGAATGTCCGGGAGCACAATCCCCCCATTGTATTGATTGCACTGGAGGGTCTGAAGTGCCACCCTTGGCTGACCCCCGTTCCATAGGAGCGTGCATACCTCTTTGTCAATTTCCATAGAGATGTCCTCTGGTATCCTACAGTACGTATTCTGAAGGATGTAATGCCACTTCGGGACTGTGACCATTTTGAACGTGGTGGCTCTGCCTAGTAGTGCTAGGGGTAGCAGTCTCTACCTTTCAATTTTTCCATGGAATTCTGTCAGTACTCTCCAGATGTTATGGGTCAGACTCGCCCTGGTATTTGTGGTTACATAGATGCCTAAGTATCAGAACCCCTCTCTGTCTATGCAGAGGTGTCCGTTGAGGTCTTGTGTGTCTAGGCGTCCTCCTATTGCCTAAAGGCTCAACTTGTCCCAGTTAATTTTATAACTTGCATGGGCCCTGTACTCCTCAACTATCCGAAGCATTATGGGAAATGTCATACCAGGGTTGGTAACATATGGAAGGATGTCATCAGTGTAGAGTGAAATCTGTTCATCCCGACGTGCCCCTAGGTTAACTCTGAATCCTCCTATGTCGGGGTGTGGTTGGACCATGCATGCTAATGGTCGCAGTATTAAGGCAAATAACAATGGGGATAGGGGGCAGCTTTGTCTGGTGCCCCTACTCACGGGGAAGTCTGCTGACATCACTCTGTTCATCCGTACCCTAGCCCGGGGGTTGGTAGACAGCTCCAAACCCAAATTTCAATAGGGCTTGTCTCATAAACTGCCAATGGACGGCATCAAAAACCTTCTCGGGGTCTATGGAAAAGAACATGTGGGGGTGGCTCTGTCTTTCACCGTGTCTAGCCAGTTAGATAGCTGACGGAGGTCAAATCTCGTCACCCTCTTCTGCATTATTCCGGACTGGTCATGATGGATAAGGGAGGTGATCTGGGGCAGTAGCCGTGTGGCCAAGATAGTGGCCAATATTTTTGTTTCCACATTTAGAAACGAGACCGGCCAGTAAGACCAACAGTCAGTAGCAGGATTCTCTGCTTTGTGAATTACCACTATGGTGGCATTATAGAGATCTAGTGGAAGTGTTCCCTCTGCCTTTGCCGCCAGGTACATCTTTAATAGATAAGGGCACAGCAGCCCAGCGTTTCTCTTGAAAAATTCAGCCGGCAGTCTGTTAGGCCCTAGGGTTTCCCCTGAATTCTTTTTGCCTATTGCTGTCATAACGTCTTCCAGGGTGAGCTTTTTTCTAGGGCTACTTGATAATTTGGAGATAGAATGAGAGTAGTGATTGTACGTAAATAAATGTGAATTTGATAGTCATCTGCTAATGTACTGGCCTTGTAGAAATCTGCAAAATAACTTGCAAATACGTCTGCTATGTTCTGGGCTGTTGTATCTGTGGTGCCCACCTTTTTTCTCTCTCTTTCCCGTCCAAACAGGCTAGCAATATCCCAGATCTAGCCCCTGCCTTGTACATGCGGTGTTGTGTTGCCAGGAGCAGGGACTTTGCCTCCTGTTGTGCCAATGCTTGATATTCCCTGAGGGTGACTGTGATCTGGCGCTATATGAGCGGGTCCACGTCTGGGCCTACGTTCCCCTCCAGGTCTAAGAGTTTGCTCTCGTGTGCCTCAATCTCCTGGCCCTCTTTTTAGGTTTTGCCTCGCGAAAAGATGCGCCCTGCGCATCTTTTTCGCGCAGGCGAAAACCTAATGAGAACTGTAGTGTGGTTTTGCTCGGCCCTCGTCATTTATTGGCTAGCTCCATAAATGGAGCATAGCCATTGGATGATGGGCCTGTCCGTCAATGCCGGACCAGATTCGGGGGCGTTCCCGAGATTCTTTGGCTTTTGCCGACGTCACGCGACGTCAGCCAAAAGCCGGGAACGCCCCCGAATCTGTTCCGGCATTGACGGCACCCGTCCCTTGCCGATTTTTTGGAGCCCCCTGGCAGGTGCCCACCCTGCCAGGGACATTGCCGCCTTTGAGCGAGTGCCGCTTCGCTTTATATTTTAATTTTATTGAAGCCGGTGCCCACCCGGCATTGTCCCGTGTTTACACGCCGCTGTCCGACCTCCCGACCCCAGGGCCGCGCTGCGATTGGCCGCGACCCGGAAGTCAGGCAGGCCGGGGGCGGGACAAGCGGAAGTGCTGGAGAAGAAGAGCTCCAGCGCAAGGAGAAGCTGCCTGCCGTCTGCCGTGTCCTTCCCTGGGCTCCCAAGTGAAGGGGGAGCCCCGGAGTTCTTGCCAGTCTCGAGGGAGGAGCGGGAGTCCTCCAGCCCCAGCCGCCGCCCAGCACAGATCTTCCCTGGGGTCAGTTTGTTACCAGGGGCTAACAAAGGCCCCCCGCAGCCCACGTGGTGCGGGGGGCCTCGCTCTCCAGGGGGCCCCCCTCACTCTCAGCAGAGCCTGCCAGAAAGGAGTGTAAACGGTCCACGGACAGCAATAGTGTGTGCCCCATGATTTGGCCAATGAGCAAAGCGAGAGACAAGTTGTAGGCGGGCCTGCGGCGGAGCGGGCAGGCAGTTATGAGCACAGGAAGTTGTCTCGTCCCCCCCCCCCCCCGCTGCATGCACCGCTATCAACAGTGCAGCTAGTATTTTGGTGTCACTGCCTGCAGCTTTTCATTAGATGGCGCGATTCAACCCCAACAGCCTAATGACGCTGGTGGCCAGGATCATGGCTTGCACTGCCAAACTGTCCGAAGACTTAGGTAATTATTACCCTGTATTTATTTGTGTGACTCTGAAGAGGCAGGCTGCGCAGTGGTATGTACTGGGGTGGGGCTGGGAAGTGCTCCTGGAAGGGTCCGACCGTGGTTTCAGTTCTTACAAGGTCTAGGTTTGAAATAACGGGACCACCTCTCTGAGATTTAAGCATTGCCCCTAAACTACGGATTATTGCTGACGTTTTCATCTAATTAGTCCGCTGGAAGACATGGGTGCAGGAAGGATTGGGGTGCTAACGGACCCCAAATTAACCAATCTTGACTTAAGAAGACGAATGAACATTTATCGTGTCACGTTTACTGTGTGTTAAAAAACAGCAGGCCAACAGCGTAAGGCAATATCGTCTAAGAAATTACTGCTTAAACTTTTAACATATCATCTGTTTTTTATTTTGTTTTACATCTGAAATGTCATGTCATTCGGAAGGTTATGAAGTGTTAGTCAAATGCTGGCTGCAGAGCTGCCCCGTTCTTCGTGACATTTCTCTGTAATTTTAGTTTACGTTTTTAATAATACTAATGTGCACACTAGTATTGTTGTTAGCATTGAAGATGAGACTTGCTTGGGGACAGAGCTCTATATGTTACATGTTGGTTAGTGCACCTCCATTTCTAGTGGGGCTCGGAGCCAAACCATGGTGGACCTGGGCGGCTGCCCCAGGAGACACCTCTGCGAGCCCCTGCCGCCCCCCGCCCTGCTCTGCTGGGCCCTGCTGCTGCTCTGCGCCCCGGAGAGCTCCGCGCTGGCAGACTTCTCAGTTAAGACCCTCTCTGCTTCCCAGCCTGTCCTCTCCCCAGCCTGTCCTCTCCCCAGCCTGTCCTCTCCCAGCCTGCCCTCTCCCAGCCTGTCCTCTCGCAGCCTGTCCTCTCGCAGCCTGCCCACTCCCAGCCTGCCCACTCCCAGCCTGCCCACTCCCAGCCTGCCCACTCCCAGCCTGCCCACTCGCAGCCTGCCCACTCGCAGCCTGCCCACTCGCAGCCTGCCCACTCGCAGCCTGCCCATTCCCAGCCTGCCCTCTCCCGGCCTGCCCTCTCCCAGCCTGTCCCCTCCCTGCTCGTCCTCTTCCAGCCTGTCCACTTCCAGCCTGCCCTCTCCCAGCCTGTCCCCTCCATGACCTTTCCCAGCCTGTCCTCTCCCAGCTTGTCCACTTCCAGCCTGCCCTTTCCCAGCCTGTCCCCTTCCTGCCCTCTCCCAGCCTGTCCTCTCCCTGCCTGTTGTCGTGTCCCGGCGGCAGCAGGCAAGAGCGTGCACTGCGTCCCAGAAGTAACAGCCCTAAAGCAAGCAAGAAGTACGCCCCCCTCCCACCAATCCCTGTTAGGTAGTGGAAACTGTCCAAACTGGGGTGCAGACAGCCCCTCTCACCTTTCGGCCTGGTACCACTGCACCAGCCGCACTACTTCCCTACTGACCGTTCTCCACTTCAGCCCCGTCTAAATTACAATTCCTGCTTGTGACCCTTTTGCCTGCTTGTGCTTGTTTTCGTGACCCTGTTGCCTGCTTGTGCCTCCGTGTGCCCCTGTTGCCTGCTTGTGCCTCCGTGTGCCCCTGTCGCCTGCTTGTGCCTCCGTGTGCCCCTGTCGCCTGCTTGTGCCTCCGTGTGCCCCTGTCGCCTGCTTGTGCCTCCGTGTGCCCCTGTCGCCTGCTTGTGCCTCCGTGTGCCCCTGTCGCCTGATTGTGCCTCCGTGTGCCCCTGTCGCCTGCTTGTGCCTCCGTGTGCCCCTTTCGCCTGCTTGTGCCTCCGTGTGCCCCTTTCGCCTGCTTGTGCCTCCGTGTGCCCCTGTCGCCTGCTTGTGCCTCTTCGTGCCCCTGTCGCCTGCTTGTGCCTCTGTTTTCGTGCCCCTGTTGCCTGCTTGTGCCTCTGTTTTCGTGCCCCTGTTGCCTGCTTGTGCCTCCGTGTGCCCCTGTTGCCTGCTTGTGCCTCCGTGTGCCCCTGTCGCCTGCTTGTGCCTCCGTGTGCCCCTGTCGCCTGCTTGTGCCTCCGTGTGCCCCTGTCGCCTGCTTGTGCCTCCGTGTGCCCCTGTCGCCTGCTTGTGCCTCCGTGTGCCCCTGTCGCCTGCTTGTGCCTCCGTGTGCCCCTGTCGCCTGCTTGTGCCTCTGTTTTCGTGCCCCTGTCGCCTGCTTGTGCCTCTGTTTTTGTGCCCCTGTCGCCTGCTTGTGCCTCTGTTTTCGTGCCCCTGTCGCCTGCTTGTGCCTCAGTTTTCGTGCCCCTGTTGCCTGCCCTCTCTCAGCCTGCCCTCTCGCAGCCTGCCCTCTCGCAGCCTGCCCACTCCCAGCCTGCCCACTCCCAGCCTGCCCACTTGCAGCCTGCCCACTCGCAGCCTGCCCACTCGCAGCCTGTCCTCTCCCAGCCTGCCCACTCCCAGCCTGCCCTCTCCCAGCCTGTCCCCTCCCTGCCCTTTCCCAGCCTGTCCTCTTCCAGCCTGTCCACTTCCAGCCTGTCCCCTCCATGACCTTTCCCAGCTTGTCCTCTCCCAGCTTGTCCACTTCCAGCCTGCCCTCTCCCAACCTGCCCTCTCCCAGCCTGTCCTCTCCCAGCCTGTCCTCTCCCAGCCTGTCCTCTCCCAGCCTGTCCTCTCCCAGCCTGTCCTCTCCCAGCCTGCCCACTCCCAGCCTGCCCACGCCCGGCCTGCCCACTCCCGGCCTGCCCACTCGCGGCCTGTCCTCTCGCGGCCTGTCCTCTCGCGGCCTGTCCTCTCCCGGCCTGTCCTCTCCCGGCCTGTCCTCTCCTGGCCTGCCCACTCCCAGCCTGTCCCCTCCCTGCCCTTTCCCAGTCTGTCCTCTTCCAGCCTGCCCTCTCCCAGCCTGTCCCCTCCATGACCTTTCCCAGCCTGTCCTCCCAGCTTGTCCACTTCCAGCCTGCCCTCTCCCTCCCTGCCCTCTCCCAGCCTGTCCCCTCCCTGCCCTCTCCCTCCCTGCCCTCTCCCAGCCTGTCCCCTCCCTGCCCTCTCCCAGCCTGCCCTCTCCCAACCTGTCCCCTCCCTGCCCTCTCCCAGCCTGTCCTCTCCCTGCCTGTTGTCGTGTCCCGGCGGCAGCAGGCAGCAGGCAAGAGCGTGCACTGCGTCCCCGAAGTAACAGCCCTAAAGAAAGCAAGAAGTACACCCCCCTCCCACCAATCCCTGTTAGGTAGTGGAAACTGTCCAAACTGGGGTGCAGACAGCCCCTATCACCTTTCAGCCTGGTACCACTGCACCAGCCGCACTACTTCCCTACTGACCGTTCTCCACTTCAGCCCCGTCTAAATTACAATTCCTGCTTGTGAGCCTTTTGCCTGCTTGTGCTTGTTTTCGTGACCCTGTTGCCTGCTTGTGCCTCCGTGTGCCCCTATTGCCTGCTTGTGCCTCCGTGTGCCCCTGTTGCCTGCTTGTGCCTCCGTTTTCGTGCCCCTGTTGCCTGCTTGTGCTGTGTGGGTGTGTGTGGAAGGCTTTGTGTGGGTGTGTGGGGAGCTCTGTGTGGCTGTGTGTGTGGGGGGCTCTGTGTGGCTGTGTGTGTGGGGGGCTCTGTGTGGGTGTGTGTGGGGGGGCTCTGTGTGTGTTTGTGTGTGTCATTTGCGAGAGATAAAGCTAGTGGCATTGTAAATGACAATGCCATTTATTTATGTTAAAAAAAAAACATAAATAAAAATAATGTCAAGAGCAATGCCAATAGCTCTAACTTTAACAAAGGCAAAACCATTGCATTGTAAATGCTTGTTCCTTTTCCTGTGTGCTATGATGTTTTGTGCCCTGTCTCGGAGTATGGATTATTAATCCTCCCACAGGACAACCGCTGAAGACACTGAGTTCTTGTTTTCATGGAAGTATAGCCAGAGTCTACTCTAATTCCGCAGACTACCACCTCATCTAGCAGGTCCCACAAGTTTAGCCTCCACACAGTCGGTGGTCTACGAGGTAGTCCTCTCACTGTGCGCCAGTGGTGTGAGTGGTCCGACAATCCCCTCACAAGATATTCTGCTTTTCCAACAATCTCTATCTCCCCTGCTGGAGCAAGGAAATAGTCCAGACTGGAGAACACCTTATGTGCACTGGAGAATGTAAATGTAAATGTATTTGAGCTTATATAGCGCACAGCTACCCGCAGTGGGTTTCCCGGCGCTTGCTTAGGGAACCCGTCCTGGTATTCCCCTGTGAGATAACCCCGGCAGGGTATCCACAAGGTGAAAGCCAGGCATCCCGCCGCGAGGGGCCGTTGTGGAGATTAAGCAAGCTATTGCCCAGAGTCGCAGAGTGTGAACCCGTGAGTCGAGAAGGCACCGGAGCGAGAATTATCGAGTCCGTGGAATTTTCAGCCCAAGACCCGCCGAGGCGGGGAATTGAACCCTGGTCCAGGGCCGATCTCAGCTTCCGGGTCTGCCGCCTCTAACCCCTGAGCCACACTTCTCCACTCCAGAAGTATGAGTATTCATGGTCATTGGGGTGCTGTTGGCGCCAAAAGTCGGTCAGGCCCAGTGTGTGTAGAGACCCAGCCAGAAGTGTGGCCACCCATTGCCTGGGCGTCGCACTTGTGTGATCTATGTGTGGATCCACTATGTCATTGAAGTCCCCTCCCACTATTTGTGTTAAGGAGTCGGACTCCAGCAATATCTCAGCTACCATGTTTAGCATTCGTTTTTGAAGTTGTGGAGTTGCATAGACACTGACTAAGGTGAGTTCCCTTCGGGCCCACATCCCCTGGACTGCGACAAATGTACCTTTGGGGTCTTTCCAGGTTTTATTGGTACAGAAGGCGGTGTCTTTTCAATATATGTGCTTATTCTGTATTTTACCTGGAATGTGAAATACAGAATAAGCACAATAGACCTTCAGTAAGCACTATAGACATACATTACACCATAAGGCCTAGCCCAGGTCAGTATCAATAATTGAAGATGGCTTTCTGCAACAAGATGCCAATGTGCAGATACTGAGTTGCGCAAGACAGAAGTCTGACATGCAGAACCCACGGGTGTGTGGGCTTACGTGGTTGATTGTAACCAGTTCACAGCTTCTTACACTTGCTACGCAGCAAATTCCTAATCTTAAAAGGGAGACACTGATGATTAGCACTCTCAGTCCATTTACCATGAATGTACAGTGAGAGAGACTTAGGTAGTTAAACTTGTTCAGATTTAAAGTAAAAAAACGGTAGTCAAATGCGAAAAATGCAGGGGGATTAAATGCACGGAACTTATTTGCTTGCAAGGCCTTTCTACAGAACTGTGTAGTTGGTGCCCAAAGTAAGATCTCTACTAAGAGAAACATGGTGTATTTAAAACTACTCCCGACCGGACAGACACTTTTGTCTCGCCTATCAATGGATTTTATTGTAGAGTTGTAAGAATCCCGGGGTTCCCACCCCAGAAATACTTGGGACCTGTTGGGTTCCTAACTTATTGGGTTGGCTGTCACGTCCCGACGTTTTCCGCATTGATGCAACCTGTGGGAATGATTGATGAGGTGGGTGGGAGTGGGCCTAAACCGTCGCTCTGAAAAATGCGACCCTGAAATGGTTTGTTCATCGTTGTAAGAAACCCCCATTTTCTGGACAGTCACCTCGGACTTTTCACCTTTTGGCTGGACCCTATATTTGTGCTGGCTTTAGATTTCTGTGTTAATACTACTACTACTACTACTACTACTACTAACTAGTAGTAAAATGCCTGTGCTCTCCCTTTAAACATAGTTGAATTGGCATATTCCTAATTGATGTATTTTCCTTATCTATAAGTCCCTAGTATATTGCACAAGGTGTACCCAGGGCCTGTAATTTAAATGCCACTACTGGACTGCAGCACCCTTTGTGGCATCCACTACAGTGACAGTCAAATCATGGCCGGAGAAACATGGCTTGAGACCTGCCTTTGTAGTCTGAATGCTGCAGTTATAAACCTGTGGTCTGACATGTCAAAAGAACAATTTTTTGACAAGAGAAAATTTCTCTTCCGAATATTAACTATTCACTTCTATGTAAGAGTTGTAGGCCACAGGGTAGGGTTCATGGTATTTAAAAGTGGGACATGCAGAACATTCATATTGCCATGTCTCTACGATGACAAGGTCCAAATAGCTATTTTCACTGAGGCAGGCCTAGCTGCCCTGTATAGAAAACCAGAGTGCATATTAAAATACTAATAATCTATCTTGGTAATGTGACCAGTTAGAAGAACAAATAAACAAGTATTTTAAGTAGTTATTGAAAATACAACCCAAATGAGAGTTTACTTTTTAATAAATATTAAGAAAAAGTTAGTTTTGAAAAGTTTACTTTTACCTGCCTGAAGTTCCAGGGGGCTAATTTGCATTGGTTCTCTAGTTTCTCGTAATCAATGGACAGCCTTGAATAGGTGTGAAAAAGATATGAAAGGAATTGAAGAGCAAATAATATCCTTGCCTGAATGGGCAGAGAGGACTCCTCCAAGTTCAGCAGAATTTTCAGCGTTAGGGTTGTGGGCCTCTTTTGGACAGCACAGAGTCAAATCATGATTGAAAGGTCGGTAAAGCCACATTTAACAATAGGGGTGCACTTTAAAAGAAGACAACAGGATGTCACAACAATTCTTGTGAGCCCATTGTCTGGGTGCTGAAGAACCCCACTTTTTTCCTATCAGACACCTGTCTCTGGGTATATATATAATATTTCGGGTGCACTTGAAAGGAAGAGAACAGGATGCCGAGACAATACGTGTGTGCCTACAGTCTGGTTGTTGAAGGACCCTGCTTTTTTCTTTTCAGATGTCTGTCTCTGGCTTTGATGTGGGTACAGTATCTGCTTTAGCATACATTTTACTGTTAGATATGGAAGGACACTAAGATTATCATAGTACACTCCTTAACCGCCCCACCAACCCTCACAGTTCAAGTTTAGTGTGGCCAAAGGCTCTCGCCATATTGAAAATGACCTGACACTTGGCATTTTGACCTGTTTGCAATAAGGCAAACACACTGAAAATGTGGGTAGGTTAGGACCTCTGAACTTTTACCTCATAAGTTACGGTAGGGAAGAAGTCACCCATGTCCCCACCCACTACCTAGTGCCAGGCATACATGTGGCACCTCTAGACATTCACTTCAGAACACTTTCTGGACCCCCCAGAAGATCAGAAGTGGACTCTAAGGCTCAGTTGGCAGACCTCCTGCAAAAGGGCCTTTTCCTGAAAAGTATCTAGCTGACTAGAGATAAATGGACCTACAAGCCTGTTGGCCAGTCACAGCTGGTGGTGGTGGGGCAAAGTGGCAGGGGGACAAAACAAAAAAAGAATTAAAAAAAAAGTATCTGAATCCTGTTGGCCAGTCGCAGCTGGTGGTGGGGCAAAGTGGCAGGGGGACAAAACAAAAAAAGAATTTAAAAAAAAGTATCTGAATCCTGCAGCATCACCACTCCTCTGACTCCACCGCAGGGACAGGCTACCAGACTGTTCTGCGGCCAATCCTGATGCTGCTCTCACAGCATGAGAGCAACGTCACGATTGGCCTGAGTGCCTTAGATTTGTGTTCCCAAGGAGACTGGGACTTTGTGCCCCAGTGGCGGCTCCTCCGTTATGATGGAAGAGTGTCGCCTCCCCCCGCTGAAAGGCAGCAGAGGCAAGGACATAAATAAAATGACAATAAAACGTTTTTATTATAATTTTATTTGGTGTCCTACAGGCTGCCTGCAAGCGGAGCTGAGGGAGTGGTGAGGCAGCCACAGTGATGCTGCGGCTGCAGCACCAGGGAGGAGAGGGGAGTGGTGGGCACTGCTAAATGAGCACGATGTTTTGGCCGGCTCCAGATGGCCGACCAAACCATTATGCACACTTAGCCTTTCTCCACCTAACTGTGTTGTACAGCTGGGTGGAGAAAACAACGCAGTCTCCCAGTCTACTTCTGAGTGCCGAACTGAGGTGCTCAGACCTATCCAAGCGTGCTGCACACATGCTGGGAATGACATTCCCAGTAGAAATAGATTGCAGAATGTTAGTGAACACATATGCCTCCAATAAACACGAAATTATGACAACACCAAAAAAACAAAATCAATGAATGACCATAATTTAATCGATCAAACAAGGTTAGTCAAAAGATCAGCGTTTCAAATGACAGAGCATATATCAATATCTACATTTCGGTTAGAGCAGGTGCAAAATGAGGTGACAAGTGCAAAAAATGAGGTTCAGTGCAGGTGATGTGCAAGGGGAAGGTAGTGCGTATAAAAATATCCACAGTTGGTTAGCGAACCTATCCTGCCAACTAACTGGCCAATACAATAAATGAAACAACATAAACAATGGGAACAGTTATAAAATCACTGTCAGCCAGGTTTGTTTGTTGAAAAAAAGAAGGAAAAAGTCGACGTTTCGACCCCTGTAGGGACCAGTGAAGTGAAAATCTTGGAAGCGGGGTCTTCTTCAGGACCGGAGGAGTAGAGGGGGATGAGCACCTGTAGACAACATTAGAAATGAATGTGGTGTGTCTGAGAATAGAGTGAATCTAATTAGCGAAGAATCAGGCTAAAATTTACCAGCATCAGCAGTAGAGTGTCCAGCTGGAAAATGAGAAAATGGGCCTACGAGGCTCCTAAGGGGGAAGAGAAAGAAAGTGCACCTAGCATCAGAAATCACGTTGGTGACTGAGAAGAGAGATGATAAGCCCATCCATGGTGGAAAGTACTCACCATTAAATAATGGCCAGTAAGCTGGCAGGATAGGTTCGTTAACCAACTCTGGATGTTTTTATATTTTTATATCCACTGTGACTAGCTTTATTGTACCACTATTTACCCGAGTCCAGTGGTCTATTGGGTTACCCCATTGATATATAACTAGGGAATGACATTCCCAGCTTGTGATCAGCACTGGGATTGGGAGATGGGAGCCTGCACAGGCTGCACCAAGTACCTGACAAGGATGCAACGAATGGGAGGAAGGCGTCTGGCCGTCGTAACAGGTAAGTGCAGAGACGGCCGGCGAAATCGTCATGCGCACTGATAACAGTGCCCATCACTCCCCTCAGTGCCTGTCATCCCCTGGCCCCTCACCCAAGACTTCATGGTACTAGAAAAATAAAATGATAATAAACATGGTTTGTTATCATTTTTTAATTTTTCAAGTTTTGCAGCTGCTGCTGATGGCAGGGGGCCAACGCTCCTCCGCCTTAGCGAAGAAGCCGCCACTGCTGTTGGCCTCTGCCTGACACCTTCTGAGTTTCTATGTGCCCCCACTGAGATCCTATGGGGCTACAAAGGTGTACTCCTGTGGTGGATTATGATTTAAAAGACTAAGTCAGAAGGTAAAATCTGTAACCAGGATGAACCTGGTTAATGTATCCGATTCGCGCTCCATTGTGGTTCGCCTCAAATTGTGCCTAGGTCCCACTCTACCATGATCATTGACTGTCATTGGCACTTTGTACCTTTTTGCACCATTTCTACTTAGAATGTTAAAACATTGTATCTCGGGACGTAGCCTGGTGCGCTAAGATGGCAGACATGCACTAGGCAGGCTCCCAGCAGTAATTCACTAATCCGCCAACATCCTGCCAAAAACAATAGATTTGGTGCTTTCTACACCGCTCTTGGCACTGTGAAGATGTCCAGGAACAGTTTAATGCCACAAGTGATGCTGGGGACTGTCTGGAGCTGCGGAGTGTCGATGGCATCGGGATTCACACATCGCCGCTGGGTCTTGCATGGAGGCGGATGTGGCAGGAGTGCTACCTTGAAAGTGGGAGAGGTGACTTCCGAGGTGGCCATGCACCTAGGGCCCTCAGCCTTGCGGGACACAGATGATGATGGAGCGAGGTGAGAGATACTCCCGGCCTGGGACCCGCTGGAGAACTGTGAATCTCTAAGCGGGCCGGAGCACAGGTGATTAGCCCTGACAGACAGCCCTGCCTGCTCCTGCTGCTGTTGGCTGGTGCCTGGGCATCCCTAGGCCTGGTGTGGGCCCCATGTGTATGTGTGTGTGTGTGTGTGGGGAGCCCCTTTGGGACTTCAGATGGTCACTGCCTCTAGGGGGAGTGGCCTACAGAGCCCTCCCTGATGAACACGTGTGAACTGTGGCTAGGTGATTGAGCCCCCAGGAGGTGAGTGCGATGTGAGTGTGATGTTTGGGAGGGAAGAGGGCCTCGCGGCCTGGAGCCTTCCTGCAGGGAGCGCAATGGGGGAATCAGCATCCATCCACAATACACTCTGTGATACACCTGCCTGGCCCTGGGGGATATAGACAAATACAATACCTGTTCTGACAGCAACAAATTGGGCTCTGAACCTCACGGGACCCCCCAGCCTACAGCAAGTCTGTGAGGGTATACTCCCTGGTACAGCACTCTGCTAGGGGGTGCTGCGCTGCACTAAGCACCAGTTCCACGGGTCGGCGAGGCCCTGGGGAGGCTTATGAACTGGGATGGACTGGGGCTCGAGTGACTGTGCGGGGTGGGTTCACTCAGAGTTGCTGACTGTTCTCCCTTTCTGCATGTAATACCGGAGTGGAGCTTCCCCCAACCCCTGTTGGCTGTTTGTGCCACCCTGGAGATCTGCATTGGGGTCTGGCAGGTCACACACATCACAATAGTTTGTCTCACCCCCGTGCATCGCAGTGGACTGCAGATGAAATCATGTCAAGAGATAAACACCTGGGAACAGCTCCCGAACAAAGCACTATGGACCAATTAACAAATACTAACCCTAGGGGTGCTGGCCAGTTGGGCCCCCCTGCGTCGGGTCCCGACAATGTGGCATTGCTTGCAGCTATCACTCAGTCCCAGGATGCTCTTGATGCCAAGATTGGGGGTGGTGGCTCCGATGTTGCATTATTACATCAAGACCTCCAGAAGGCAGTGGTTCCTATTACAGACGCGGAGACCAGAGTTTCAGATGTTGAGGACTTGGTTACAGCCCTCCAACAAAAAGTCATTACCCTAATGGCAGCAACAAAGGAACTCATGATGCGAGTGGAAGATGTGGAGGGTCACGCCCCTTACAACAATTTGCTGTTTGTGGGTTTCCCAGAGGCATGCGAGGGCTCCTCCATTGACAGATTTCTGGTACAATAGCTACAATCAGTGGTACCAGTAGTGAGCCTATTATCTGTCTTTGTTTTGGAGAGGGATCCCAGAACCTTGTGGAGGAAACCCCGGCTGGGTGCCAGGCCTTTTCCAATTATTGTGAAAATTCTTAATTATTTGGATAGAGATGCCATACTCTGGCACGCACAAAGTCAGACAAACTCATGTGTGAATCAGCCTCCAGCATGATATTCTCAGACTATCCGTAGCTGGTTCAGCAACACTGTCAATCCTTTCTGGCAGCAAATAAAATGTCCTTGACCTTAAGATTAAATACATTACTGTATTCTGCATGCCTGCAAGCAACTTACAACATCTGCAAATTATTCTTTGATACCCCCAAGGAAGTATTCCAGGGTGTAGACAAGTTTGTTTCAGTCATGCCCCATACGCTGCTATGAATGGACACCGATTCGTCCCTAAGTGACAGATGCAATCTCTCTATGAAGTCCACCTCCAAACGGCAAAATAGGTCTAGTTCTTCTTGGAGGAACCCATGCAACAACAAAGAACATTGAAATTGGTTTCACAATTTCACTTGCTTTCAGATATATGTGGGATATTGTTATTGCATTCTCTTTCCTTACTGCGCCTGATTAACTATCTTTTGCAGGCTCCTGTATATTAGATATTGGATACTATCTCAACTGATAATGCATACAGCTGGGTGTTTCATCACTGTGCTACTTTCACATGTTACACTGACTTCAATATTTTAGTATAGACCCCTGTAATACGGCCGTCAAGATGTCGACTGCACCTCTGGAGAGACGTGGTTGACAGTCTCCGTAGAGTTTATGTTTTGTGGGTTTAGGGTATAACGGATCCACTGTCCCTTCTCCCCCGTTGGGGGCGGTGATGACACCTTCTTCGTCGGGTACATCTTGTTTACTGAAGTATGGGGGAGAGGGGAGGAGATGGTAATCAGTTATTACGATGTTTTCTTTGCCTGTGCTCTAGCGCAGCCCTATTGCTCATGCCCTTCGAAACTCAAACCTGGAGACATTATCTGTATGTCATAGACACTCATGATTGACTCAATCTCAGAGGGCCCGAAGGGACCTATCTGAGTCCTCACATGGAACGTCCCAGGCATGCTCAATAAGATCAAGCGTAGTGCCATCCTGCCACAAGCTAAAAGGCTGGATGCAGACATATTACTCCTGCAGGAAACTCACCTGTTTGGGTCTAAGGTTCCCGTCTTGCTCGCTATGGATATACACAGTTGTTTCACTGAGGGTTCACACAGGGATAACCAGGTGTGGGCATTTTAATTCATCGCAAAGTTCCATTTCAATTCCTTATGGTGTGGACTGATGCCTATGGTCACTACATAATGGCGACAGGCACACGATATTGGGAACAGCTTACATTGGGAAGCTTATTCCGGAAAAAACTTAAAGCCCATTTATTTGCTAAATCTTTTAATTAGATCACTTGTTGTTTTTGTCTCTTTCCTTTTATGTTTTGTTACTCCTACTCTGGGGATCTGTCTGCTGCAGCGCCATGAAACCGCTGGTGAAAGAGAGCTATATAAATATTTTTAAACTCAAACTCAAACTTATATGTCTCCCCATCGGGGCAAACTTCACAGAGTGTATTATCTGCCTCTGGGAGGATTTAGCTGATGGCCTCTCTTTAATATGTGGAGACTGGAATGACGTACTCAACACTGAGATAGATAGATGGTACACAAGGTGTGGGCGGGCGGAACCGCAGGGATCCAGATTGACCTCTTTCTCCAGACTAGATTACTTATTGCTCCCAACTATATATCGCCATAGCAAATTAGATCTTAATATTCTTAAGCAAGGGCTTTGTGACCATTCCCCCTTGTCCCTTGAGCTCCAGATGGGTGAAAGGCACCCTCGGTTTTGTTGCCATATGTCGCTGTGGCATCTCCAAAACCCGTCCTACTGATTACTCCTGCATTACTCTATTAAGGAATATTTTTCAGTTAACACTGCTACAGAATCCTTCAAGGTGATATTATGGGAAGCACTTAAATCATTCTCAGAGGTATAGATGTAAGCTTTCGCATAGGAGAACGCAGACTAAAAACAAAAGAATTTGTAGAATTAGTAGTGCAGATAGCTGTGTTGGAGCGGTGAGCAGCTGTCAGAATCTAGTGAGGTTTCCCAGAGTTTTGTGGCTTACTTCAGTAGTTTATATGCTTAAATCGACAGGGTCAATGCCAACCAGCTTCTAGAATTCTTTAGCACTTTCCCACCGCATTCCCTGTCAGATATGGCTAGAGCACATCCCGATGAGAAGATTACCTTGGTGGAGCTAGCGGCGGACCTTGCTGAGACATGGACTGGGTGGGCTCCTGGGCCTAATGGCTTCCCCAGTGAGTTCTTCAAAGCCTATATGCCACAAATGGAGAGTTCTCTAATAGATGCCATTCACATGGTTTCGGAAGACACTCTGCTTCCACTGGACTGGTGCCATGCTGAGATTGTCATTTTCCTCAAACCCTGATGCCCACGGGAAGCCAACTCATCCTGTAGGCCAATCTCCCTCCTCAATTTCGAGGTGAAACTCTTCGCCAAAACCCTGGACAATAGATTAATACAACACATGCCCGACCTGGTTCATCCAGATTAGGTAGGTTTTATGCCCTAAAGGGCCATATGACACAATATACAATGAGTCTATAATCCATTAGCTATGGTAGACTGCCTGAGGCGACCCGCTGCTATGTTGCTGGTTGACATAGATAAAGTATTTAATTCAGTTAGCTGGGAATGCCTGTTCGCTCTCTTCTGCAGTATCAGTCTAGGCCTGTGCTTCCTGTCCTATATTTGGTTTTATACACTAAATTAACTGCCTACATTTGTGTTGCCGGGGCATTCTTTGACCCCTTTGACATTGGCAGGGGTATCCAACAGGGATGTGCGCTATCCCCCCTGTTGTTCGCCCTAGCGATGGAACCTCTAGCGGCGTGGGTGCAGATTGAGGACCAGGTACGAGGCTCTGAGTGGTCCACAGGGCTGTCTGACAGGATAGCTCTGTATGGAGATGATGTTTTATTCTTTCTCATGAACCCTACGACCTCTGGTCCACGTATCCTACAGATCATGCAGGTCTTTGGTGAGACCTCGGGACTTAATATGAATGTTGAGTAGTCAGTGGCGTTTTTTATCGGAGAATCTGCTGCAGATAAGACATGGGCATCAGGGATAACATTGGCCACTGCTGGGTTTAAGTATTTGGGCATATATATTACACCAGATCCTACCACATCCTGGGCTCATAATATGACACCCATACCACCCTGTATAAAATAAGAAGTCAAACATTGGTCCCCACTGCCATTGTCTCTGCTAGGCCGTATGACGATATTTAAAATGGTCTTGATGCCCCACATCTTGTATCAACTACAGAATTACCCCTTTGCTATTCGATCTACCTAGTTTAGAAACGTTGATACAGTGCTAATCCACTTTCTCCGGGGAGGAGGGGTGTTACGCATCGCCCTTCGGACATGCTTTTAGTCCACCTATAATGGTGACATTGACGCACCAGACATATATTCATATTATGCCGCGTCCCACTTATTGATCATAAATAATTAGTGGTATAAGTCGCAGGACAATCAGGCATACATGATAGATCGTTGGGAGGTGGGGGACACCGCAGTATTAAACCTACTTTATGGAGGAAAGATCAAAAATGACCTTCCTCCGGTGATCCATGTAGTGATTCTTTTATGGAAACGATCTGTCCTACTGATGGGCTGGTGAGAGCGGCTGACTCGGACAACGCCTTTGTGGAGGGGGGCTTCCTTCATCAGGTGGCCTTGCTGCCGCAATTCTGGCAGAGGGGCACCATAGGGATTTCAACCTTAGGAGATTTAATGAGAGTCATGGTCTAAAGTCGTTTCAGGAGCTACAGATAGATTTTCAATTACATTGTAGCCAGTTCCATAAATATCTACAGATGCACCACACTTTTTCTCCACATATTCGAGATCTCCAAGATCTACCAGGGTTCAATTCCTTAGAAGGCAATCTTCTAATGGGAGATTTAGGCACATACAAAATAAAACAGGTTTAGCAATCCCTGATAACATACAGTCCCACCATGCTACCTGCCCTTAGGGTGAAATGGCTGAGTGATCTACCTACGCTAGACAAGGAAGATTGGATAGAGGCCCTGCTGGCTCCACACGAGGCAGCGATCACATCCTGACTCCACCTAATCCAACTGAAATACTGCAACAGAACATATTTTAATAGATATCACTTGTGGCATATAGGCAGCATTAGCTCAGCTGTATACTTCCACTGTGGCATGAGTGAGGGCACCTTCTTTCACACAGTGTGGGAATGTACATGCCTGATAGGCTGCTTTTAATCTTCACATCACACGCCGGACGTCTTGCCCACCCTCGCTTTACTGCACCATGAGACCGTGAGTAACTTTTATGCAACCACAATAACGCGTAACAAAGACAGAATATCATCTGCTTTTGAAGTACCGTGTATACCAGAACATTCTTTGAGACGTACCACATAGGCCAACCCCAGATTACTGCTAGAACTTTTTGATATATCCATCGTTAAGAGGTCAAGTTTTTATAATACAATTGGTATCCGTGTTCATAAATATGAACGGTTCCACGCAGAAGGAGGCATTTATTTGAAGCGATGTTGACACATACTTAATGTGATGCCTAAAGATGTATCTATATATTCCATTGAGATATCCAGTTTTTTATATTCAAATAACACAGCGATTTGCTACCGTCTTTAAAGCATTGTGGCTTGTCCTGAAGAAGGCGTTTTAGTACACCGAAACGCGCATCGATAGAATATACAAAGAATGCCACTTTTATACAATTTGTATATTTTATTTACTTTTAATGAAATGTGTATGTTATTTGGTACAATATTGTATGATTGTTGATTCTAATTTTATGTTTTATAATTAAAAATACTGGGGCACATGCATCAAGTGATTTTGGAGTCGCAAACGGTGCGAATCGCAAAATTTGGCCCTTTTGGGATTCCAAAATCACTTTTTGGGATGCATTAAACAATTTTTTAGAAATCGCAATTTTTTGCGATTTCTAAAAACAGATTGCGATTCGCAAAATGAAAATCGCAAAATTTTAATGCCTTCCTATTGATTCCTATGGGCCTTTTGGCCCATAGGAATCAATGGGAAGGTTTTCCTTAATTGCGATTCGCAAAATGTGAATCGCAATTAAGGAAAGTTAAGAATTCGCAAAAATATTTGCGATTTAATCATGCATTGCCGTTTGCGATTCCTTAATTTTCGCAATTTAGGAATCGCAAACGGGTGCAATGATGCATGTGCCCTACTGTGCCTTATATATGGTTCTTGATGTATATTTTCTCCCTTTTATGTATTAAGATATTTGTTATGATGTATCTATAATTGCCTAGGAAGTTTATTGCTCTCATAATTTCTATCCCTGTCCTAGGAATTGATAGCATTCCGATTTTCAGGGGGTCCTTGTTTTTCACATTCATCATGCCTGATAGGCTTCCGGAGTGTTGTGGTGTCGTGCCTTGAGGAGGCTTTGTCTTGGGTAATCTCGTTGGATCCAGAGCTGCTCTTGGTCCGCAGTACTGAATGGATAGGAGGTAATAGATATAAAAGACACTTACTATTCCTGGGCCCCACTCTATCGAAGAGAGATATTGCAAAACTATGGAAAGACACAGCTTCACTTAGAGTGAGAACCTGGAAGAGGGGGATGGGCCACTGTATAGGGATGGAAGTTGCGAAGGTGCCCACAAAAACACACAAGATCTGGCAATGATGTCTGGACTATAGGGGTCTTGTCTTGGCTCCGGTCTCCACTTTGGAATCCATATTTGATGCAGAACTACAACAATATGGCGGCCAGTCTTGAGATTTTGTAGGGGTAAATCTGGGCTGTGCAGCACGATATTGTCATCGATGACTTGTGGGACATGGGATGGGAAATGGGGTTGATCTGCGCATTTCAAAATAGATTCACTGCGTTTGTAGATTTGATTCATGACGCCTTTTCTATAACAGTGGGATATGTTGGTCCAGATATTACAACAAAAAATTCAATAAAGCTTGTTGGGAAATAAAATCATATCTTGTGTTCCCCTTATTGGAGTGGGGTCATATCGGTGTCATTTAAATATGACTCAATTTTTCTAATTTCGTTTTTTTTCTGTTTAGTATTTTCATTTTATTACTGTTTTAGTACTGCATAAATACTCCACATATTGACCTAAGTTAAGCCTGTCTGTTCTGAGCCATAGTTACCGGCGATGAGTTCAGGTTAATTTAGTAACTTTGAGGATTCACTCTGACAAGTGTTACAATTATTTCAAGGTGGTTAGACACCCACCCCAAATAATAAAGAAAATTCTTACAATTGTGTATTGCTGTCTGTGGTATTGGATCTTTCTGTGTGGGTCGCGTGAGGCATTTAGAATGTGTGCGGGGAGAATGTTGAGGGTGGAGGTTCGGTTAGAGGTCAGTTGGGAAGGACGATGATGGTTGATGTATCCAGTGCTGCTTATGCTCCGTATGTCAATTAAAAGTTTATTGACCACCACTTACCATCTGAAGACCATATTTTCCATATTGGCGACGAGGATTGTTTCAAAGAGGCACCAGCGTCTCCATAATAATCTGCTTTGATTTGTTTGATGATCAGCTTCTGCTTTGTGTTGAACTTCGTCTTGGAAATCATTTGAACTCTTGAAGACGATTTTTCTGGTGCGTACTGCGTTTGTGTGCCCTGGAATTCCTGAGTATTTTGTGTGACTTGCGAAGCGTCTCTTTCATTGTTGCCAGAGGTCGCAGTATTACATGTTGATGACGTCAATCAAGTGACGTCCATTTTGCGGCTGGACTGTTTCATTGGCAACGGAGTCGGCATTCTTTTGAGTGCAGCCACGATTGTTGCATCATCATGTTTCTGCGTGTCGTGCAGTGGCCATTTTGGGCCGGTCTCAAGTATTAAGGAGTCAGGTCTGTGCATTAAGGAGATTCTGGTATAGCGGCATTCTTAAGTTGCAATTTCGGAGGAGCAGCAAGTAAGTGACCGGCGGTTTGCGGAGCAGCGAGGATATGTCCGGTTTTGTGTCAACCCTGTAGCGTCAGTACCTACAAGGCGTTGGGTTGGCATTTGTGTACAACATCAACTTTGAGTTACTAATCTACTGGGGCACTGTTCCCGTGGCTGTCAATTCTGGTAACAGGTACATCATCGGACTTCCTTACATTGGTGAGCAGCATTGCAGGTATTGCAAGTTTCTGTGCCTGTCAATTTTGGTGACAGGCACACCTGATTTACATTGGTGAGCAGCTTAGCAAGCATCGACTATTTTGCATATTTTAATATTTGCCTTTGGAGTATTTTTCTTTTGCAATTGCCATCTAAGACCCTTTCTGCAAGTGTAATCAAGACTTTTTTTTGGAACTTATCTTCCAAACAGTTGGCATTTCAGGACTCTTTTTTTATTTTTTTTGTTTCTTTTGTTAGTGTGTGTTACCATGGCGACTATTCATCCGCCTCCATTTTTTTAGCTGATTTGGGTGAACCTCCTATTGCTTGGGATTTGTGGATTGACCTTTTTGAAGCATATGTTGATGTTCTTGAAGAGGAGGAGTGTTCGGGAAGAAAGGAAGCTGTCACTTATCAAACATCGATTGGGTGCTGTGGGTTTGAGGGAATTTAAACATTTACCATCGATTGAGAATGCTGGTGATGTTGGTGTTTATCAATATGCTGTTAAACAAATGCAAGAGAGGTTTGGTTGGCAGATTAATGTAGTCATGGAGAGCTTAAAATGTTATTCTAGGGCGCAAAAAGAGGATGAAAGCATTGATCAATTTGTATCTGCTCTGAGGGGTTTAGCTGTGATGTCTGAGTTTGACCGCATGACATATGACCAGGTTCTCTGTGATCAGATCTGGATGAAGACGAAGTTCAAGAAAATTCAAGAGAAGTTTTGGTCATGTGGCGGAATTTCTTTGAAGGTGGATGTTGGTGTTGCCAGGGATTTACTGAGTCACAAGGGTTATTTTGTTTCAGGTGTGGTTCTAGTAGCCATTTAGCAAATTCCAAATAGTGCCCGGCATTAAGCAAAGTGTGTACTACATGCAAACAGAAGGGGCGCTTTAGTAGGGTGTGTAAGAGTTCAGGGAAGAAGGTCAATTTTATTCAAGAAGATGTGCATGACGATGATTTGAATGTAATCGGAGACATGTCTAACGTGCATGATAATTTGGTTAATTTGGTTGTTAAGGCAAAAAAAATGCCCACGTGCATTGTGTGCACGACGGTGGACTCTTGTGCGTGGTATACCCTCATGGGTAAAAATCTTTTAAAAAAATTATGGCCAAGTAGGCAGTTGATGGAGCCAGATGTGAATCCTGGCAGCTACTCTGGCCATAAAACTCCTCTGGAAGGTTTTGTGTGGGCGGAGATGAGTTTTGGAAATTGGTCATGTTGGGGTAAAGTGTACATAGCTAAGAAGGGTGCTATCATTTTGGGTTGGCCACACATCATGGGATTGGGTTTAAAGATTGATGCTAGTTTGGAGTCTCCTATGTTTGTGGTGCAGTGTGAGAGTGAGGATGGAAGAATACATGCCCAAGCTGAGTATTCTGAACTTAAGAAAATGTATTCTGATGTCTTTTCTGATGGTGTGGGCAAGTTGGCGAATTTTAAACACAAAATTATTTTGCGTGACAGTGTTTGTCCTATTAGACAAAAACTCAAGAATGTTCCTATTAATTATCGTGATAAGTTGGGGGACATTCTTAAAACATTGTGTGAGGATGGGATAATTGAGCCTGTGGAGAGTTTGGATTGGGTTTCTCCGGTGGTAATTTCCCTTAAAGACAGTGGTGATGTACGTTTATGTGTGGATTTGAGGTGCTTGAACGAGGCAATTTGGGTTGATACTTTTCCTCTCCCTAATTTACAAGAGTTAACTTTTTCTATTAGTGGTGCTTCTTGGTTTTCTAAAATAGATTCAGCAAGTGCATACCACCAAATTTAATTGGATGAGAACTCAAAGCATTGCACGGCGTTTATTACCCCTGAAGGCATGTTTAGGTAACGTTGTATGCCTTTTGGCCTGGCAAGTGCTTCAGCTGTCTTTCAGAGCAAAATGACAAGAATTCTGCATTGGTGGAGCAAAAGTCTTCCAAGATGACATTTTGATTTTCGGCAAAGACAAAGAGTCTCATGACAAGTCTATACACACAGTTTTGATGGCTCTTAGGGAACATGGTTTAACTGTTAGGAATGAGAAATGTGTTTTTGGTGAACGTGAGGTAGAGTACCTTGGTCATGTCATATCCAAGGATGGGATTCGGCCTAAAATCAGACATGTGGAAGCAATTTTGTCTGCTCCAGAGCCAAAGAACAAGGGACAGTTAATGTCCTTTTTGGGCCTCACTGAATTTTATTCACGATTTGTTGAAAACTACTCATCCAAAGTGGAACCATTAAGGGGATTACTTACGAGAAATGTGTAATTTGTGTGAAAAAGGACATTTATGTAACTCCTTGTTTGAAATCCTTCATGCCTTTAGCTGAGTGTGTGTTGTCTGTGGATGCCTGTGAGTATGGAATCGGTGCAGTGTTTTCTCAACGTATGAAGAATGAGAAATGGGTGGTTGCGTATGCCTCTCGAACATAAGGTCCTCTGAACGGAATTATTCTGTGATCGAGAAAGAGTTACTCGCAGCAACGTGGACTGCTGAGAGATTCCGGATGTATGTGTGGGGGAGGAAGTTCAAGATTTGTTCTGATCACAAGCCTTGGTGAATATTTTGATACTTGGAGGTGGGAGGAATTTGACACCTAGGTTAGCCCGTTTAGCTTCTAAATTGCAAATGTTTTGCTATGAAATTGAGTATATTCCTGGAAAGGAAAATGTGGTTGTTGATGGTCTTTCGCGGTTGCATGGTATGGACGTGACTGATGTGGTGGAAGGTGAAGGCGAATGTGAAGTTGCTTTTACTGTCAAGGATATCTTGACAGTAAAAGCAACAATAACAATATTGAATGTGGGGAGAAGGCAGTGTGTAATGTACAGTCTGAATAGCCATGGTTGCATGAAATGGATATGGATGTGGTTCTGAGAGAGGTAGAGAAGTATATTGTGGCAAGAGTTGTGTATGTCGAATGGTATCATTTTGAGAGGGGACAGTATTGTGCCTCCGTTGGGCATGTGTAATGATGTCATTGAGAAGAGCCATTAGGGTGATGGTGGCATGTCAAGTACCAAAAGAAGAATAAAAGAACATTTTGGAGGCCAGGTATTGACTCAATGTTAGATCGTTGGGTCAGGAATTGTAAAGTATGTGGTGCTAGCGATAAGGTGGCTAAAGCTTTGTGAATACCCTTGACCATGGTGGAGTTACCTGAGGGACTGCGGCAAAAGATTGCTTTGATTTTATGGGTCAGTTTTCTGTGGTATTGGCTACTGATTTTTATACTATCGTTTTGATTAATTATTACTCCAGCTGACCGGAAGTTAGGATGGTCAGCAGTGTGACTACGGATGTGGTTATTGAATTTTTGGAAGATGTGTTTTCTAGGGAAGGTGTACCAGAGAATTTGGTATAGGATAATGGTTCCCAGTTAATATCTTTACAAGATACGAGAGTTTTTAAAGGACATGGGTATTAAGCATGTGAGGTCATCGTTATATCATCCTGAGGGCAATGGACAGGTGGAGCGCTTCAACAGAGTGGTTAAAGACGCAATTCAGTTAGCTTTGAGAGCAGGATTACCTTGGAAGACAGCTTTGCAAGAGAGACTTTTGGCGTATCGTGTTACTCCCCATTCTGTGACTGGTAAAACACCTTTCGAAGTGCTGAGGGGGAGGAAACCTTCAACAGTGTTGGTTCCTTGGTGGTTGAGGAAAAGGAATGCTAGAATGAAGTCTAGTGAGAGTATATTTGATGATGAGATTAAATCTAAAGTTAAGGCGTTCCAGGAGCGGACTGTTCGTTAACGTGGTGGCAATTACAGATGGCCTGTTACTGAAGTGGGTCAGATGGTTCTTGTGAGGAATCCTAGAGGTGTATTGAAGGGTGAAGCTGTTTGGTCAGGGCCTTTGAGAGTGCGGAAGGTGTTAGGTAGTACAGTGGAGCTGGAAGATGGAAGGAGATGGAATCTTCGCCAGTTGAGTTTGTGTAACGGGCAGTACAGTGTTCCTGGTGGAAAGGTGGTTACCGAGGAGGAGTGCAGAGGGCACATGTTGGGGAAGGATCATGGTATGGAATTTTGCATTTGTGATGTTGGGTTGGAAGAAGCTGCCAGTCACGAGTCTTGTGTTGATAGTAATGCTCTGCGTCGTAGTGGCAGGTAGAGGAGAATCCCATCTTGTTTTGCTATTTGAAGTTGGGGTAATTGTTCTTTGTGTTTCACTGTTCCTTTTTAAGTCTCGCCTAAGCAATCCCGTTAGGGATGCTGGCGAGATTATAGTAAAGCTTTCAAAAGTGTACCCAAACTGCGGATCGGGTACAGTGCATGTGAGCACAACCACACGCATTGTGAACAGCTGCCATTTGCTACCAGACACTTCGTGCACGCGCGCCGCGCTCCGCCTCTGCTGCCACTTCAGCTCATCAGGCTGCACACCCCCTCACCCCTCACTCGCCAATGTTCCTCCCACCCTTCCTTTGATGTCCAATGAGAGTTCTTACAGGCTAATGGCCCTCCTGCTACCCCAGCACAGAGAACGCATTGCTTTTCATGGGCGGGGGTTTACCCTTCTTGCCCTTTGCCCGCTCCTAGCACATCGGTGCCACCCCGTGCCCCCCTCCCATGGGATTACACTTCTCTGGGGCTTACTATTCACACAGCAAAACAAAAAGTCACTTCACGGTCGCCAAGTGCTTAACTTCTGTTCACGCATAATTACAAGACTTTCAAAATGCTGCAAAAATGAGCTTGTCAAGCGATTGCTGTAAGCAATACATACGTTTAGAAGAGGTAAATATGCTGTCCACTTAATAAGGGTTCCCCCTAATCCCACTGTATTGCATATACCACGTGTCCGGTCTCTAAATGAATAGAATGAAGGGGTATAATTGTTCGTCATAAACACTTTTAAAGCTGATTATAGCACATCCTAGGCACGATGTAAAAACAGCAGTTATTTCGACATGGCAGAACAGAAAAATCCCAGGCATTTTACTTCTTATTTCTTCTCTCGCTCACACACTTGTCTGAACCTGTCTTCTCAGCTTCTCTTCCCCACTTAGCTTACTACCCCCTTTATACTCCTACCCTCCCCCCGTTCCACTGGAATGCTTGGTACAGTTTTTTCATTAGCGCGTTGCAAAAACAGAAGTGCTTCTAGGCTCTTCTTTTCTTTTTCTCTCTTTTACTTTTTTGCTCCTTGTTTTCTTGCTCCCTTTTTTTTCTCTTTCGATCCAGTTTTTCTCCTCCCCCGTCAATGGTTCAACCACCTTCCCCCGAGTTGTCTTTTGTTTCCGCCTCCGTTTTCTCTTCTCCCCGTCATAATCACTCTGCTGGCTCCTCTCCCCGCCTCACATTCTGCCCACTTCTCCCCCTGATCTCTCTGCGGCTGGCTTTCCCTTTCCTCTCTCCCCATTCCCCCACTCCCTCTGCCACAATGACTCTTCCACATGTTGTGGTTAATGAAGATGCGTTGTGAGCCCGGCCGATGACACTTCAAGAGGGCTTGCTCCCCTCCCCTCTCCTGTCCCTCCTGGAGGGGAGACCTACCTAGTGCCGGCTGACAGTCTTCACCAAAATGTGTGATAGTCTGCAAATCGCTTGTTTTAAATGCCACATTTGTAATACAGTTCTCATAAGTATCAGCGTTAATCATGACCTATTCTGCAAGGAAACATTTACAGAGACTGTGCACATGGCGACATAAACAAGAAACACATTAGCTTTTCTAATTTGTTCATTGCTTATTTTGGAACATATTTCACATAATTGAACAAATGAGGATAGGAACATGAAACCTTAGCTTTACGAACATCAGTCTACCGAAATGATTGCAAATCCCAAGGTTCTAAATGCTGGCTGCTGGGAGTTTCCCTGGAAGGCCACTTATTTCTTCTCTCCATCTGGTTCACATCAAGGGATCATCTCGTTTTAAATAGGTAGTTTTAGTTACTTTAGGGAGGATGGATGTGGCAGGTTACACATTATTCCCCAGTTACACACTTTTAGCTAGATTCAGATTTCACAGTGGTGGCATCATCCTTGTACTATCGGTCCGAGTGGCACATTGCATCTGGGCACAGAGGTCCCATGCTGCTTGCACGTTATTGGATCGAGCTGAATTATCTTGGGCGAGGACCCCCACACACACACACACATACACAACCCCCACACACACACAACTCCACACATACACACACAACTCCCCACACACACAACCCCACCCACCCACACACACCCACCCCCACACACACACAACCCTCCCACACACACCCACACACACACAACGCCCCCACACACAATCCCCCACACACACAACCCCCCACACACACACAACCCCACACACAACCCCACACACACAACCCCCCACACAACCCCCCATACACAACCCCCCACACACACACACAACCCCCCACACACAACCCCCCCAAACACACAACACACACAACCCCACACACACAACCCCCCACACACACCCACACGCAATCCCACACACACACAACCCCCCCACACACAACCCCACACACAACTCCACACACACACAACCCACCACACAAACCCCCCACACACAAACCCACACACACACATCCCCACACACACACATCCCCCCCACACACAACCCCCACACACACACACCCCACACACAACCCACCACACACACAACCCCACAAACACAACCCCACACACACAACCCCCCACACACACAACCCACACACACACCCCACACACACACAACCCCACACACACACAACCCCACACACACACAACCCCCCCCACACACACACAACCACACACACACATACAACCACACACACAACTCCACAACCACACACACAACCCCAAACACAACAGACACAACCACACACACAACCACAAATACAACACACACAACCCCACACACACAACCGCACACACACACAACTCCACACACACACACAACCCCACACACACACACAACTCCACACACAACTCCCCACACACACAACCCCACCCACTCACACACCCACACACATTCCACACACACCCACCCCACACACACAACCCCACACAGAACCACACACACACAACCCCCCACACACAACCCCATACACACAACCCACCACACACACACAACCCCCTACACACAACCCCACACACATCACACACAACCCCCCACACACACACAATCCCACACACGCAACCCCCACACACAATCCCACACACAAACAACCCAACCCCCCCCACACACACACAACCCCACACACACACAACCCCACACACACAACCCCACACACACACAACCCCACACACATACAACCTCCCCACACACACACAACCCCACACACACACACAACACCACACACACAACCCACCAGACACACAACCCCCCACACACAACCCCCCACACACACAACCCCCCACACACACACAACTCCACACACACACAACCCCACACACACACAACCCCCCCACACACAACCACACTCAACCACACACACAACCCCACAAACACACACACAACCCCAAACACAACAGACACAACCACACACAACCACAAACACAACACACACAACCACACACACAACCCCACACACAACCACACACACAACCCCAAACACACAACCACACAAACACAACCAAAACCACACACACAACCACACACAACCACACACACAACCATCTATCTATCTATCTATCTATCTATCTATCTATCTATCTATCTATCTATCTATCTATCTATCGCCCTCACTCTATCTATTACCCTCACCCTATCTATCGCCTCACTCTAACTATCTGTCTATCTATCTATCGCCCTCACTCTATCTATCTATCCATCTATCCATCTATCTATCTATCTATCTATCTATCTATCTATCTATCTATCTATCTATCTATCTATCTATCTATCTATCGATCTATCTATCGCCCTCACTCTATCTATCGCCCTCATTCTATCTACCTATCTATCGCCCTCACTCTATCTCTATATCTATCATCCTCACTCTACCTGTCGCCCTCACTCTATCTACCGCCCTCACTCTATCTATCTATCGCCCTCATTCTAACTATCGCCCTCACTCTATCTATCGCCCTCACTTTATCTATCTATCGCTCTCACTCTATCTATCACCCCCACTCTATCTATCTATCGCCCTCATTCTATCTATCTATTGCCATCTATCTATCTATCTATCTATCTATCTATCTATCTATCTATCTATCTATCTATCTATCTATCTCACACTATCTATCTATCTATCTATCTATCTATCTATCTATCTATCTATCTATCGCCCTCACTCTATCTATCTATCTATCTATCTATCTATCTATCTATCTATCTATCTATCTATCTATCTATCTATCTATCTATCGCCCTCACTCTATCTATCTATCGCCCTCACTCTATCTATCTATCGCCCTCACTCCA